>NC_062282.1:53541421-53858609 GCF_902655055.1 Lutra lutra
CAAGAGAGGAATGCTTTTGGCACTGCAAGATGGACAGACTCCTATAAGAGGTGAACCTTGAATGACTAGATGTTCTGAGAGAAATTAAACCAGATAAAACAATGCTAGCCAAGAGAGATAATGCATAAATTTCTGTTTTGGTGCCATCAGCATCTGGGAAAAAGAAAAGCTTCCCTAAGAATTCATAACCTGCTCAGTTACAATGCAAATTTCTCATTTCTTTGTTATTTCTAGCCTATACCCTTATTATATTGGATACACTAAGATATATCTACAGGTATTTTAAGAATTTGATAGTTCCTTCTGAAAATTAATAGCATACATAGAAAATATAAAAACCAGACACAGGTTAAAAAAAAGATAAAAAAAAATACTACTGACTTCTCATCAAAACAATGCTAGAAAAAAAAAACAGTGGTATCTTTGAAGGGTATAGAAATATGTAGATACAGAAATATGGAAGATTAGAACATTGTCAAGAAAATTTTAGCAATTGGTATATTTAGATATTTATAGAGCACACTCATTGGTATCAAAATATACTTATCGAATACATTATAGAATCCAAAAATCATTCCATACCTATGGACAACTCATTTTTATCAGAAGCTCAAAGATGATTTAATGAAGAAAGTATAGACATCTCAACAGATGGAGCTGGAACAAATGTATATACTTAAATTAAAAAAAAACAAATTAGGGGCACCTGGGTGGCCCAGTGGGTTAAAGCCTCTGCCTTCGGCTCAGGTCATGATCCCAGGGTCCTAGGATTGAGCCCCGCATCGGGCTCTCCACTCAGCGGAGAGCCTGCTTCCTCCTCTCTCTCTCTGCCTGACTCTCTGCCTACTTGTGATCTCTGTCTGTAAATAAATAAATAAAATCTTTTAAAAAACAAAAAACAAACAAAAAAAAACAAATTAATTCAAATAGACTTGTGCAAATGTGCACCTAAATCTAAAACCTCAATAAAACTAAAACTTCTTGATCAAACACAGGATAAAATCTTTGTGACACTGAGTTAAGCCTAAAGACAAAAATAACCCCTCAGTAAAGAAAAACATGAACATGACTAATGGTAAACTTTTAATCTGATATAATGAAAGCCAGAAAGCAATAGAAAAACTAAAAGGAAAAAAAATTAACCAAGAATCTATATCCAAGGACCTTATCCTTCAGAATTGAGGGTGAAAACAAGGCATTCCTAGAAACCAAGACTAATAGAAACAATCAATAGCAGACTTGGCTTTTTGTTTTTTTTTTTTTTTTTTTTTTAAAGAAATACTGAAGGAAATCTCTGAATGGGATAGTCTAGATAATATATTGAAGGAACACTTGTTTCTGATTTTTATTCCTCACCCACTCTAAGGCTATTGTCTGTTTTGTTTGTTTTTTAGTAGCATGTCTGGACTAAATTAATGAAATATTTCTCATAATGTGTTATCCGATATCTCTGCTCCATTCGTTGTATTTTTAAAGATTTTACTTATATGAGAGACAGAATGAGTGGAGGAGAGGCAGGGGAGGGTTAAGGGAAGGGCAAGAGGAGAGAGAGACAACCATACTCCCTGCCTAGTGGGGAGCCCAATATGGGGCTCAATTTCAGGACCCAAGATCACAACCTGCCCCAAAGTCAGACGCTTAACTGTTGGTGCCACCCAGGAGTCCCCAGTTCTTACTTTAAACCTGGCATTCTAGGAGTAGCCTGTGTGTCTGCATTTCAGGGACAGGACTAAAGGGAGGCAGGTAGGCAGCTGGAGAGGGAAATCGGAGAAAGTACCACCTTTCAGTGTTTTGTAGTACAGGCATGGTTGATGGGTTTCTGTGTAGTTTGGGAAGCACACTCCAAGTTAGGCACCTTTCAATCTGTCCCCTTTTTCTTTTTGCTAAACCCTTTCATGTGTCCTTTGCATGTATGTACAACCTCTGCCTGCTGGTCCGTAGTGTGTACATACTTTGAACTATAGCCACTGTCTGATATAAATGTGCACAGCCTCTGGCATACTTTGTATATCAAGAATGTCTATGACAGTTTTCTTCCTATGAGCTGGACTCAATCCTGCCTAACATGCCGATTTCACATGTTTTTTTGTAGGAATCAAATGATACACTTACAATAGCTAGCATTTACTGATGGCAATTTTTTTTAAGATTTTATTTATTTATTTGAGAGAGAAAGAGAGGGAGAAAGAGTGTGAGAAGGGAGGGAAAGAGAATCTGAAGCAGACTCCTTGCTAAGTGCAGAGCTCCAGGTAGGGCTTAACGGACCCCAAGATCATGATCTGAGCAGAAACCCAGAGTTGGCCACTCAACTGGCTGAGCCACCCAGGCACCCCAACTGATGGCCTTTTTAGTATCAAAAACTAGCATTCTGAACATTTTAAATATTACCTTATTTAATGTTACTTTATTTAATCCTCAAAAATCCTGATTGTTTATGCATAATAAATTTAGAAATTAGAAAACTGAAGGAATGGGGGTGCCTGGGTGGCTCAGTGGGTTAAGCTGCTGCCTTCGACTCAGGTCATGATCTCTGGGTCCTGGGATCAAGCCCCGCATCGGGCTCTCTGCTCAGCGGGGAGCCTGCTTCCTCCTCTCTCTCTGCCTGCCTCTCTGTCTGCTTGTGATCTCTCTGTCAAATAAATAAATAAAATCTTAAAAAAAAAAAAAAAACTGAAGGAATGGAGAGGTTGAGTTGTCCAAGGACATGAAGATAGCAGAAAAGGATCCAGCCCCAGAGTCTAAACTTTTAACCCCCACTTTCTGTTACCCACATTGTTAACAATAAGGTATTGTCTCCATCTCCCATATTCTATCCCATCCTCCGGAGAGATATTTACAGGAGTCTTCTGGCACTGATTTATCTAATGATTCTTTGTGATCTTTTATCAAGTCTGTGTCTCCAAGTGGGTAACCTGTAGATACAAATAGAACCAGAACTTACAGAGCAGAGGCCAACAAACCAAAGAGATTTTGATTAGGAAACAGAAGAGCTATGGCATAGAAATCATACACAGAAGAGCTTATGGCCTATCTAGCTGTCATTTTGATAAAGTGATTTTGTTCTCCCTTTGGAACAGAAGGGGGTGGTCAGAGTTTATCCAAGCATCTCCAGTCTAACTCCTTGAAACCTCTGATAAGCAAAGCCTTTGGTATGCCAAGAAGCAAAGCATATTTTTCTTTCCATGCAACTGAGTATTGGGGATTAAGAACATGTAACACAGTGTTTTATTTTCTTCTTGTTGTGTGTACAGAAAGGATATCTGTGGGAGGGATGAAAATAACAGCTATAATGTAAAGTCTGAATGAGGACATGAAAATACTTCTCATTAAATGTAGACAAAACACATCAGTCTTCCCCCTTTATCAATTTAGGTCATGGCTCATTCCCACTGGTGGTCACATGAAACCATCCTTCATTTGACATGCACAAATATATTCTGGATACCTTGCAATAACAAGAGTACACCCTACATTAGTCCGTCTCCATTATGTCAACATTAAATAAGCATCATGTTCAGCATAAAGAACAATGACTGCTCTATATCAAACGCCACAGATCCTCTGTTTCTGAAGGATGCACCAGTACTAAATGCACCAGTATTAAAACTGGATGTGACCAGGTTGAAAGCCCTTTTTATTTTTTGCATAAAGTACTTGGGCTTGATAATAGCCCAAGAGGGTGCTGTACTAAGTAAGGCAGTCTGGGTTCAAGCTCAGATTTGCCATTTATTAACTCTGCAATACTGGCCTAATCCTATCATTTCCCTGAGTTTTAGTTTCTTTCCTGTCTATAATAGTACTTCCCTAACCTACCTCATAAAATGAAACAAATAAAATAAAATGATGTTATATTCATAATTCTAACTGCAAATGCAGAACCATTATGTAATTACTGGATCATCTTATTTTGTTAATGAAACTATTCATAGGCAAAGTTGATACCTATTTTACAATGGCTACTATTAATTTTGCTTGCTATCAGTGGACACTGTGTTAAACTCATTCTTCAGTAATGTTATTCTCATGTTGAGATCCTCCCAATGGTATCAAGTGTGATTTTTAGAGAAAGCCAACTAAAAGCAAATTTGAATCTTATCATACATAAAGGTGGATTTTTTTTTTTTCCTGGTGATCCACAATTAAAACCTTCTGTACTGGAAAATATCATTGTGGGCAAGAGATATATGAGGTTGCAAAGAGAAAACTCCAAGCATGAATTGAAAAAGTAAGTCAGCTGCCTGTGAATGGTTATATGTTATAAGAGAAAGAGGGTAAATTTAGAGTTGGATAAAGGCAAACCCAAATCCCAATTCTCCCAATTCATACCTGTTGAACATAAGTAAAACAATCTAATTGAATCTGTTTCTTCATTAAGTGAAGAGGATAGAAATGCCTAACATCTATTGAGTATTCACTGTGCACAAAGCACTATATTAAACATTTTCAGAAAAATACAAGCAGGTATGTCTATTAATACACCTATTTTATAGAAGAAGCTAAGGCTTTCAAAGTTTGGGTGATTTACCCCAAGTCACAAAGATGGTAGGTGCAAGAGCAGTATTTACACTCAACTATTTGGTTCTAAACCCTATACATTTACTAATTACATTAACATGCCTTCTTACCTCTTTGAGTACATATAAATGCATTGTGTTATTGTTGTATAGTTTATACAATTACAAACATGTACTTATCATATTTACAGGCATACTCTATTTTATTGCACTTCATATACCTTGTGGGTTTTTTATTTTTTGTTTTTGTTTTTTGCTTTTAAAGCTTTTATTTAATTTTAGATAGTGTATGCATGTGCACTAGCAGGGAGAGATTCAGAAGTGAGGAAAAGAGGGAAAGAATCCCACACAGACTCCATGCTTAGCGTGGACTGCTACACGGGGTTAGATCTCACAACCCCAAAATCAGAACCAGAACCAAAACAAGAGTTGGACACTCAATTGACTGAGCCACCCAGGTACCCCAGATATTAGGTTTTGTTTTTTGGGTTTTTTTTTTAATTATTTACTGGGGGGGGTAGAAGAAGGAACAGGGGGAGGCATGGGAGAGAGGAACAAGCAGACTCCCTGCTGAGCAGGAGTCTGATGTGGGGCCCTATCCCAGGAGTCTAGGATCATAACCTAAACTGAAGGCAAATACTGAACTGATTGAACTACCCAGGGAACCCCAGATTTTTTTTTAACACATTGAAGGTTTTGTGGCAATCATGCATTGATCAAGTCTGTCAACACCATTTTTCCAAAAGTATTTGCTCACTTCCTGTCTGTGTCACATTTTGATAGTTCTTGCAATATTTCAAACTTTTTCACTGTATTTATTATGGTGAACTGTGGTCAGTGACTGTGATGCTGAAACCTCAGATGACAGCCATTTTTGGCAATAAAACATTTTTCATAAAGCATTTTAGTGAAGATGTGTACATTGGTTTTTTAAACATAATGCATTTGCACACTTAATTGATTCTAGTATAGTGTCAACATCACCTGTATGTCCACTGGGAAGCCAAAAAATTCATTTGACTCATTTTAGTGTGATGTTTATTTTAATGAGGAAGTCTGAAACAAAACCCACATTAGCTATACAGTATGCCTGGATGTTTATCTTATATATACATACTACATATGCATACTTAGTGTCCCTTATAGGCAACAACAAATGGCTATTTTGCTATTTAACTCTTCCAAAAAGATATCAAAGATTTTATTTTAGGTATTGAACCATGACTTTTTAGCTTAGCTCATTTAATCTCTTTGAAAAACATTTAAAGCAAATTTCACTCATATGTGGAACATAAGGAATAGTGCAGAGGACCACAGGGGAAGGGAGGGAAAACTGAATGGAAAGAAGAGAGAGAGAGAGACAAACCACAAGAGACTCTGGACTCCAGGGAAACAAACTGAGGATTACAGAAGGTAGGGGGTGATGGGGTAACCACCGAGGGGTATTGAGAGGACACGCGTTGTGATGAGCACTGTGTGTTATACACAACTAATGAATTGTTGAACACACACACACAAATTAAAAATTTAAAAAAAATAGCTTAATAAAAAGAAAAAAGAATCCAGGCAATTAGAATGACAGGCTCTGGATTATATAGCTAGTAAGTATGAAAGCTGGGATTTAAAGTTGATTGATCCTCCAGCTCCAATGTACAGATCTTCTCACTATGCCACACTGGCAATTAAACTATGCTCCGTCATATGTAAGTTTATTTTTGATAGATGTTTTTGTTAAAAACGTATTTGTTTTTTGCCTTTACATGTTTTTAGAAATCGTTTTCCATTATTGTTTGAACATGTACCAGGCATAGGATTAACATATGCCAGGGCAGGAAGAAGACTATCTTAGTTATCAGCAAGCATTTTTCTATCAATCCATGAACATTTTTAATTAGGGATATGGCAACACTTGATAGATGTTCCAGCTTTCAAGTGTCTATTACCGAAGACATCCTGTAATCATCATTTTCTCACCTTATTATTGCATAAAAGGACATGTGTGTAATACAAAAGAAACTGCCAAAATTGGATTGCTAATGCAACATCAAAGTAAATTGGTGTGGTCCAATTTAGGGAGAAAATCCAGAAATACTGTGTGTCACAATCTATTTCAAACTATTCAGCTCATCTGGGTATCAGTTCTGTTTTGATTTGTGAAGGTAAATTGACCCAGACAAGGAGCCAGAAACTCAAGCAAACATTTGCATTTCATCCTAATATAACCCTGGGTTTTTCTGAACTGGTAAATATGCCAGCAAAAACAAAAACAAAAAAACCAAGCCAAACCAAATACATGACTTTTTGAAGTGGTTAGGAAATCAGACAGACCTAGGTTCAAATAGGATACCCTTCCCTATTTGGCTGAAAAAGTGTGGGTGAGCTACTTAACCTTTCTGAGTCTCCTTTGTAAGACAGAAATTTCAAAGAGTGAGAATCCCATGAGTTAGAGTATGTGAAGCTTAGCACACTGCCTGTTAGCTATCACTGTTCCTATTGTTATCGGTCTGGTGCAAATTTTCCCCAATTTCTCTCAGCTTGCTAAAAGCAGCAAGATACTCATGTGGTTATGACAAAGCAATCTTCCTGATAAGTGGGGAATCTTAGTGAGGTAAGCGACTATAAAATTTAGCTTTTTTTTTTAACATTTCTATTTTCATGCCTATACTTTCAAAGTTTATTATTTTCACCTCAGTATGTGACAGATCTTTATAGTATATCTGGGGATGGAAGCTATAAAGAGAAGGGAAATGATTAAGAACTGTTCCGGTTTTCCTGATATTTGTAATTTACAACATGAAACAGACATGATGAGTACAACTCCAAACACGAATGCCCTGTGGTTAAGCTCTAAATGATGTAGAATTAACTGAACAGTCACAACATTCTGAGAAGGAAAAAGTAGGTCTGCTTGGAAGGTAACATTGGGAGCAGAAGGTGGGCTTTGAAAAGTTAGATAGGAATTGTCAAAAGAATATTAAAAATGGAGGGAAATCACCAAATAGAACTTAAGCAAATCTCTGAGGAAGGGACAGACTATAGGCAACAAATGAAGACTTAGATTATAACTGCTGGAGAACAGAGGGCAGTGGATATATTTCAGGTCCTTTTAGGATGCCCTCATTTCTCTTCACTGTTACATAGTCACCAACCGTCTGGCATGCACAACCCTAGGTTAGCATTGATGACCTTAAGTTCGTGTTCTGCTGGAGAGGTAATACTCAACTCTGCATTTACCGAATTTTGATCACTGAGCAGTCTGTTCTAAAGATTCTGAAGAACTGGAAGACAGGCACTAAAACGCTCCTTGGAAACTTTGTCCTTGGTTTTGTGTTTTATAGCTTTCTAGTAATTTATCCATTTGCTAACGTCTAGCTTGTAAAATTTGTTGGTCTATAATTTTTCACAACCTTCTATTATAATCCTTTTTATTTCTGTGAAACTGGTAGTATTGCCCCCACTTTCATTTCTGATTTTCATATCTGAGCCTTCTTTTTCTTGCTCAGTTTGTCTATAAGGTTTTCAATTTTGTCAAGCTTTTCAAACAACTTCATTGAATTTTCTATATTTTCTCTTCCGTTCCATTAATTTTCATCCTAATCTTTATTTCGTTCCTTCCACTTCTCCTGATTTGGTTTTCTCTTCTTTTTCCAACATCCTCAGGTTGAAAATTCAGTTTTTGCTTTAAGATCTTTCTTCTCTATTTAAGGCAAGTATTTACAGCTATCTGCTTCCCTCTAAGTCCTACATTGGCTGCAACCCAGATGTTTTAGTATGTTTTATCTTTTTTTTTTCATTAGCCTCAAAATATTTCCTAATTTCCCTTATTTCCTCTTACCCATTGATTATTAAGGAGTGTGCTTTATTTCCACATTTGTGAGTTTTCTGTTTTTCTTCAGATACTTGGAATGATTTTTAGTATCATTCCATAGTGGCCCAAAATAATTTAGGATTTCAGTATTTTTACACTTATTAAGGCTTATTTCTAGCCTACCATAGGATTTATCCTAGACAATGTTCCATGTGCACTTAAGAATGTGTATTCTCTTATTTGATGGAATATTAAATATGTCTTTTGGGTTTGTTTGTGTGTAATGCTGTTCAAGACCTCTATTTCCTCATTGGTCTTATTTCTAGATGTTATCCATTACTGAATGTAGAGTATTTAAATCTGACCATTATTGTCTATTTCTCTCCTCAATTTTGTTTGCCTTGCTTCATGTATTTTGAGACTCCAGTGTATGGCATAAATGGTTATAATTATTATAACCTGATAATTTGACCCATTTCTCACTTATACAATAGTGCTTTTCATCTCTAAAAACGTTTTAAAAAATTTTAAATCAATTTTTTCTGGATGTTACTATAACCAGTCCTGTATTTTCATAGTTGTAGTTTGCACGGTATATTTCCATTCAACATATTTCTTTTTTAAAGGTGTGGCTTTAGACCACACACAGATCAGTTTATTTTTTAAATCCAGTTTAATTAGCTCTGCCTTTTGATTAGTCTATTCACATTTAATGCTATTTATATGTTGAATTTTTTATTACCATTTTACTTTTTTTTATGTTTCATGGCTTTTTTGTCCCTCCATTTCTCCTTTATTACTTCCTTTTGCATTAAGTATTTTCAAGTGTAACATTTTAATTCCTTTAATGATTTTTTTCACTATTTTAGTTCTGTTCAAGTGGTTCCTCAAGGGCTTATATACAACTAAATCTTATCAGCCTTTTTATTGTATGGTTTCATTATTAACATCACTCACCAGAATGGTGTATATATATTTTAACCAAGGCTGAACATACATCCATACATCATAATCACTTTAAGTCTGTATTTATCTGAAGGTTCACTCTTAGTGTTACACATTTTAAGAGTTTGTACAAAAATATGGTGTGTGTATGTGTGTGTGTGTGTGTGTGTATATATATACATATATATATATCCATCATCGAATATCACAGAGCATAATTAAGAGGAGCTACTGCCTTTGAATGTACTCATGAGCTTTAATTTCCCTGTATTTGTTTCAAAAGGAGTCATTTCATATCATGAGAGCTTTGTAGTTCCTTTTCTTATTGACTGCCTCTTCCCTTAAGCAAACTTTCTGAGAAGCTATATTGGGCTCTGGAAGGAATTTCTCATCTTCTTGATTTGCATCTTCCTGCATGGAATCTCAGCCTTAGGATTGAGCTGGGCCAAGGGTGGCTGGCTTCCAATAATCTTAGGCTTCCGTGCCTGAGGTAGACATCCTGCTCTACCTGTGAGTAAAAAAGGGTAAAGAGAGGGAGCTCATGCACTCTCAGTTGCATTGCCTCTGAATTTATCCTCTTCAGCCAGGTGTTGGTGGAGATGGGAAGTGCTGGATGCCTTCACCTGACAGTGAGATATGGTAAGCCTTGATAGAAAGCTTAGGAGACATGAGGTCCCATCTTCTTAACAACATCTCTTGTGGAGTGGAGCTTCCATCAAACAGGTAGAGAAACAGCTAGAAAATGGGTCATGGCTCAAATACCAGACTCTCACTGTTCTTACTTTTGCTGTATTTTCTTAAATGGGTGTTTCTTCTTTCTGTATGCATTAGTACAATTTCCTAAGACTTTAAATGATTGTTTGCTTGTTCCTCTGGAGAGTAGGTACACTGTCATCCCAAAAGTGCAATCTCCTTCTTTCCTTTTAAACTTGGGGCTGTATATTTGATATTTTTTTCTAATTTAGTATAGAATTTATACATATGTGGAGCTGGGGGCTGGGAGATCATATGTCAGACTTAAAGAGTTTTATACCTCAGAGTTAATTCTCCTAGGCATCCCATACCACAATATACATAGGTTCATTATCCTGAGACAGAATAATTGTCATCTGCCAAAAGTTAACCAAAGTAGTCAATACAGGAGTTAGAACTAGAGCTCAGCAATTTTGATTCGTGGTCAAGCCATTATTCCTTCAACCAAGGAATAATGTTTTTATACTAGTGTTAGGAAGGAACTATCAAGTATTTCTCTAAGGATTGTTAATAGTCTACATATTAAACATCTAGTCAATTCATAAATCACAAACCCAACACAAAAGGTCAAATCTCTTCCTGAAACACTGCGCAAACACTGCTCCCTCAGGCTTCCTAGCCAGCAGGCTCTCCACCTACGCTTTCAACTTTTATGTAAGAGGAATTCATGGTCCCTTTAAAGCTTGATTTATGGATCCCTATCTCAAGCAAAATCTTAGTGGAAGAGCATCTAAAATGTCCTAATATGAGAGCTTCTAATCTCATAATTTCCTAAAATTTGAAAGCTTTTCCCTCATCCAGAATACATTTTAACTTCAGTGTTCCTTTTATGAAAGGGAAATTAAGAGCCCCCTTTCAAAAAAGGGGACAAACTAGAAATACACAAAATCCCTATTATGGAGTTTTAAAAGCTGGCAAGACTTTCACCACCACTTTTCAGTGTATCTAAGGACACCTATATCTCTTGTGGTTTCTGTTGCTGTTTTTAAACACAGTCAGACTCTCTTCAGAATCAGCTGCATAGGAAGAATTCCTTCATTGTTCAAACCTAAAGTTCCAAACCTTCCTAAAGATACACATACATATTTAACATACACTTTAGTATATTAAGTATACTCAAAGTAATAATTTTAGATATTCTGTGTAAAATATTTGAAGTCCATTTAATATATCAAACAAGTTTTCACTATCATTGATGAAAACCTATCTCAAATTGGAATAGTGTTTGACAGATTGGTTCAGTTCTGAAATACCTATTGTCCCATAATGGACTAGTAACTATATACAGATAGTCAAGTTTTACATAATAAGGAGCATGCCTTTTCAAAAATTGTCTGCCAGAGAAATTTTTCTATCACAGAAGGATAGTAACAATATTCAACACAGAAGCAGAATATATCTTTTGATGGGCAACTAATTGTACACAGACAGTTGAAATGTCCAAGACTCAACATAAATTATGATAAAATTTTCGTGAGGAAAAAACATACATTTAGTCCTTGAAATTGTCTTAGTCTGAAAGGGCTTTAATTAACACAGATGTCTCTAAAAGAAGCAGTAACTCAAACTCCTCAGCTAATAGGTTAGTAAGGATTCTTAAGGTATTTTATGAAGGTGTTGCTGGAGTGGGCTGCTCACAAAGCAGGAAGGAGGTCTTACCTCAGTAAAGGCTTGAAGCCCGGAAGAGACTGAATAGGAGAAGTGAGGGAGATTAAAGAATTAATAAAGATTACTAACATCCAATGGATAGCTGGCAAGAGAGCAATGACACAAATAGTTCTCTGGGGAAAGCAATAAATGTTGAAGGGGAGATAATGAGTTTGGTAGCAGAACTCTGAAAATTCAGGGAAAATTTCAGAAAAATTCAGAAAAACCTCATACCTATACACTTGTACGTAGTGCTCATTTTATACACCCTCAGTTATTCATGTAAAATAATTCATATCAATTAGATTTCACTCATGCATGTGCTCACATATATTTGTGTGTGTGTGTGTGTGTGTGTGTGAGTATGTGTTTGTATGTATGTGTGTGTAAACCTGAATTTTCCTAGGACGGTATAGCATTTCTCTACATTCTGTGGATTGAATGAAGCGGAAATAAAATCCTATAGCTGTTGCTCCCTAATCTCCCTCATGGGGATAAATTATTTACACTGACTTATCTGCAGATGCCTCATCTAGTGTTAGATACCAGATGGAATTGCTTGTGAGTAGTGCCCATCAAGCACATAGAGCAATGCATAACACAAAGTATTCAATGCATCTTAGCTATATAAGTATACAGTGAAGAATATTGAATAGGTTATCAATATATTTATAACTACTGAACCAGTAGAAAAAAATCTTCATTGATAGAATAATCTATAAAAAAGGCAGAGAGTCTTCATGACTTGAGTTTTTATACACGTATTTTAGAACCATTTATTTAAATATTTTACAAAGGGGATGAGAGAATGATTCAACTTGATGGTTTTCACAGCCCTTGCATGTGGGTATAGACATAACACATTTCTCTACTTCAAACCACGCTCCTTACATGTACATCTATAGCCGGAGTACCCAAAGCTAATGCTGACATGAATCCCCAATTCTACAGTGAGACTTTGATACTAAAGACCAATTTAATTCAAAAGGTTTTATCTTGTGACTTTATTTTCTAAAATTTTAAGCTATAATTTAGTGAACCCTGAAAGTATATGAAATGGTATCATTTCTTTTACATAAACAATGATTATTTTGGACATCTGGGTAAAACTCTGTATTTTATATATCCAAACCACTATAATTATGAATGCACTGAATAACCATGTAATTCTGGTAAGGTTCTAGTCAAACTATTGGCTAGCTAGTACTGTCTATGTATAATCAAGGGGCTCAAATAATATTGATGGTCATCCTCAAAAATTCATGTGTGGTAGGTTTAGATTTCATCGTTACATTGGAGATTAGAGACAGACCTAACCTTTAGAGCACATTTGGAATCACCCTGGGTTTATTTTGGTATTGAAGTTTTTCAGCTTTCTAAGGATTTTACTTATTTTATTTATGACCTGAGCCAAAGGTAGACACTTAGCCAACTGAGCCACCCAGGTGCCCTGAAGTTTTTCAGCCCAGGGAAACCCTGGGCGCACTGGCTACATTACCCCTTTTTCTTTTTTTCTTTTTTTTTTTTAGCAAAAGGAGATAGCATAACTGACATTATTTAGTCCCTTTGCACGGTATAAGTAATCTCACAGATTTATTGTTTCTATCTCAATAGGATCTTAAAATAATTTAATGCACATTTTTTTCATCATCAATTACCTTAATGCAATAGATAATTGAACCATCGGTTAGGCTTACCTACAAGAGCTCATTCATTCTGAGCCTCTGTAATCATGACCAAGGCAACATATAGAACCTTAAAATTATAAAGTTTTTCCCTTTTTACTCAAAATAATTTCATGCCACTATAAATATAAAATAAACATGGTGGGGCGCCTGAGTGACTCAGTCGTTTAAGTGGTTGTTTTCAGCTCAGGTCATGATCTTAGGATCCTGGGATCAAGCCCTGCATTTGTCTCCTTGCTCAGCAAGGAGTCTACTTCTCCTTCTCCCTCTGCCCCTATCCTCCACTCATGTTCTTGCTCTCACATGTGTTCACTCACTTGCTCTCTGTCTCAAATAAAATCTCAAAAAAAAAAAAAATGGTGAACTGGAAATTAACTTTTTTTAATTAACATTAAAGGGTATCTATTAAAATTCTCTTAAAAGTGAACATTAGTGTAAACTGAAGCTCAATCTGGAGTTTTGGATGATGATTAATCTTGGGTTTTCCTCTTCCTCTCAACTGTATGTTATTATAGCTTAATCAGACATTTCTCAGTATCATGGAACTAGATGTAAATTTGTCTTCAATAACGTAAAGTAATTCTATTTCTTCATTTTCATATTAAGTGCAATTCTTGCGGTGGAGGATGTTTCAAGCTCTGGTAATAACATTTGATGTACTACCACTAGAGGAATAAAGAGGTTGCTGTCTTCAGAGATCCTTCTCCCTCCTTGTATTTTGCTACCATTTTTGATAGAATTCAATTGTGTACAGAAATGGAGAATAGAAAAATAAAACAATCTTTAAATTCTATTTAAAAAAATTCTTAAACATATCATTTATCTCAAATGCATATATCTAAAGTTACCAGATTGTCTAAATAAAGTACTAAAATGGGGGTAGTGAACTGGAGGGGGTGCTATCATATTTAAAAAGATTCATCAGGTCTCAGGCTCAAACTCACTATTGTCAGAAACACTGGAGTCCTATGTTGAAGTAGCTATAGATTGCTCAGGAGAAGTCAGATATCTGGAATTTTGTGTGTGTGAATTCTTCCAATTCACAAAGAACTGGCTCAAATACTTAAAATACTACTTCCCTTTCTTCCTTCCTCCAGACCCTATGCCACCCTTTATCTATAAGCATATCTGGCTCAGAAATCACCAGTTTGTAACCTCTACATATCATTATTATTTTCCATACCAAATTTTATAATATGCTTATCAGTATTTTAGTAATTTAATTTAATCAATGTTTCTTTTTAAAATAATGCATAGTGTATTCTAAGTTTTATATGGACTTATTAATATTAGAACAATGTTAAATTTCCGTATAGAGATGGGTCTGTTTAGTGAAGACTCATGGTCTTACGAGTCAGAGTTCCAGTTTTAATACCCCATTATCCCACCTATTAGCTGTAGGACCTTAAGTTTGATGGACTTATATTAAGTCTCAGATTCCTCAAATGTGAAATCAAGATAATACTACTTAAGTTGCAGGATAATTGTGAGGGAGAGAATTGATACACATGTAAAATACTTTCACCCTATTTGACTTACAGTGGAGATTCAATGGTGCATCTATTCAAAGATACATTATGTAATTATTAAAATCGTTTTTAATGAAAGCTTCAAAATATCTTATTTTATTTTACTGACCAAAAAAAACCACCACCAAATAATCTTATACATTCTAAGTCCACGGTCAAAGATAATAGGTTGGAGTGCCCCACATACACATTCACCATCGATCCATCCGTGCATCTATCCATCTGTGCAGCCAAGACATATTCAAAATATGTATCAAGTTTGAGCTCTATGTCAAATACTCTCCTAGATAAATCTTACTTATATTCATAAATAAATTCCAGTCATTATTTGCCGTAGAAGGAGTCTTTAAAGAACTTGGTAATTGGCATAGAATGATGGCAGAAGTAGGAAAGGAGTGGGTAAGAAGGGGAAATTTAGATTTGAGGGAATGACATCTTAATATAGGACAATGAAGGATTTTACAGCAAAAAGAAGAGTCAGAGTAAGAATGTTTTTGACTTTTAAGGCTCCAGAAGAGAGGAAGTCTCCAGAAGCCTCCAGAGTTCATTAAAGGAATTGAAGGATGATGGAATCATATTATATGACAAACCTGTATCATCTCAATAAACTTTCCCACTAAACCTGAAGCTGCCGCACAAATCTCAATCAACAGTCTACTCTCAGTAGAATTACACTGATAGACAAGATGGAATCTACATGTATCTTTCTTTTCTAAGGTTTACCTCTTCTCTATTTTTCTAATTTATTTTCTAAAATCTTATTATGATAGACAACACTATATTAGCCCAGAACTAATATAATGACACCAGTATAAAATAGATAATAATGTTAAATTTTCAGCAAATGTGTGATTTAATTAAATGAGCCAAGTGAAATTGGGACAGAAGAGAACAAAACAAAAACATCAGTGAAATTGAGAAACACTCTTTGAAATGCCCAAGGATGAGGTGTTCCCAGATGGAAACCACCATCAGTAAGACTTATATTTACTGTAATAAATAAAGATACACAAACTCTGTTCCATGTCAGAGATAAATCATCCTCCTTCCTATGTCTTAATTCCACTTAGTAATTTCTTAGGAAATTAAATCACCACTTTTCATACCTTTAAGATCATGATTTCAAATCAGAGAGAGCAATAATGCAGTTTGATCCAATCAGCACATACATACTAAACATAACACTAGCATTTTATCTTTTCATTTATAAACTCTGCACCAATAAGACAAACTGCTTATGCTTGGGAATGCAAATATAAATAAGATATAATCCCTATCCTAAAGAATCAATAGGTGGGGTCAACAGGAATATTTGCAATACAGAGTTTGAGAATTTGGTAATAAACGACATGGACTAAATATGGTAGGTGAAAGGAAGGAAGGAATTAACTCTTAAGAAGTAAACAGAGACATCTTAGAAAAATAGTGACAGAAATGCCTTTTTTTTTTAAGATTTTATTTATTTATTTGACAGAGAGAGATCACAAGTAGACAGAGAGGCAGGCAGAGAGAGAGAGAGAGAGAGAGGGAAGCAGGCTCCCTGCCGAGCAGAGAGCCCGATGCGGGACTCGATCCCAGGACCCTGAGATCATGACCTGAGCCGAAGGCAGCGGCTTAACCCACTGAGCCACCCAGGCGCCCCCAGAAATGCCTTCTTAAAGGAAAAAAAAAAAAAACCTATGAATTTACAAGGTAGCTGTTCAAGTACATTACAGAAGTCTTCAGCTTTTAACTTAGAAATGAAGGATAAAGCAAGGCTTTATATGTTAAATAATGAAATCTATTTTATCAACTACTAGGTATTATTAGAGTTCAGGAAAGACCACTGAAAGTGTGAGCTATTATTACTGAAAAAGTCTTCTAGGAAGAAAATTTGATCAATGTCCTAGAAGGTATTCTAGGATCCAAAATGCAAAAAAAGGCCAAAGTCCTATACCATGTGCAAAATGAAAAAATGACTAAGTTACGGAACAGAGACCACCTGAGCCCACATGATCCTTCTGTTTCTTCCTGTTATTACAGATGAGCTGTCCATATTCCTATGAAAAACTAACCCTTTCATTTAGGCACTAGATCCTATATTCTTTTGCCTACTGAAGTACATGGATCCAGAAGTTTCCTTATATCCTGTAACTAGTTTTTCTCCCTCTCATATATATTTTTTTCTTTCAGTTTATGCATACTTTGTGATTTCTACCTTCATGTAAAACAAGCCTCATCTTGACCCTATTTACCCCATAACACCAATATTCCATTCTCATTTACAGCACAACCCTTTGAAAGTTTCATATACTTTTTTTCCAATATTTCAATTTATTCTTTATTGATCCTCTCCCATAAGTCTATGGTCTCCAATCCTTCATTAGAAGTGTTGTTGTTGGGGCACCTGGGTGGTGTGGTCAGTTAAGCACCAGCCAAACTCTTGGTTTCAGTTCTGGTCATGATCTCAAGGTCATGATCTCAGGAGATTGAAACCAAGCTGTTGGACCACACTGTTTAGTACTCTCTCTCCCCACTCTTCCTCAGCCCCTCCCTACCTTGTGCATGCTCTAAAATAAATAAATCTTTAAAAAAGAAAAAAAAAAAGGGTTATTGTTGAAGTGACCAATGACCTTTATATTCTCAAAAGAATATTTAAGGGACAGCCCTCATCACTGTTGAACTTCTGCACATTTAACATTTCATCCATCCTTTTTGAATACTATGTCTACTTGGCTTTCTGGATGGTACACATGCCTTGGTTTCCCTCCGCATTACTTGTCTCTTTCCATCTTTTTTGTTCATCTCACCTCATATCCCCAAACAAGTCAGTCCAGAGTGCTTTTGTAACCTTTATAAGCTGATTACATTGGTGATTTCATCAGTCTTACTATTTTAAACGCTATCTATAAACTATTTCCTCAAAATTCGGTTACATAACATAACCTCCTCATGTGAACTTCATTTTAAAATATTCAACTAGTTGATATCTCCACTTAGATATCTATTAGCTATTTCAAACTTATCATACCCCAAACCGAATTCTCATCCACCCCATGTGACCCCCCCACCAAAATCTGTACCTCCCACAATACTACCCACCTCAGTAATTAACAGCACCATCTTTCTAATTGCTAAGAACAAAACCTTTGGATTCATTCCTTTCAGTTAACCAGCAGATCGTACTTGCTCTATTTTCCAATATATTCAGGTAACTCTTCACTTCCATTACCACTGTGGTTAAATCAATAGTCTCTTGCCTGGATTATTGCAACAGCCATATATTTTCCTATCTTCAGCTACCTTACAGTTTCGTAACAATAAAACAATCCATTATTTAGGGAACAGTCTGATGACCATTTAAAATGTACTCCAAGGGCACCTATGTGGCTCAGTTCAGTGTCTCCTTCAGCTAAGGTCATGATCCTGGAGTTCCAGGATCAAGTTCCACGTTGGGCTCCCTGCTCAGCACGGGGTCTGCTTTCCCTTCGCCTCTGCTCTTTCCCTGATCATTCTCTGCCTCTCTCAAGTAAATAAAATCTCTAGTAAATAAAATCTTGAATAAACACATACATAAATAAAATGTACCTCAAGACATTATTCATAGACCTTGCATGGCTTCCTATTTCATTGAGTGAAAACTAGTGAGATCATGACTTGAACTCATGGCAAGTGAATTTTACCGAGTGAATATCCAAAGTCTTACAGTACCCTAAGTAATCTAGCCTCTCATTACCTCTGAATTTCTCTTCTCTTTCTCATTCTACAAGCATAACAGCCATAATAGTCATAACAACTTCATTGTGTCTTAAATATACCCAAGGAGTTTGTGCTTACTCGTTCTTCTACTTCCCACATTCTTCTGAGGTATTTAATATCCATGGATCAATTCTACTCTTCATCTAATTCTGACTTTAGATCAAATATCACCTTTCTTTGAGCCTCTTCTTGCCTATCCCTTTTTAAATTCCCTATGTCCCCCTTTCTGAGGTTATATTGCTTTATAACAGGGATTTATGTACATATCTACCATCTGTCTTATTGCTTTCATGAAGGCAGGAATTTCTTTTTGTTGGTTTTGTTCATCTACTTAATCTCTGTTACCTAGAAAAGTGTCTGGCACTTGGTTGACAATGAATACTTGTTTAAAGATTCAATGAATAAATGAATGGACTGGTTTTAATAGGGTTAAATACTATAGAGCAACAAAATTGTGATACAACAGTAATCTTACAAAAAAAAAATTATAAACTACCAATGTCAGAGTGAAGAATGGGGATTTTAAGCCACTATAAAGCTTGTGGCATATACAAAAGAGAACCAGGTCACTGCCCAGCTGGGCAAGGATGGGCTTATATCACTTGCCTTCTTTTCCTTTCACTACTGTCTCTCAAAACACCAGCAGTAAGCCAGATGGGTTTCTGTGGTGCCTGGATATGGTGTTGAATAATGAATCACATGAGAAATTCATATATTGTAGTTCTGTCATTCTTCCTTTTACAAATCTTGCTTTTTAACTAAGAGTGAGGGTTTCTGACTCCATCCTCAGAAGTAACCATATTTATAGATAGGGTTGAGTAATACTTGGTTTTATTATTCCTGCATAATACATACTTCTGTTCCAAGAAAATAATATGCTTTCCACTGTTACTACTGACATACAATTTTCCCTTACAATACTTTCATCTAATAAACCAGGAAACTGATTTGAGAAATAGAGTAATTAAAAAGTTTTCGGTATGTAATGATGGCAAAAATAATGAAGATAATACAAGAAAAAGTGCATATTTTAAAAACTCCAATTGGATAAGACAGTGACTAAGTTTGAGAAAATGGTGTTTTTATCCATCCCAGATGAAAACATTAATACAATATCATTGTTTGGGCTTTATTATAAAACAGAAGAAAACAGGACAGAAGGACATAAAATAAAGTCTCTTTAACCTCTTCATGAATCCCTTGAGGCACAGCAAGTAGTCTATTAGAATTAGTTAATATGTATCTAATTAATGAGGCTTGATACTTGAACATCTGCATTTTGCTCTTCATTTATTTTTAAGGAAAAACCTTCAGAACAGTCACATTATATGTAGTAGGTCCAATTGGTAGAGAGGGAGCCTGAACATCTTCAGAGAAGTCATGAAAAAGCATGGTTGGTTTAAGCTTAAACCTGATGTTCTTCCCTTGTTTTCATTGTTCTTTTCGTAGCACAAGTCAAAGTGTAGCACCCATAAATTAGAGATGAAAACAAAGACAAGGGCCAAAGTAGTTATGACAAAGACGATAGCACTAGATTTTGCAGGCCATATACTCAACAGCAGGCCTGTTCTCATTTGAGGTGGTTAGGAAGCTTGACCAACATTTCTAGGAATTGGAAACATTTCTAGAAGTCCTCTATGCCCAATTCCCCTTAGAGATGGATAATTATTATTACCTACCATTTTTAAATATGGTCACACTTCCTCCAATCCTTTTCTAGTACTGTTTCTCCTTTCTGAAATTGCCACCTCCATTTCTCCCTACTAATTTGTGCTTCAAAGCCCACGTCCCAGTTCTTCATGAAGCCTTCTAAGGTTATTCTAGCCTCCATCATACTCTCTTACCAACTTCTTTTTAGTATAATTTTCCATTAAAAGATAAAAAAATTGGTTATTGACAGACGATTTTCTAGTTTTGGGTTACACAAAATTAGCGATTTATTACATACAGTCTTGTCCTCAACCATCACTACATATATCTAACAAGGGCTTTTTAATGGCTATAGGTTATATTATGCACTTTTTAATTCCCACAGAACTTAGTGTGTTTGTACATATATAATATAGAGATCTTCCTATGTATAAATGTCATAATTTTATAAGCCAGGTGGAACAGAAATGTGAATAACTTATATGTCCTAATTATATAAGAGAATATGCCGGTATGTGTTTTGAAATTCCTGTTCTTGCTGATGAAATGCTTACATTTAATAAATACCCATCTGTGACAGCTAAAATTAACACCTCTTTCTGTAACATTAAGTAAAATGTTCTGCAAGACTGCACTGGAGTAGAATGCATCATTTGCCAATTTTAGAACCACTAGGAAAATAGGGCATTTTTTAGCTTCAATTCATGTTATTACCAGTGTACCAAACATCATAGGCTCAGTCCTCCTAAGTATACATAGATTATTATAACAGAAATTTCCATTTATTGATAGATTCACTGGATTTCAGACAATTAAGATTTTTACATGTGCTATATATACCATTTAAGCCTCCTGACAACTTTGTGAGTTAAGTAGGATTATTAACCCAATTTTATAAAAGAGCAAACCGAGGTGCATATATTAGTACTTGATTTACTCTTGTTGTTCTTAATTTCATCTTTATTCTTAGCTGGATTTCAGATCCATCTTGGTAACATTTATTGCTTATATCTCTGGCACATTTCTACTGATTATAGACCAGCCATTCCCATACATTCTGATCATCAGAATCTCTCAACCCAGTATAACACCTAGGTTGCCATTTTTCCATCTTTCAATAATTAACCCAACAGGCATTTACTAAATTGCTTCTTTAAGTAAATCACAGAACCAGTCATTGGAAAATCTACAGAATATATTAAAAAAAAAAAAAAACCTATCATCATAGAATCTATAATATATATTTGGATTTATGAAGCAATGTTAGTTTCCCTTCTGTAACAAATTTTCTATAACAAATTTTCACAAATGTAATATAATAAAAAATTCAAGGGACTACAATAGGTTAGACATCCAGTACAGATCTCACTCGGCTAAAGCAAGGTGTGGGCAGGGCTGCCTTTCTCTCTGGAGGGTCCACGGGAGAATTTATGCCCTGGCCTATTCCAGCTTCTAGCGGCTCTCCACATTGCTGGATTCATGATTCCCCCCCTCTATTTTCAAAGCTAGCAACTTGACATCTCTCTGCACCTTTCCTCTATAATCACATCTCCCTATCACTCTCTTCTATATCCTTTAAGGACCTTCGTGATTATACTGGTGTCCCTGGATAATCCAAGATAGTATTCCTATTTTAAAGTCAACTGATGAACAATTTTAATTCCATCTACAACCTTAATTCCACTTTGCCATGTAATGTAACATAAATATAAGTTCCAAAAATTCTAACAAAAGCATATGGGGTGGGGAAGGCATTTTCTGCTCACCAGAGAAAGGAAGAACACCACAGAAAGAGGGATCCATGACAAGAAAAGCAAGGAGTAGGAAAAATGTCCAAGGAACTGTCATGTTACATTAAGACATTTTGCATTGATGTCACAGATAATTTACAAGATTGCAAGAACTCATGAGTATTTTTTAAGTGGCCTTAATTCATTTTTCAAAGTTATCAAATATTAATAGGAAACTATGACAGAGTGGGGAAGGGAAAGAATAAAGACAGAAGTTTCAAATGCTACTGAAGTTAACAGATTGACTTCAGCCTAAAATCTCAGCTCTGACCTTTCAACATTTTCTTCGCACAGCAAATCAACTCTTACGTGGTGGGGTATCTTCAACCAATACTCAAGGAATTTGGGGGTGAAGGGCACGGTCTAGTGAGATGCCAGCTTCAGCGCTCTTGATACCCAGGCAGGAAAAAATTGATTCAGGCCCTGTTAACAGCATTTTGCTGTAGTCAAGAAATGGAACATTAGATTCCAAGATGAAGGGTACAGAGTTGTATTTGTGAGGTGGTCCATACTTTTGCAGAGTACTTTTAGTGAGAGCTTATACAATAACTTTTACATAGTATTAAGCATCTTTAGGAACCCATCTCCTACTGTTTGCCATGGAGAGAAATAATTCTTGGGTATGATTTTTTTCCCCTCTTTAAAATAAAATCACCTAAATTCTCGAACTTGAAGACCTAAGTAAGCTTTATCTCTTCAAAGGGAACTTTCCAAACTCTATTTTAGCCATATTGTCTATATCCTACTGTTTAGCATTTGATGGTACATCAACATCTGTTATTCTGTAATTGTTTTGCAAGCTTAGGGCATCTTCCCAATTAATTCAATTACATGCTCTTCAAAAACCACTTTTTAAAAAGGCTTCATGTTTCTAACCATAGTGATCAGTACATAATAAATGTAAGTGAATACAACTGAAGGGTTAAGGTCAAAAGTATTTCACCAGAGTCAATTTGTGTTTCAAATGCAATCATCACTTAAATGTGTTTGAACTTTTTATTGTTGTGACTATTGCAGGATTTTATGGTCATATATATTATGCCGAGTGCTTGTTTCACATAATTGTAATGAGTAAGGAAAAGACTAACACAACCACTTTTTGCACAATTACCATGTGCCAGAAACCACTAATTCCAAGTAATTTATAAACATTAATGAATCTCAGCCAAAGCCCTTGATTACAAATAATAGCCAAAATCAAAAGAAGGAATTTCAAAAAAGTCCTAAGCATAGGCTCTTATCAATGATCAGAGAAGGGTAGCCCAATATACCACTCTAAATTAGGACTCTGCAGTTCAGGACATGCTACCCAAAATATGTCACTTTGGTATACTGATTATTTTGAGAGTTAAGTACTTAGGGAAAAACAACAACAGCAGCAAATGCTGGAGGTCGTTTTCTTTGAACTCCCTTTATCTGCCTGAAGACAGATCCTCCAAATCCTTTGCAGGCTTACATCCCTGCTCCCCTTTATTAAAATGGTATTTAATTCTGAATCCTAAGCCACCTCAGGGAGCTACTCATTTCTCCTCCGGCATCTTCCATATATACATAGAAGTATACACGTTAATAAGCTTTTGTTTTTCTTTTGTTGGCATGTTTTTTATTAT
Source organism: Lutra lutra (assembly GCF_902655055.1). Classification (NCBI taxonomy): domain Eukaryota; kingdom Metazoa; phylum Chordata; class Mammalia; order Carnivora; family Mustelidae; genus Lutra; species Lutra lutra. The sequence goes on from NC_062282.1 coordinate 53,565,091, forward strand.
AGCGGTTTCAGCTAAGAACTCAAAAGATTAGAGGGAAAATTGTTTTTCCTCCATTACAATCAGCCTTCAAAAACTATTAGCTACCTTTTAATTTTTATATCTTTCACCAAAAAGCTTAAGTCCAATAATTTGGGTGTTTGACAAAAATTAATCCCCTCAATAATTAAGATGGTGTTATAAACAGTATAACTTATTCTGACCTAGTATGGCTCATTTTTCTTGCCCTTGCACTCTTTCCCATGAACATTTGCCACATTTCCCAATGAGGGGAGAGAGCTTGCTTAGTTTTGTTCTTGTGGAATCAAAATTATTCCATAGTTACAACTTTGAAGTTGAAAGGCCCTGGGTGACTGAATTATAGAGACCAGACATTTCAAAGCATCCCCCACCGCAATCTGAGCCCTAAGAAAAGCTGAAAACATTAATGAAATGGTCTTCCTGTGGAGAGAAATACAGAAAGAGCCATATTTTCTCTGTGTTTTAGAAAAAGGACAACAAGTTACAGGAGTCCAGAACACTGGAAGAGGATGAGACTCTTTGGTCTGAAAAACAGAACAGTTGGATACTAGAAGTACACCGGCACATCTCAGGTGAGCGCATGTCACAGAGACCCACGTTAGACCCACCCTCTAGGAGGGCAAGTGACACGTGCAAAACTGGAGGCAAGAACAAGGGAGTTCGAGTACCTTTGGGAAAATGCTGCATATGATCACGAAACTTGAAAGAAAATAGGTATTACTTTAATTTTTGGAATTAAGTACAGTAATTGCCATTATGATTCATCAATCATCAAAACAATCTTACGGAAAGAACTTGGGGTGCTATTCTTCAAAGTGCTTCTCTATCTTTCAGGATTTAGCATTGCCCTACAGCCAAAATCACCACAGAAGTCCCTCCTGCTATTTCCATGTAAATGTAAAATATTAATGGTGCTTAAGAGCAGTATTGCCTTTGGATGGCAATCTATCATCTGCCCCTTTATTCGGGGAACTGAGATACTGCAATACTGAAATGAAAATCAGTCAGGGAAGAAGGGCAGATTCTCCACTCCTTTGGATCAATCCCCACTTCTCATGAAAGTAGAACTACTGGACATCAGTTAAGACTGTCAGTTAAGTGTCTGCCTTTGGCTCGGGTCATGATCCCAGGGTCCTGGGATGGAGCCTCATATCCAGGTCCCTGCTCAGCACGAAGTCTGCTTCTCCTTCTCTCTCTACCACCCCCCACCCCCGTGCTCCTACTCTCTCCCGATGCTCTCTCTCTCAAATAAATCAAATTCTTAAAAAATAAATCAAGGCTGTTGTGTTTAAAAAAAAAGAAAGAAAGAAAGAAAGAAAGAAAGAAAGGAAGGAAGAAAGTAGAGCTATCAAACTCTTGCAGCTCAGCTTTGTTAAGATAACCTGGGTACATTTCATGCCTTGATTATCCTTACCTGGTTCCATTTTTGTTCTTCACAGATCTTCCTTTCCCAGCACTGATACCTGAGGGAAAAATTACAGAAGCTTATTTTGATCTATTTTGTACAAGTAATAATTTTAAATCGTAGAAAAATCACCTCTGTAATAAAACACCCCATTTTATATATTAAAATATAATGTTATTAGTTTTTAGGTGACCAGAAAGTTTCTATTTTTTAGATTTTGATATCCATGTTACTTAGCTCTTTTACACTAGTCACTAAATTTGTGAATGGGCCAATAATGAAAAAAATGTTGGGAAACCATTCTTTGAATCAAAAGACATAAGACATCTAACCAGTCCAACTTGAGCAAGAATCTTACCTTTCTGTCACATACTGATTTAGTATTTTATCCAACTGGCTATACATAATTTAAGAATAATAAAAATAGCATCATTGAAAATTTACAGTGGCATTGTATGGATAAGCCCTTAACCATCATTTCATTTAATCCTCATAGCAAACTCTGTGTGTTAGGTAGTATTAGTTCATAAATGAGAAAAATGAAATGTGGTTTAGGGTTCTTGCCTCAGATCACACAAGTACATGGTGGTCAGGAATTTAAACCTAGGCAGTGAGACAACTAGTGACCATACTCTAAACCCTCTTTTTCATTTTAAAGAGCGTGGTCTCCTCCATTTCTCTTCTTGAAGGAGAAAAATGGAATTAGGAGTGGGAATTGAATATTTTAATGAACATTGGTATACTCTAAGCACTTGAGACACTGATCTTTTTATGCTGATGTCTTTGTAATTTTTCTCTGTTCAGCACAAAAACAATGAAATGCCTCTGAAAGACTGGTGGTGTCTTAAGATGTTACAGTATTAATTCATTTAATCTGTATAATAACCCAATGAGGTAGAATTTGTTATGCCTGTTCTCCAGTTAAAGCACCTTCAATGCTAAGCACTTAAGTAATTTTACCATGACCATGCAGCTGGTAAACAAGATATTCTCATATATCATTCACCGTTGCTTTTGAATCTCATCAGTTCAATGAAGTAGATGGTTCCTATATTCATTATTAACATCTATGCCTTAACCAAGAAAAGCTGGGATATACCTGTTAGTAGCAGGACATTTCTATTTTCTACCTTTTAGGGCTCTAATCAAGTTATTTTTCACAAGGCTTACTGGATTAATTCTAAGTTCTACCATTATTGCTAATACATCCTTAGTTTCTTCTACAATAGTAGCCCTTACAGAGGTCTAAACAAAGGAAAGCCAGTTAAGCAGTAGTCGGGAAAATGGCAAGGACAAAACAAGTTATTCCCTCAGAAAAAAAGATTGAGAAATGATTTCAACAAGTTGCAAAATGCAAAATCTGAATCCCCGAAACCACTATTTGTATGAACTACATGGCTTAGTGGAACAGTAATAGTTATCCTTCTGATATTCTGAAACTAGAGATTATAATTGCCTGAAGAACTTAACAACAAATTCCTTAAAACTTTGTATTTCTTTGTCTTTCAAACTGGTAACCATTTTATTTTAAAAAATATAATTCAGAAATCTTTATCTCTGGAAATTATCTTAATAGTTTCAAAAGGTGCAAAAAGTAAAATAAGCAAACCAATAGAGATCATCTAGAAGCAAAAGTGCTACAGAGATGTGGAATATAAAGTGAGTAGAAATTCCTAATGAAGGGTGCCTGTTACGGTTCAGTTGTTAAGGTTTTACCTTCAGCTCAAGTCATGATCCCAGGGTCCTGGAATCGAGTCCTGCAACCAGCTCCCGGCTCAGGGGGAAGTCTGCTTCTCCCTCTCCCACTCCCCCTGCTCCTGTTCCCTCTCTCGCTGTCTCTCGCTCTGTAAAATAAACAAATAAAACCTTAAAAAAAAAAAAAAAGAAAAGAAATTCCTAATGATAAAGGACTACAAACCTGGTTTAATTGGTTTGAGTCAATAGCCATCGTTAAATAAAGCTGTGGTCACTGACCAGATTGAGAAGATAAACTTCTACAAAGTATCTAAGAGTCTTTTTTTTTTTTTTTTTACTTTGTAGGGTTTTTTTTTTCTTTACATTGACAACATAGATGAATGAGTAGCTAGTCCTGAAACAGTCATCTTGTCAGTTTATCTCCAGAAGATTAAGTATAGTTCCACAAAATTAATCACTTTATAACAATCTAAAAATCTACACATTGCCTGAAATGTTTGATCAGCACATTTTCTTGATGAATTCAGAAAAGAACAAAATAAAGTACTTTACTGCAGATCGGTATACTTTGGCTTATTTAAAATAAGCCTATAACTTGATATATATGCCATTCTAATCAACTTTATGCCCACATAATTTCCTAAAAGAAAAAAAAAATACCTCCTCGATTAAAAACTAGACTGAGACTGTAAGCTCTATGAGCAAGCACTCTTACAAGGTCAAAACATTCATCATGTCCTATGCCTTTAAAATTATTTGACCCCTTTCATGCAACAACTCCTTGAAAAAGTCTGGACAGTAAAAGTTACTCACCAGCTTGCCATTTCTTTCTAAGTGCAGAGCTCAGTACTTTAGTCCCAGATACCTGCAACACTTCAAACTCTAGCCCTTATAACCTATGAGACTTTATACTTGTCCACAGGTTCCCTGAATTTGCAATCATATGTAACATTTGTTGGAGGAGGTCATCAAGAGGACATGACCTCTAGTTGACCCATGTGCTGGACCCAGGCAATATGACATTCCTCATTCCAATGCCCTGTCCTTGGTATGTATGTTCCTCCCACCAATCCCACAGCTAGAACTATTTTCAAGGATGCAGCCTTGAGAGAGTAAGGTGTTGTGAAGACCATCTAGAATGACTATGTGACTCATTAAGGCCTCTATATAAACGGTTTAAGATTCTGGCCAGTAGATGCAGAGATTTACTTGACTCGCCGCACCCAAGACAAGCCTGTATGTGATTTCCTTAGCTTACTAAATCTACCACCTACCAATCTGGAGAGGTCTGTCTTTTTCTTCAGTCCCTCCTTGGCCTTTGTGTTCAGGGCCCAGCTGGCAAACCAACAACACTCACGGACTTGTCCATCTTTTTAGGATTCATCCCAACCAGGCCATTTCACTCAAATTTCACATTAATCAGAGAGAATGGGATCAGTAGCTGATTCTTGGGAAAACAGTCAGATATGGTTGTGGGCAACGTCTTATGGGTTCCTGTAAAAAAAAAAAAAAAAGAAACTTTTCAGAAGAAAGAGAAAAGAGTAAGTTACTTGTTTACTTCTGGTGGGAGGTGAAAAGAAAACAGAAAAATTACTTGTCCTGTATAAAGATCACAGGAGCTCTCTGCGGCTGCAATCTTCACTGTGCACAGCAGATTGTTCTACTAATGATGCCTCTTACTCTAGTCCCACCTCTCTATCCAGCAAGCTACTATGCCTGAAATTGCTTTCCCATCTGTGATGGCCATTCTCCTGCAGAAATTCTATCATATTTGGAGGTTAGAAAAACCCACTTAAAATATGTAATCCTTATGTATGCACAATCTGCACACTGCACATCAAGCCTCTGCTTTCGTACTAAAGCCCTATCTGGTTTCCTTTTCTTCACCCTTTGATTTCCAAGCCAGTCATTTTTTTCCCCTGATTCTAAGACAGAGACCAAAATTCAAAAACTAAGTGTAAATAGCACATTCGTTATGGTATGCGCATCAGTGTAGAAACAGTCTCAGGGGTTTCTTCCTTCAGAATTAGCAGCTGGTACAGGTCAGATAACATGAGCTATGTTCTGCAGGAACTACCCAAATTTACTGTGGTACGGACATCTTCACCCTAGATAGTTTCCCATTTAAACTGTTTTGCCAGAATCATGTACCTGTATGTATAGGCTCATACCTCACTCTCTCCAAGAGGAATAAAAATAATTCTTTGTGTTTAGCAAACTGCTAAGAGCGTACCGTGGCATGTTTCCAATGGAGTATCTTTCTGGAAAGCAATTCTTGTAGATTGTAAATAATGGCATCAAGCAATCATCACTTTAAAAAAAAAAAAAAGGTAAAAGTAATTGAGATTTCTTCTTAGAGTGACCAAGAGAATAGCTTGCCTATTTTTGTGAAAATTAAAAAAAAGTTACAAGCTCCCAGTCTGTCCTCTGTCCTTATAAAGAGTCAACAACGTTTTGTTGTCTCTCAGTACCCCACTCGGTGCATTCCAACCTGTTTTTTTTTTTTGGTCTTAGTTTATTAAAATAAATGTTGTACGTTCTTGGTATAGCTAAAAATAAATGATGGTTCATATTGTGCGTAGGTTCTTGCTCATGACAGTCCAGACTGCGAACAGATTGCTAATATGTTAACAGCTCTATTATAAGACTCCAAAAGATGCAATTTTTTATGCCATTTGTGAAGTCAAATTCTCCATGTTAAAGAAATATTGCACAAGAACATTGGGATACATGCTGTGGAGCCTTCCACATGCACGTGTCTTCAGAAGGTGTAACTGATCTAGATGACTGAGCCTTTTAAGATAACATTCTTCAAGGTGGGCTGCTTACCCTGATATGCCCATACTGGGAACTAGACCACTGACCTGAAATAGTCAAGTAGGATGTCTCCCTTCTGGTCCACATCTACATTTAATCAAACTGAAGATACTCTAAATGCAGAAGTTTCTGGAAATGATAGAGGTTTAAAAAGTTTAAGATAGTCTGGACTCAACCAGTGGAATTAGATTTTTCAGTTCTTCTCTCCAAAGATACTGGTGAAAACCTTTAGCTAGATGTAATTCAGAATGTCTCTAATTCTTGTAGGATACAGATTTTTTAAATATGTATTATTTATATGTGTTAATATTCTTTTATACATTCTATGATGTTTGCCCCACAGAGTCTTGGCACTGATATCCGCAAGAGGAGTCTGGCTTTAGCTGGGAACATGGACAGTACCTAGGAGCATGAATATATATATATCTGATACATGGAATGTACTCTAGAAATGCATCTCAGTGAAGGTTCTTGGGATGATCAGTTCTGACTTCCAAATCATCTATTCTGTTTCTCAAAGGAAACTTTGTTGCTAGGAAAATATTCTGTAGAAGATGGTTATGGTGCCTCAATCTTCAGGTCATATGGTCATTGAGGTTCAACCACTGATTTAGGTTGACTCAAGTAACACAAATTGTACTGAGTACTTGTCTTCCAGGCATTATGGCAAATACTTTTATGCATAAAATTCCTACAAGAAGAATATGACTGTTATAATCTTACTTTGTATTCATCCCTCTTTTTGGAAAAAAAATAATAAATATGATTTATTTATTCATGAATGGCAATTGTAAGAGGTGTTTTTGGCTTTGGGCACCAGAGTCAGATGCCCAAACAATATTGTATGGATTCCCTCTTTCTCTTCAGTTGTTTTGTTTTCCACTATGCTGACTTTATCTGGAAGTAAATTTTTCCTTTCCGGTAGATTTTTCCAGTGATTCCAACTAAGATCATAGCACTGCTGCATTACCCACCGATACTCTTTGAATATGCTTAAATCATGCGCCTACTTCTGAACCCACACAGCATTTTCGTCATCATCTGAGAAACAAGCACTGAATCTAAGGGAAGGCTGTTCCAAGAAAAAATTCAGGAAGGTGTTCTTGGAAGGAAGCTAAATGAATGTTGTACTGACTAAAACAATAAGTATCCCCTGAACACTCCTTTTATAGATAACTACGCTGAAGTTTTGGTAATGTGTCAAGTAAGGAAAACCAGAAGTCTCACTCAGGCCTACTGAGCCCACAGTCAGTCTTGACAAATATACCATACTGCCTATCAGTTCCAATTGGATTAACTCTAATACCAATCTTAGGGAGGATTATTTATTCTGATTCGTTCTACTGAATGCAAATGACAATAATTCAACAAGTGAAAGGAGTTTTGTTTTCTTCATAACTTTTATCTGTGAAAAGAACAGTTTTTTCTTAAAATTCAAGTTTATGGTGGGGAGTGGGTAGGTGGCTCTGTAGAGTTTTCAACTCTTGATTTTAGCTTGGGTCATCATCTCAGGGTCATGAGATCAAGCATCAGGCTCCATGCTCAGTGGGGAATCTGCCTGAGATTTTCTTCTCCCTCTCCCTTTGCCCTTCCCCCCACCAAATCATAAATAAATTAATTTTTAAAAGTTCAACTTTGTGTATGACTATCAAGCACTTCAGAGGTATGTTCCACTATGAAGACCCTGCCTGTCTTTAAGGACATAGTATAAAGGGCATTAAACTCTCAGAAAAGATGAGCTATTACTTAAGTGTATTATAATCTTTTGTTGTGGCTTTGAGGTTCTTTTTTTTTTTAATTAAATGTAAGGAATAGCTATAAAACTGGTTTTTTATAAGCATAAATAAGACAAAGGCTGAAAAATGACAAAGCAAAGAGGTAAGCCAGACAAAGTAGAGGGTGATTCCTTAGAAAATTCCTGCCATTCCTTACTGTATTTTTGACCATGATCACTTTTTACAAAGATTTCTGAGATTGGAGATCAGGTCAAGATTCATAGAACTGGATATGTGTCTGCTCACATAGGACTGTAGCCTACAATCCAAGTCCTATATGTCTTGTGCTCTAAGTCAGCTAACGAGGCTCTCACTATGACTTCTAATAAAAAATTCTCATTACCCCACAGCGGGTTTGGCAGACCTCACACTGCTTTATATAAAACATCTTCAAAAGTGAGGAAGAAAATATCCATTGCCTCACACAGGAGTCATGTTGATTATGATATTATCATTTTCAAGATGGGAAAACAGAGAGAGGTTAAGTGACTATGGAAGGTCACGCATTTTCTCTGTCTGAAGGAGGGTGATTGTTTTGTGTGCAAAATTTGGAGAGTGGAAACAGCATTATCTAAGCATTCACAGATCAATAATCACTGCGGCCTCTGGCTGTAGCACACTATAATAGCACACTATTAGAAATGTATATACCCTCATATATCATGTGTCATTCTTGTTTTGCTCCTGTGTGAGTAATTAATTAATCTTCACAATGGTGCATAAGTTACTAGATTTTTTTCAGTTTTCCTTTTGTTTTACATAAAAATTTACCAATTTATTTAAAGATGGTTCTCATAAACTGCGTTTAATATTAGTATTTTACTATATCTGATAACTGAAACTCTATAATTTACATTTTTTTGTAATTGAACATATGAGAAAATATGAGAAGATGTACAGATATCTAGCCAATTCAACAAAAACCTGGTTCTTTTAAAATTACTTTTTGTATTTTCATGACTTTTCCATGGCACAAATCAGAATGTAATCAACAACAAGACCACTATGTGAATCAACAGACTTGAATGGACTTTTATGATTGGAATCCCTGCTGACACTAATTCTTTGATACAGACTTCCAAACCCAGGTACTTCAAAATCACATCAACCATTTTTCTTTTCTTAACTTTCACACTGACTAGTTTTGAACATCTGTTTTCTAATGTTTCATAGTATTCCAAAAATGCTAAGAAGCCGTTTCAGCTTTCTTAGTACCTGGAGAATAGCTTGAATCTTAGGGAAAAAAAAAATCTTTATAGATGAGTTCATCAAAAACTCTTGTTACTATATTCTGTGTAATTTTATTTGTATAAAGGCAAAAGTAAACTATGATGTTGAAAGTAAGAGAAGTTTTTATCCTTGATGAATAGGGTGAAGATAGTGATGTAGAAGCCTGAGCGTAGCTTTTGGTGTGCTGGAAATAGACTTTTTTTTTATTGTGTCATAGGTTACAAAAGAATGTTCATGCTGTGATAATTCATTAAGTTGTACAGTTATTATTTGTACACTTGTATGTAAATACATTCAATTTGTATCAAGTGTATTAAAAATAAGATACATAGTATGAAAATTGGACTGTATGCAGTCTTGATTTTTTTATGGAAACTTATATTAATATCATCTAGTAACTATACTAATTCTTAACACTATCTTTGTTTAATATTTTCTCTTGCCCCTGAATAATTCAAAAACACCTTGTAATCTGTGCACAGGGAGTTGCAAGCCCCAAAAAGGGTGTATTCCAACCCTTTGAAACAAGGTAAAAAATATCACTTGCAGAAACTGAATAAAAATTCACATACAAGGGTTAGATGACTCCTCTATGAAAGCTATTCACAACAAAGAAGTCATTTGTAATTAAGTTATTGACAAGACTTCAGTAGTTCTTAAACATTGATCATTATTTTATCATTTTAAAATATCTATAATGTAGAAATGTCAATATTTAGCAAATTATAATATTTCAGGTGGGATGAGTTATTATAGTCATTTCTTTATGACTAATAAAACAAAAGATGATAAGGTCTTCAATAGAAATTTCCACTCATGGAGAACCTGGGTGGCTAGGTTGGTTAAGCAACCGACTCTTGATTTCAGCTCAGGTCAGGATCTTGGGGTGGTGAGATCTAACCCCCAAGCTTGGCTCCACACTCACTGGGGAGTCTGCTCAAGATTCTTTCTTTGTGCCCCTCCTGCCATGTGCAGTGCATGTGCTCTCTCTCTCTCTCTTTCTCTCAAGTACAAAAATCTTAAAAAAAAAAAAAAGAGGGGGGTGGATTTCCAGTCAATAAGTGAGTGTGTGATTTGATTCTAATAATTGTAGTATTCATCATCGAGATGGAAATAAGTTTCCTATATTGTAAAAGAAAGCATCAAGCACTTGTAGTTTACGACATTGTCTCTTTATGCTTCTACTAAACCTCCTTTATTCACCAAAAAAAAAAAAATTTTTTTTTTGTTTTGTTACTTGATTCCTAAGTGGTCCTACCTATATGGAGTGAGTGCCTTGTTAATAATATCTTCCAAATATCAGTAGTCTGCCAAATATGAAATTAACCAGTTGTCATTTTGGATCATTAATTAGTGTTCTGTGAGCTAGTATTGATCTTTTTAGAGTAGGTTATGAATAAAAGTAGATATTTTAAGCAGTTCCAAAGCCATCTGGGACATTGCAGGTGCTCAGTAAATGTTAGCTATTATACTAGAAACTAGAACTGACCACTACCCAAGAGAAACTTATTGTTGACTATTATCTCATTAGTGTGTTGTAGGAGAGTGCTTCTTGATGTCCTTAAAATATACTACATAGATCTGCCATGCAAAGCAAAAAGCTAATGGTTGTTATTAATAACCATAATAACAACAATTATTATTCCTTCCATATTCTCCAAATGTTTGCTAAATGGGTTTCCTGTTGTGGGTATGGGTGACTGAGGAGAAATTAAGTTACACATAATTCTTGACCATGGAGTTGAGTTGAGTTTAGTTTAGTTTAGTTTAGTTTAGAATTCTTGACCATGTTCTTCAAACAAAAGCACAGTATGTTGTGAAACTGCACAATAAAGAATAAAGAATGTCACCTTCTCTAATGTTTAATCTGAGTATTCCAAGATTTAAAAGATGAGTATTACATTGACAGACTGACTGCTAAAGTGAGAAATAATTCTTCTCTATCCTCAAGTTCTTCCAGCTACTATAAGAATTAAATTTACATGAGACAAGGGTGCCTGGGTGGCTTAGTCAGTTAAGTGTCTGCCTTCAGCTCAGGTCATTATCTTGGGGTCCTGGGATTGAGCCCTGCTTCAGGCTTCCTTGTTCATCAGGGAGTCTGCTTCTCCCTCTCCCTCTCCCTCAACCTCTGCTCATCCCCACTGCTTGTGCTCAGCCTCTATCTCTCTTAGATAAATAAATAAAATATTTTTATAAAGCTAATTTTATTAAAAGATAAAAATAAAAAATAAATTTACATGAGAGATTAACAGGAGAAAAATACCAAAGTTTCACTACATGTACAGAGAGAGCTAGTTATGAAATTGAGACCCCAAGGAATGACCAAGACAGGCAGTTTTTATACATTTTAGACAAAGAGAAAATAAATCTGTGAGGAATTGAAAAGACAAAACTTTGGGAGCTTCAGTTAGCAAGAAATTCAAAACAGAATTTGGATCAAGTGGTAAATTACTAAAAAGTAACAAGCATTATTTATACAGGCTTCTGAGCCTTAATTCCCATCTCTGGTGAGAGGGATGTCTCTCTACATCCTAGTACAAGGAAGGTAGCTTTCACCTGGGGGAATTATTTCCTGATTCCAGGGAGACAGAAGACAGTCTGTTTCCTTCTTACACAGGCTGTCTCCTCAGTAACTTTTATTTAAAATAATCAATATGTCAAAATGGTCCATCTTGGGGCAACCTGACCTTAGTCCCTACATAGTGGAAGAATAATCTTTTCCAGGCAAAGAGAGTACCATATGCAAAGTTTAGAAGGTAAGAAGTTTGAGATGTGGGCTGAGAGATCAAAGTCAACCAGAGGAGGAGCGTGAGGAGAGGAGAAGTCAACCAGAGGAGAGTGAGAAGGATCTCAAGGAAATCCAGAAGTGTAGTTTATCAGTAAATTTCCTAAATGCATGTGATATTTGGGAACACTTACACTAAAGATTTTTCCTTGCTTATTTGGTATTCAAATGCAATTAGGCATCCAGTATTTTTTTATTTGATAAATCTGGCAACCTTAGTTATCAGGTATGTCAAGAGTAGAAAGTATTTTAGGAAGGAAATCACAACCATTACAAATACTGTTTGTGGAGCATTGGGTCAAGAGCTTTGCCTAAGTAATTTTATTTCCCTGACTTTATCAGTTCCAGTTCCCACAGCTATATCTACTGATGGCCTGGCTTGAATTTCCTGGAAAGTCCCATTTTTAACAACCTCAACTGGGATGAAAGTACCCAAATAACTTCAAGTCAGTCTTTTTTTTTTTTTTTTTTTTTTTTTGACACAGCCCTGAGATCTGAAAGATTGAACATAGGTTGCAGGCACTGTGAGAGCCCCAGAAAGTTTCAGTACCTTTCACTATCCCTTTCACAACCTGCCTATTTTGGCCTAGATTCTTTGTGTCAGCCTTAGTCAACTGACAGCAGAATTATTCTGTAAGAACCACAGTGTCTTCCTGCAACCAAGCCCCTAGAGCTCCATCCAGCTAGATTTATGCAAGTGCCGGTTCTTCCCGGAGCAGCAGGTTCTTAATCCTCAGATTCTCTTAACTCCCAGAATCCTGGATCACAGTTTGCTATCACCATCTTAATCACAGTCATTATAATATTTAACATGAGCTGAGTTTTTATAAGTGTCAGGCACTCTGCTAAGAATGCTATATGAATGATCTCATTACATTTCACAACAGTTCAACAATGTTAACTTCGTCAACTGTCTTTTATACACATGAGGAAACTGACACCCACAGTTCAGTCACTTTCTAGGTTGAGAGAATTCAGGCTCCCTAAGTTACTTGTCCAAATTCAAACTGAAATTCCTTGACCAAGACTGCTAAACTATGTAAGCTGTGGATTCAAGGCTCAATCTACACTTGCCTGTCAACTAAGCCCAGTCTCAACAAATACACTTTTCTCACTCTCCAGCTCCCCACATCCTCTCCACCATCAATGGACACAGTTCCTTACCATTTTCAATGTCTGACTTTGGCCTGGTGACTTGCCCAATTATCCAAATGTTCCCTTAAGAAACATAAACATGGATCTTGACAGGGTGGTATTCGTGACAAAGTTCTCCTCTCATCACCCCATTTTAGCATGCTCTGTACTCTATCTCAAACTTGGCAACTCTATTGCATCTCCCAAAAATCCATGTAAAATTTGGGTAGAGGGTCCTCAATATACCTCAAACGACGTGTAAAATTATGGGAAATGAGATGAAATAAGTATCTGGATTAGAAATTACAAATATATAGAAACATTGAGTTGGTTTCATTTAAATCCTGAATGTAATACAACAGTTCTTTCTAGCTCCATAAATATGTCTATAAACTACCAGTAAAAGGTCTGCCTCAGTAAACCTCCTCATTTTGATTACATTAGTACCTCAGTTTCTGTTCCAGTTAATCAGATCAATGAAGTACAAAAAAATTGCTGATGAAACTATTTGAAATGACAGATCAAATACCCTGCAAGACTTAGAGGAGATTAAGTAGGCTCTAGGCAATCATTTGAAGGAGCTAAATCTCCAATGGCTCCAGAAAGATGCAAACATTGCTTGACATTCTAGAGTATCAGTTGAAGGACATGATATAGGTAGAATAACCAGAAAAATAATGTTAAAATATCTACTGCAGGACAGCATCGGAATGGAGATCAAATTTTTTCCCTGGCAAGGAGTTAAAAAAGAAAAGGAAAAAAAAAAAAAACCAAAAAACAGTTTACTACCCATGATTTTGTAATAGAAATGACTCTTCAATATAGGATATGCACTTATTCTGAAGGTAACATAGATCAAGACTGGAAATTTAAAAAAAAAAAAAACACTTAAGAAACTGATAAATGGGAATATTTTCTTGTTATAACTTTAAAAAAAAGTATATCAAATATAATGAAGAACTCTCAACTTATTCCTTAAGAGTAAAGCTACCTGGGTTATACTGTTGAAATTAATCTGCAAAACCCCAGAAATTTATGGTGTTTTAGATTCAGGCCAAGAAAATTTTTCCCCATTAAACTTTGTATCTTTCAAGATACTTTTATTGTAACAACAGAAACTCAATTTAAGCTTACTTTATGTAAAAGAAGAATTTATTAGCTTATGTAACTGAAAGGCTTCTAGTTTGGGATATGATTGTGCCCAGAGACTCACACGATGATGTCTCCATGTGACATCATTTTCTCCTCATCTGTAAACTCTCTATTCTTCCCTATGGATTTACTCTCTGTTAGGTCTCCCCAGGCCATCTTAAAAATCTTCCAACTCCAATTCCATTTGAGAGATACCCTCTTCCCACGAGTCTGGGCAAAGGTCCTAGGAATTAAGGTCAATTATCCCTGATTGGTTAATAAATTAATCTCTAAACCAGCTACTTGAGCAAAGGAAATTTAATTTTCAGGTTATCAGGCAGGGGTATATTCAGTTCTCACTTAAACTAGCTGGGCTAAAGGGAAGGTTGGATCCCATGGAAACTGGGACATGACATTATTGCTGGACAAAGCAGGAATGGGCATTGGAGAAGCCAAAGCCCCATGTGTTCCTTTTTCCTTTCCTTTGTTTTCTTCCTCTGGACAAAACAAAACCTGATAAGCCATTGTTTCTTTTTCTTCTGTATTTACACTTCCCTAAACCCACACAGGGAAGAGTTGTTCCTTGAATGGATTATAATGTTTGCACAGGCCAGTTCTTATTGCCGCTTTCTTATTCATTTGGACTGGTCTCCCTCATTCTTGTTGCATGACCAATTCCATTAATTCTCTGTTTAAATGTCAGTTCCTCCAAGAAGCCTTGGAGTAAAGATCCAGAGAATTTGATTTGCTCATTGCCCTGTTAACTTATAAATCAAATGAAAACCTGTGCCCCCACTGCACATGACAAAGCATTTGCATCACTGGAAGCCAGAAGCCCAATCTCATGAACGTGCTATATACTACAGCACAACCACTACTGAATGAGAGCAGAAATGTGCCGAAAATGGAGATGGGCAGAGAGGAATACAATCTGACAAGAATGAGTTATTATGGCTGGGGGGCAATAAATAGAAAAGTTTGTTGAAGAGTGAAAAAGTTAGAAAGGCATTAACTCCACATGGGGCCTTTGTGTATTTTACAGTATTCTTTGGCTGCGTTGAGCCAAGTATAAGACGACATTTGAAAATCCAAAAAAAACCCCAATAACAATAAAACCATGAAATCAAATGTGACTGTTAACTTCAAAAACAACAAAATTAAATTCAAACATTTTGATGAATATCTCCAAAGTACCTTCACTTTTAAGAGATAAAAAGAGAGAAAAATAATTTTAAAAGAGGGGAGAAAAAAACAATTTCAAGTTCTTTTCCTAAGGTTTTCTAAACCACTACTCTTGGTTGTTTTGGAAATGTTTAATTAGCATAATGTTCAGTGAAGGCAATGATTTAAGACTTTTTGTTTTGTGCGTGTGTGTGGTTTTTGGTTTTGTGTGGGGTTTTCTTTTGTTGTTTTTTTGTTTTTGGCTGTTTTAGAGCAAAGTTCTTTGAATAAAATAAAGGAAGTCCTGCTATTGCTATCTGATATGGTCTTCTCCCTATCTTTGCTTAGCTAACTTCTACTCAATTATATGTCATTTCAAACGTCATTCCATCTAAGAGAGGCTTTCCCTACCAATTTATCAAAATTTTGGTCCATCTGCAATGCTCTCCTAAAGCATTCTCACTTATTTTTAATCCAGGATTATTTGCTTTATATATCTGTCCCCTTTAGGGGCTGTGAGTTCCATGAAGGCAGGGTCCATGTCTGTTTTGTCCACCACAGCATATCCAAAGTTAACCCTAGTTCCGTAAAAGTCACTCAATGAATATTTGTGGTATAGATAAATGCAACCCATCCTCGAGACTCAGCTCCAGTATCTGCAACTCCAGGTAGCTATCCTTGGTATCTCTAGCCTATCAATGCCCATGTTCTGCGTTTCCAGAGCAATGTGGTTTTATGCCACTATCAAAGCACATATCACATTGTACTGAATCTATGATTATGATTTTCTTTCACCTGGAAGAGGCCTAACACAGAACATGGAATACAAAAAGTACTAGATAAATGTTGTTGAATGAATCGATGTAGGAATGAACAAAATAATAAATATGTCCTATATCCAGGCAACATACTTGGTGTAATAGCCTGGCTGAGGATCCAAGGAACAGCTAGCTAGAACAACTCTGAGATGCACTCTTCACTTGAAAACAATATTACCCAGAGAGAAAAGATGTGATTACAATAGTCTCACCTTATAAAAATATATTTAAAGGGAAACTTGTAGAATCTTCACTACTTTAAACGCAAGAAAATATTTTTAGCCACTTGATTCTTAAGTTTTTCAATGTGACAATATAACAGTGTCACTAACTACACTTTTCATCATGTGAATGAAGACAAAATAATTGACACATTTCTTGTGGAGCAACGTGATTCCAGTATGATTCAGCTGCTTTTCGTGTACCTTAAGCGAGAGTGATTCATAACACCTGAGAAGTAGCGTGATCCCTCTTAAAAAGAAATGCTATTCCAAATCCAAGTCACGATCTCCAGGTCCCTTTCAAGTGAAAGGAATGAGAATATCTATTCATGATTACCAAACTTCCTGTTTGTGTGATGACTAGAGGAGACTCCTATACCTTTGAATATAGAGAACTTTCATGACTAATAACATATAGTTTCATTAGCAGCTGAGAAACTACAGACATATCGTGTGCGTGTGTATGTGTGTGTGTGTGTGTGTGCATGTGTATATGTGGATAAGTGGGTAATATGCTAATCTCATATATATATGGTTTATATATACGATCTATACATAAATAGCATATATGAATATAATAACTTATTTATTTTTTTAACAGATATGAATTAAACACCTACTATACAGCAACCGCTCTTCTAGGAGTGCAATGGTGAACATAGCCTAGAGAGCTCTTATTCTTATGGAGTTAACATTCTAGTGAAGGAGGACATAATAAATAAATTTTTAAAACAATGTTTTTATAAGGGGTTGGCAAGGATACTATGGTAACTAGGGAGAGGGAACCACTTCAGAGACTTCATCCATACACATATACATATAGGTAATGTATAAAATTTACTGAATGCTTCAGTGGAAATTTGGCACATCTTGTAACAAACACAAGAATCCAGTAACTTCATTTTTAAGAATTCTGTAAGTAATTAGGTGTTATTTCATGTTTAGGCATTTAAGTAGTTAACTATTTTAATTAACTATGATATATCAAAAGTAAACCACATGATTGCTAAGTTTATTTTTTTTCAAAACTGCAGAATACTGAAGATGATACTGATATTAATATGTTTTTAGAAAGTCATTCCCAAGTGTGGCTCTGATAAGAATCACCTGAGAGGTGTTTGGTTAGCTATAGATTCTGGTTGTCCTACTTAAGATTTATATAATCATATTTTTGTGGATGGGACCTGTGAATAGAAGTACTTAAAAGCTCCCAGGTGAATATGATAACTGGTCAGGTTTAAGATCTATTCACCTAAGAGAGTCAGTGTGGGAATATTAAAAAATATTCAGAATAGTGCTTTCCAGATTCAGGTAAATAAACCTGACCAGTTTGGTAAAAATGCAACCTATGCTTTTCAGCCCAGAGATTCTGATTCAATAGGTTTAGAAAGCTGTTTGCCCAGCTTCTATCAAACTCACTAGAGAACTGTGATGTGCAAATAAGTTTTTAAAAATCACTGTTTTGAAGACAATATGTTAGACAGAACAGGTACAAGTATGGTAATTCCTTCACCTAGGGCTACCAGAAAGTTTTTCAAATAACTTCTTGCTATGAAGAAATGCTATAGCATATGTCAACAACTAATGTGGCCTCATAAGAAAATGCTGCTTTGCAAGAAACAGGAATAGATGCTTTTAATATCTGAGAGAAAACTATAATTGGCTAGTTGGGTTTCACATGTACCTACTGGTTATTGCATTTAAATGAGAATAAAGATTTCAATTTACTAATGAAAAAGGAAAGTTCAGGATTGTGTCTTATGATAATTCTTGGACATGTAGACCATAATGATAAATTTGGCATTCATTCAGACATGTAACTTAGTTTGCTCTATTTTCTAATGTCTGTTTTCCTGTTACTTGGGAAAAAAATAATTTGCTCTCTATCCATTTCCTTGCTATCCTTTGTTCCTGGTTGACTTGCTCAAAGAATGACTCACATGTGTTGGAACAAGAGCCTCTTATCCAAAGCTGGGAGTTATGGGAGAAGGTAGGGATTCAAATAGGAGGCATCAGTGTTGGACCAGGTGTAAGAAATGATGAAAGGAAAATATGCAGATGGTCATGGAAGATGTGGATTCCCCACAGCACTCAACTGGGAGCAATGATGTCCACCTGGGAATGTATATCATCTTGGTTTAATGTGAATATACAAGCTTGGTCATATGTTAGGTATCAGGCTTTGGAGTGGGCAGGTGCATGGAGGCACTTCTCTGTAAAGGAAAGAAGAAATAGAGTGTCCAATAGCTTAAGTTCATGGCAAAAGAAACATACTAATTTAAGCCATAGGCAGTAATTTAAACTGAGTATGAATTGACCTACAGCTCAATGAAAGAAAATAGTTTTCAGAAAAAGCTGATTAGGGATGCTTAGGTGGCTCAGTCAATTAAGTGTCTGCCTTTGGTTCAGGTTATGATCTCGGGGCTCTGGATGGAGCCCCAAGTCAGGCTACCTGCTCAGCAGGAATCTGCTGAGCCCTTTCCCTCAGCCCCTCTCCCCTACTCATGTTTTCTCTTTCTCTCTTTCTCTCTTTCAAATAAATAAAATCTTTTTTTTTTTTTAAGATTTTATTTATTTATTTGTCATAGAGAGAGAAGCGAGAGTGAGCACAGGCAGACAGAGTGGCAGGCAGAGGCAGAAGGAGAAGCAGGCTCCCTGCCAAGCAAGGAGCCCGATGTGGGACTCGATCCCAGGACGCTGGGATCATGACCTGAGCCGAAGGCAGCTGCTTAACCAACCAACTGAGCCACCCAGGCATCCCAAATAAATAAAATCTTTTTTTAAAAAGAGCTGATTAGGGCACCTGGGTGGCTCAGTTGGTTAAGCAGCTGCCTTCGGCTCAGGTCATGATCCTGGAGTCTCGGGATCAAGTCCCACATCGGGCCCTCTGCTCATCGGGGAGCTGGCTTCTTCCTCTACCCCTCGCCCCTTTCATGCTCTCTCTCTCTCTCAAATAAATAAAATCTTTAAAAAAAAAAGAGCTGATTATACATGAAAATAAAGGATATGTTTCCTTTCAACCTAATGTAGATTGTTGTAAGAATCAGAAGTCATATAAGTAAAACATAGCAACATTCCATGTTGTTACTATTATCAAAAATATTATACATAACACAAAGAGGTATAAGCCTTGGGAATTTGACTTGGAGAAGAACTTGGAAATCATGGGTCCTTATTCCATTTTTCCATTGTGGCTTTGAGCCTACACACCGTGAACTCTTCAAGGAGTTCACTTCTTTGATAATATCCCTAAAATTACCACCAATTTTTCAGGCTTCTTCTTCCTCCAAAACTTTGTTCTGGAAAACCAAATCTCTGTTCTGGGAAGCTTATTAGTTTCCTTGATATAGACCCAAAGAAGAGGAAAAGAATAGAAATTAAGGTACCCTTTCTCTTTATACATTTTCCAAAAAAAAATTGCATGACCTCATGTTAACAATTATTAATAAAATATATTTCAGACTATAAATACATTCTAAGTTTGGTAAAGAGTTTTTAAAATTTATTATAGGACATAAAACCAATTATTAAAAAAAGCCACTCTACAGATATTACCTAATAATACACAGAATGCCAGTTAATTTCGATCAACATCATCTTTAGGTTTGTATTTACACCGAACGCAAACTGAACTTGATGTTTTTTAGCTTAAAATAGTAGAAATTCTTTTGCACATCCAGGAATGCTAAAAATAATTTCATTTCTTGGACATCATTTTGCAAAATGGCAGGAGCATGGTGTTTCTAAGGAAGATGACTTTAAGTGGCTATGAAGCAATCACTATTTCCAGTTTCTAACTGAAATGAAGCCAAAAACACAAGTTTATTATAGGCCTCTGCCAAATGAATAGGAGAAAAAAATCCACTGCAAAAAAAATGAAAAAAACTCCCCATTCTATTTGCTTATGTTCTAATAGCATCATATCCATCACCTAACACACTTGGGTATCATGTTTTCAACTGAACACTTACTCATCCCAGGCACTTATAAACGTGTAAATTGATTAAAGGGCAATATTTATTTGAGATTTACCTGGTTTTTGGCAGATGCAAATATATTTTCTCTCTATAATTTATGTTATTACATATTTTATTTTATTTTTTTTTAAGATTTTATTTATTTATTTGACAGAGAGAGATCACAAGTAGATGGAGAGGCAGGCAGAGAGAGAGAGAGGGGGAAGCAGGATCTCTGCCGAGCAAAGAACCCGATGCGGGACTTGATTCCAGGACCCTGAGATCATGACCCGAGCCGAAGGCAGCGGCTTAACCCACTGAGCCACCCAGGCGCCCTATGTTATTACATATTTTAAAAGTACATGCTCCAGGTTTGTTGTAGGACACTGCCGTGCATGATCATCAGTTAATTAAAAAATTATTCAACCAGAACTTTTCTAAAAAGGTTATTATGAAATGAATCTTTGACTGATTTCTCCCAGTGGCTTGATGACATAGGAGAACTTATTTATTGTTAAGTAAGTAGTTACTTTGAAAAATATCCTTTCTAGGGCATCCTTTCTCCAGTTCTAACAAAAATGTTTCTAGTGATATTACTCTTTACAAATCAACATCAAACACATCATTCAAACATAATTTCAAACTGTTTTCACGTTCTACTTATTCCTCTCCTTTTTCCAAATATAAAGGCTGACTATACTAACCACACAGTTCAAATTCTATCCGATGGATCCCATAAGTAAAGCAGTCTCCTTGGAAACTTTCTTCTACCTGAAAAAGGACCAAGGCTTTCATTAATTAATTTTTTAATAGTTTTCAAGTCTACTGGGAAAACCTCGAGAAATTTCTAAAAATCCTTTTCTTTTTTATTTTTTTTCTCACTCCTTCAAAGCTTCCAAAAGTCTAAGAGTAGAAAATGGGAATCTACTGCATTAACGTATATACACATCAGCTGTTACTATCTATATCAGGGAACATCGTTTCATCCCTATGTATCAGGTTTACAATGGATTGAAGATTAATTGGAAGTGTATTTCAGAAGGAAGTTGGTAGCACAAGGCCAAACAGGTTTTTAAAGATACATAGTTTCATATTTTTATATTAGAACAGATGCCCAATTCAGGAAAAAGTTGCTAGTGACTAAAGAACATACAAAAATTTTTATGTAAGTGAAACCTGGCTATAAGATGGAAAAAATAAATAAACTTCCTACAGATCCACTTTACTGAACAGGCTAAGAAGGATTTGTGATTCTAGCCTGTAAGGCCCCCTATTACCTGAGCTTGATCTATCTTTTTAAGTGCCCCACATAACATTCCTTGCTTGTAGGCTATGACCTGCTCTATCCTTGCTAATGTTTTTCTCTCTGCCTATCTTGCCTCTCTCGTCAGCTTCACATTTAAAAATACTCCACATCCACTGACATCATCTCAAAACCTTCTTTCAGGTCACCTTCCTAAGCCTCCTGACTGGATAGGACATCTTCTTGCTGGTACCTGGAGCTTAATCTACATGTATCATGATTATGCATATGTTTGTTCTACCTATTCATCAATATCTGAAGTTTTTGAAGACATCCCTGTGTCTGAGTCATCCTTATAGATCCTACAATGCAATTACATGCACAAAATAAACATGTTGCTTTGGACTGATTTGAATATAGACTCTTAAATCTGAGGAACGATAATGAAATTTTGATTAAATGTGTCCTGACCCCCAACACCTAGAGCAAATCCCAATATATGCGTACTTGCAGTCCTACATTAAGCTTCATCTTGGGAAAAAAAAACTGTTTGCTCTTATTATGATAGAATCAAACACTGAAGAGTTTCGAACTACTGTCAAAGTCTCATTCAGTTGGGATTAAAGTTAATCACCAGGAAGACAAAAAACAAAGAAAAAAACATATCTGAAGTTTGTGAAGTGACCCTAAAAGTTACAGTGTCCTCTAGAATAAGGCTACGATCTCTAAGAACTGCCACACCAATTGCTCCTTTTTTGAGGGAACAATAATAATGGAGGTTATTCTGTAGTACTTGCTGTATCATAAATGTGTGCTAAGTACATTAGGGACTTAAAATTCCATTTGTTTGTCAGTGGCCCTAGATTACCACATAGCACCAATGTGTAATCATCCTACACACTCTTGTGAGTATATCCATTTTATGTGTGAGAAACCCAGGTGTGACTGAGAAGTTTCACACTCAGAGGATATAGTTGTTCTACAATACCCAATTGTACCTGTAGGAAGTAGGGCTATGTGACTAGTTCCGGATGGTGAACTATGTGTAGAACTGGTGGGTGCTACTCCCAATATTTAGAATGGGTATGAGTTTGCTAAGCTCCTTTTTCCTCTGGAAGCCATCTGACAGGAGATGATGACAGTGGAATCACACTGGCTCACTGAGTTACTTGTGGAGTTGAGCTGCCTTGGAGTAGTCACTGATCTGCATCAAGTTAAATAAGCAAGAAATAAATCTCTGTGCTAAGCAACTAAAATTCAGAGCCTTATTTGTTACCACACATAACCTAGCCAACCCTAATACTCTGAGGCTCCAAATTTTCTATAAGTGGTAATTAAAAAAACAAACAAACAAAAGTTAAGTAATTTTGAGACAAGTTCAGTTTTATGCCAGAGCTTACAATCTTGCACAGTATACTTCTTGCAAGAAAGCAGTTCCAAGTGGTTCCTCTTTGCCCATGTTATATGCACAGCGCCCACAAAACATTTCTGGCTTTCTTTGGTGGGACCAGTGAATAGTGTCTAAACCAAAGTTACTCTGTGAAGATCGGGTATCAGGAAAGTAAATGGCCTCTGAAGTGTCACATTATCCTCATAAGATTCTGTCTTTGGGAAGTATAAATTCCAGGTGCAAAGCCTGCTGGGCTTGAAATGATGTTTTGAGTAACACTGAGCTTAGGTTCCAGTTCTTTATGAAACTGTATGCTGCCTGGGAAGTTAGAGATCTAGCAAAAACATTAAGGTGCCATGACTGTTTCCCCTGCTACTTTCCTTTCTATGTGTCCTTGTAATAAATCTACAGCAACAAAGATAATCTGGCTTTGTCTCTTCATGGAAACCATAAAAAGACTAGCAATAAAGATATCTATTCCCTTTTTAAACAGCATGTTTTCAAAGGCTAGAATGATACTGGCATGTTCATTAACCTAGATGTCCTACAAAATTATAGCCTAAGTACATTGCATTTTTAAGATGGTGTTTCACAATTATGTTTCCTAAGATGAATATCAATTTATAGTTGGCTGGAAAAAGGTATCTTTGTGCAAGTGACATTGGGTAGATTCCGAAATGTTAAGAATCATGTTGCTTTTCGAGCTTCCAAGTTGCTGTATGCATGTGTGTTTATATCAGAAACTAAAAGGATTGTTGCTGTTTCTTTTCACAAGAAAGCCCTGTTTATCTTTAAAAAGAAGGCTTTGCCAACAAAAGTTTTGCAACTAAAATGACCTAGAAGGACACGTGCTTCTTAGCATACCAATTGCTCTTGCCTTGAGGGGGCAGAAATACCTTGTAACTGGCTTTGCATTTCCTAAGCTACATATGTAGATGCCTCACAACCAGGAGGGAAATTCACTAAATGTGCTTTGTAACTTTCAGAAATGATTACACAGGGGACCTGCGGGTACTGTGATGCTTTCAGCATGTAGCTTTGCAATGCAGTAATTATTTTTGTAGATATGCGGCTGCTCAATTGAAAAATACTGGGAGAAGGGAGGAGAATTCAAGGTTTACGGCCATGGCAAGATAGCGAGTTATTAACATTTCCTTTTTTTAACTTTTAATTAATAGTACTTGGTATCTTAAAACATTCAGATAAAAATTATAGATGCCAAGTCCTCATTAAAATGATTAGTTTAGTGGGATGGGGGGGCTATAAAGTTACATTGTGAAAACCATTCAAAACCCAATAGCCAACAGCTTAATTTTTCTTTGTTTTTAAAAGGTTTGCATCAGCTTTAGGAAATTCTAAAATTCCCCTTCCCCCATATATAGGCCATTAAAACGAAGAATATGGCTGGTGCTCCCACCTGCGAATGACTGATCTACTAATTCTGCCTGCACAAAATCCACTCCCACTTCTACTAGGAATGACAGATTTTCCTTGACTTACAATGGAATTATGTCCCAATAAACCCGTCATAAGTTGAAAATATTGTAAGTCAAAAATGCATTTCAATACACTAACCTACCAAACATCATAGCTCAGCCTGGCCTACCTTAAACATCCTCATAACATTTATGGTAGCCTGCAGTTAGACAAAATCTCCTAACACAAAGCCTATTTTGTAACAAAGAATTGAATAGTTCATGTAATTTTTGAATACTGTACTGAAAGTGAAAAACAGAATGGTTGTATGGGTTAGGAAGGGTTGTTAAGCGTATGGGTTGTTCGCCCTTGTGATCATGTGACTGACTGGAAGCTCCAGCTCACTCTCACTCTCACGGCCCAGTATTGTGAGGCAATATTTTTCAGCCTAGAAAAATACCAAAATTCAAAATCTGAAATATGGTTTCTATTGAACGTTATCACTTGCAGACCATCATCAAGTCAAAAACTCGTAAGTCAAACTATCGTAAGTCAGGGACCATCTGTAGAATGTATTTTATCGGAAAACCATCTTCCCCCTTTTCCTTTCATGTAATTTAACTACCTGACATCCCTCTTGCTTGAGGGGAGAGTATGGAACCAAGGCCTGTAAATCAGAGTATCAGACTCCCAGTCAAAATGATTAGTTTAGGTATTAAGACATAATCCAACCCAGACTAATGAAGTTGAACTTCAAGAACATTTTTTGCCATAAAGGAGAGGGACTCTGTTAGACCTTGAGCTTGGAGAATGATGTGTCTAAGAGTAAAGCCAATACAAAACAAAGCCAAAAGATGGAGAGAGAAATTACTCGCGATATCACTTGAGACTTTAGACCCAGCAACTACTGGACTACCTGGAGTTGTTCAGTGACTGGAGACAATAAATCTCCTTATTCTGCTTAAGTCAGTGTGATTTTACTTTTTTTTTTTTTTTTTTTTTTTTGACGATGGTCTGACAGCGATAGCATTCAGTAGAAACCATACTTCATTCTTTTATTTGTGTTTCAGTTGTATGCAATTAAAAAAAATCTGGCAAATAAAATCATACTTTTCTACTGTGCTTTTTTGGTACGGTCTGAAATCAACCTACCGCTAACACTTATTTCCTCTCAACTTGCTATAAATGGTCTATCTCCTATTTTCTCTTTTATTCATTCATTGAAAAAGTATTGAAGTCTACTATGTGCTAGGTGTTATCTTGTGTAGTCTGAGTCTTTAAACAATACTGAAAAGTCCTGACCCTCACATAATTTTATGTCTAGTCAGCGAGGCAAAACTCGCTTCATGATTAGTAAGACTAGACAGAAAATGTTGCTGTGTGAGCACAGGAGCACATAAGAGAGCACATAACTCAAATTTAGGGGCTCAACAAAGGTTCTTGGAAGAGGTATCTTCCAAGACAAATGTATACAAGCTATCAGGAGTGGAGGAAGACGGCTCAGCAACTGCATGCAGTCTTCCTGAAAGAGAAAACATGGAAGGAATGCAGGGTTTTATGGGGGGGGGGGGAGGGCCTTCGGGGAGGGAGGAATAATGATATAGTAGAATATCTATGAGTAAATACCGGGTATTTGATTCTAGAGCTCTCGAGATTAAGATCTGTGAATCATCATTATTTTTTGGAATTTGAGACCATGAGAGCAAAGGAGTTTTCCCAGGGACTGGAGAACATCAGGCTTAGTTCAGACTTCAGGGCAATACTAATGCTAACAAGGTCAGAGGACCTTGAAAAGGAAACAAAGAATTATCACAGCAAGAGATGGAAGAATAGGGAAACACACTAATGTCAGCAGGAGCCAAAAGAACTTGTTTCAGTTAGGAAGTAATTGGCATTGGGCTCCCTGTTCATTGTCAGGAGGCCTGCTTCTCCCTCTCCCACTCCTACTCCCACTGCTTGTGTTCCCTCTCTCGCTGTGTCTCTGTCAAATAAATAAAATCTTAAAAAAAAAAAAAAGTTAATTGTTCTCAACAGTGATGGCGCAGAGAGGTCAAGATAAGGCACAAGAAAGCAGTCATTGGGGGCACCTGGGTGGCTCAGTGGATTAAAGCCTCTGCCTTGGGCTCAGGTCGTGATCCCAGAGTCCTGGGATCAGGCTTCCTTTCCTCTCTCCCTGCCTGCCTCTCGGCCTATTTGTGATCTCTGCCTGTCGAATAAATAAATAAAATATTTAAAAAAAAAAAAGCAGTCATTGCATTTAACATAGAGAATTGTTCCTCCCTCCGTTGAGATCATTTTTAATTTTGTGTTAAGTCCAAAGACAAATTATTATGTGTTTAATGTTAGGAAAGAAAAGGTAAACAGTTAGAGACTTTTTTTTTTTTTTTAAGTATCTCTACCCTAGAAGGGAATAATAAGAGATTCTGGCAGATTGATGGGGATATGAGATGGAAAATTAAATATGAACATATATTTGCTTAAGTTAATAGATATTTAAGCATCTTTAAGTCCTTCTTTTTGGAAAAAGTCAGCAGAGAGAGAGATTTGAGTTCTAGGAGAGAAAAGGAATCTTTAATAGATAATTCGGCACAGAGACTGCCAGGTGGAGATATATGAAAACTAGTTTATCTTTTTCTTTGTATTGAAAAATACAAAGCATGGCACTACCATGGGCAATATTGAATCTTCAAATATCTAAAATGTTCTAGCTCAGCTTAGGGGATTGTCCTTTCCTTATACTCTTTGTCTTGAGACTTCCTGAAGGATTCTGGAATCAGTTATTTGAACAATCGTATATTGAATGGTCTCTTAAATGGTTTCTTGTTCTCTTAAAAGAACAGGAAATAAAAAGAAGCAAGGTGAGCAGATATGGCACTCCCTCATCGTTCTTCCAGAATTTATCCAGAAGT
Source organism: Lutra lutra (assembly GCF_902655055.1). Taxonomy (NCBI): domain Eukaryota; kingdom Metazoa; phylum Chordata; class Mammalia; order Carnivora; family Mustelidae; genus Lutra; species Lutra lutra. The sequence continues at coordinate 53,592,195 of NC_062282.1, forward strand.
AATCACAAAATAACAAATCTAATTTTTATAGGAAAGTAAGTGAGGCAACAGTTCCAAATTGTATTGTTTTTTTCAACTTTGTAACTTACTGTAAAGACACACACATGCACCGGACAAAAACTTGATCTCTTTCTTTTTGTTTTTTATCTACCCTATCTACCTGTCCCTCTCACTTGTTTTCTGTGTTTCAGATGAGAAAACTAAACTCTGGAATTCTTCTGAGTTTTACATGTATCTCTTGTGTTCGTTCATTAAATCTGTATTTAATATATTAAAACTAAGAATGTGAGGGTGCCTGGGTGGCTCAGTTGTTTAAGTGTCTGCCTTCAGCTCAGGTCATGATCCCAGAATCCTGGAATAGAGTCCCTGCTCTTCTTCCTTTCCCCTGACCTTCCCCCCCTGCTCATGTGTGCACACATACACTCTCTGTCATTCTCTCTCAAATAAATAAATTTTTAAAAATCTTAAAAAAAAAAAAAAGAGGGCGCCTGGGTGGCTCAGTGGGTTAAGCCGCTGCCTTCGGCTCAGGTCATGATCTCAGGGTCCTGGGTTCGAGTCCCGCATCGGGCTCTCTGCTCAGCAGGGAGCCTGCTTCCTCCTCTCTCTCTCTGCCTGCCTCTCTGTCTACTTGTGATCTCTGTCTGTCAAATAAATAAATAAAATCTTTAAAAAAAAAAAAAAGAATGTGAGACTATTTCTTCAGTGAAAAAAAGACAAAGATGAAACCTTCAACAGATCTTTAAAAATATATTTGAAGTAGTTACTCTATTAAAAATGCAAGTAGGCACATGTCCACTCTAAATACAAATATTTGACTGATTTTAGAAATATACTTTACTCTTTAAACAAAAACATCATTTGGGTTCTGAATTAGACCACTTAAGTACAGATGGAATAAATTCAGCAGATGATTGATTAGCTCTTTATACAACTATCTCATATTCTAATCCACAAAAAATTATATAGTGCACAACAAACATTTAATTTATGAATACTTCATTAATTTCATTGTTGGTTTAGCCAATGCTCTAAAAGAATATTGAAAACATTGCTACTGTGTGGCTTAAGGCCATAAGTATCTGCCATATTCAATCCCCAAGATATTTTATGACAGATGGAAACAAAAATTATATGGACTCGCAGCAATGTAAAAATGATCTTATAGTTTGGTGAATTTACAAACTATTTCCACTTGAAATAAATAATTTTTTTTTTTAAAGTAACAAGTCATTTTTAATTTCTTCATCTATCTTTCATTTGACGGGTGGAAGAAGGCCAAATAATCACTAACACTCCGTCAACCACATAATGGAATTTGTGCTTTAACAAATTGACTAAATAATGGCTCACATTTAGCAAAATGGACTTTTTAAATGGTCTATTTATAGCCCTCATCCATATTTTTAAAGACCTTTCTTTTGAAGGTTTTAAACACTGTATAATTGGTTTGATAGGTAAAGCAATATATCATGCTTTGGCTTTAGGGCAAACAAAACAAACATTCCAACTACTCTAGGAACAAGAAGTCTCAAGAAGAGTGAGAGAGAAAGAGATAGGAAAGATCCTAGAAACAAAATGAATCTGGCATATTCTGCCCTCAGGCAGCCAAGGAAACCATTTTAAAAAATTAGAAAAGCTTAGGACAAGTGGAACTCAGTTGTATAATGGCTACAATTTCCCCTACTTCAAGGGGAATGTAAATTAAACATCACAGGCTTCACCGGCAAAAGTAAAAGGCGTTGCAAAAGCCAGACAACATGCTCCACAGGCTAATTCATAATGCTGGTTTCTAAGAGACATTATATACATAAAACTACCCACCTACATAAATGGAGAGATGGAACTCAGTATGGCAGGAGATGTGTACCTTGAAAGGAAATTAAAACATACAAGAGTAGCCAACTTTGGTAGTTTAGAAAGTGAGAGTTTCTTTTGATTATGAGTAATTCAACCTGTCCACCTTTGTAATCAGAGAAAGATAGTGACTTAAACTTTATTCTGTTCTGGGTGGCACATTAAGGCAGAGAAAAGAAACCACAAATCCCACAATTAAAAAATAAGTTCTATGTAAACCATACGAACCATTACAATTATCTTCCACTTTGCTTTGAATATGGAGACTTGACCTCCCTAGAACAGATTTGGGTTTGGTTTCACTCCCTAAAGATGCCTCCTATTAAATGACTCACAGAACTCATCGTATATAATACAGTTGTTCAAAAGCAACCTTCTCCTCGACGAGCAAGGATAGAGTTCAGCCCACATTAGAATTTTCCTGGAAATTAAAGTTTAACATCAACCAAAGTAACAAATCAGCAGTATCAGGTCAACCAGATTCACTTATGAAACAAAAAAATATATATTTTTTTTTCACAAGTAGGTCACCTTCCAGGACGAAAATGTTCTGTGGGATTTTACAAAAATAATTCAATGTATTCATTTGTTTATCAAGTTTTTTGTTTGTGTTGAGGAAAGATACTAAGACATTGGTGATATTTTCTTTCATCATAGTTTATATTTATGTACTATACATTTGGAGAGAAATTGGAGAAGGGTTGTTGGTAACATTCGGTAGAAAGCAATTCTGGCAAGGCAAAGTGGAGTTATGTCGAGCATCATAAAAAAGAAAAAAGGAAAAATTTCAGGAACCTAGGGAACAGAAAAACAATTGGATAATCCCTTTAGGCCATCCTTCCATGAAATGCTTGAAATTTAATTCCTCTGGAGGAACACCTGGACTTAGGGTTCATGTCCATCTCTTGGCTGGCCAAGCATGAGATTTCTTGCTTAAAACTCCCCTAAAGATGACACATAATGAGAACATGCACCAAGGGATAGAACTTATAATTGGATATCTGACCTGCAACTTATGATATCCTTAGATAAATTTATTTTCTATTAAAATCACTCACAATTTCTTTTCTTTCCAATTTTAAAGGCCAGTTAACCTTTACACTAGTAAGTGCAGCTTACTAGTGTAGCTAACTAGATTTTACTCTAATAACCCTACATTGTACTCGCCTACAATGTATCAGGTAATACATAATATAAATTGAGACTTGAAAATTAAATCAAATTAGGTTGTGCATTCAAGGCACTACTAATAATAGAGAGGGCAGCTAAGTTTACAGTATAGGAAGAGCTACACTCAGTGCATATGGCTGGTGGGATTTTTGATGAAGCAACGTGTGCTATTCTACAAGAAAGGGAATAGGCAGAGAAATGTTCTGGGACCCACCACGCATGCCAGTCTGTTGGAAAGCAGTGATAACTATTTGTGATTTGACCAGAAACTCAAATTTAAAGTTGACAACCTTCTTTTGTCATAGTATTTATTCCTGGTGCATTCACTCCTTCTATTTGCCAGATTACTTTCTCAATCCACGGCAAAAGAGAGGATGACTTTATTGCTAAAACATAGGGAAACAACAAAAACAATATCAACAACCAACTCTCTTGAACTTGAGAGAACTGTGAAAACCTCCCTGTGGTATCGTGTGTCATGATGCATGTGTATGTGTGTGTGTTTCTCCATGTGTAGATATGCTCTCTGTAAATTCTCTAAATCAATCTACTTACACAATGCTTCTAAATGTTTGCAAGACAAAGTAGTTACAAACACATGAAATTTTTGAAAACATATTTCTGTATTAGTATGAGCAAATATTTAGATCCTTAAAGAACTAATAATTTAATATTCTTGTCAATAAAAGAACTCACAGTCTATTAAACTTCAAAATTTGTTTAATCCAGAGCATCCCTTGTGACTATTTAAATAAATTTCAATGTATATTTATGATTAAGAGTAATAAAGTAGCAGAGCCTATTTAAAACACAATAAAAGGCTTATTAAACTTTGGTGAATTGCATGGGGATTCTTCAGAGAGATTTATTTTCCTCCTGAAATATTGCTCTCCTTCTCTGCAGAGTTCCATGAACTTTATACATTGACTGGGATTAGAATTCCTGCTGCTAGAGTAGAGAGCTACATTCAAACTGTTTTTCCATAAAGGGCTAGTATCCCAACAGAATAAACTGAAAAGGTAATTGAGATACCTTTGGAGTCCCAGCAGAGCAGGGCAGGAGCGAAGTGACTGAATCATAAAAGGAATTTGACCATATTGTGCCCACACTGGTTTTTCATTCACTCTGCCATGAAAATTAACATGGAGAAAATATTTTCTTTTTCTTGGAAGCTCTTGCAGCATCTCTCCTTTGGAAAACACACACATTTTCCTCCTGATGAAGCCAGTTTGCTAATCAGCCAAGGTGCACTAAAAAGTCAAGTGCAATCAGGTATTAAGAGAGAAGTGATTAGGAAAAGTATTTAAGAATCAGAAGCAGAAGTCATATTAAATGTAAATGCTTCTGTCTCTAAACTTAGAAAGTTTTGCTTTGTGACATTTAATTTCTGTTCTTGCTTATATTACCCATCTGCCTTCCTAATTAACATTTTGCATTCATTCCCAATATCAGCATCTCCTATTGGCTTATGTCAATATAAAGTTGGTTCCTCTCCAGCAAAATAGGTTTTGAAGCAGTTCTAGTGAATCATAGTGGCAGTCTAAAAAGATGAATTATTTAGCTTCTAGTCAACATGTTTTCTATTCAATTACCCCATTATTAAAATGGAAACAACACTTTAAATAAATGACTGTTTGATATGGTCAAATTAAGGTATATTTCATGTGAACCTTATGTTCCAATAACTTTTCATGCTAATACATGGTAGTAATGATGAAGACAGATACACTTCAAGACTATTCTGACATTGACCTTTGGGAACTGCATTTGGATCATGTTTTACAGACTTTAAAGATTCTCCTACACAAATATACAAATGGTTTAACATTCATCTTTCAGAGATTTCTCTATACGATGTCCCTGACAATTTAAACCATACAGAAATGTAATTTAGGAACATCAAAAAACCTTTGAGGATTATAAAACCAAATGAGAAAAAAAAAAAGTGTTTCTCAACCGTAACACAAAATGAAAGAAAGAAAACTGATGAGGAACTTTTAAAAAAATATCTATATCCAGACCCCAACCCAAACACACAAAAAGTCAAGATTTTCTGAAGATGAGACCAGATAGTGATATTATTTCTCAGCTCCCAGGTGCTGCCAATGCACAGTTAGGGCTGAGATTTACTGCACTAGAGAACATGAACACAAACACACAACACTCAGGTTGTAATTTCAAGTTCCTAGTAAAGGATATTTAAACTTTTGTCCTTGAGTTTCTAAGAATAATAGATACAAATGTACCAAAAGTTATAGTAACAAATTTGTCATTAATTTTTTGTTGAATAATAAATGCTTATTAATTTTCTAAGATGCATTAAGCAGGTGATATATAAACATTAAAAAAGCAATATCTTCACAGAGGATACAGTTGAGTGCAAACATTCCTCAGTTTAGGACTGTGGGGAAAATTTCTGGCAGATCCTCAAGAACCAAGAAATTTGTGCAGCAGAAATACATTCTATGGTTGCTTTCATTTTTAATATTTTCATATATTTTCCAAATATTCCTGAAAATGCTACTTGAAAACAAAGCATTATATTATTTTTTAAAAGATTTTATTTATCCATTTGTGGGGAAAGGGAGAGAGAGAACGCATGAGTGGAGGGAGAGTCAGAGGGACAAGCAGAGTCCCCGCTGAATGGAGAGCCCAGTGAGGCTTGATCCCAGGACCCCAAGATCATGACCAGAGCTGAAGGCAGACGCTTCACTAACTGAGCCACCCAGGTGCACTGAAAGCAAAGCATTGGAGGACATATGGAATGTGATAAATATTAAGTTTATCTTATCATTGAAAGAAGTCAGAATATCATCTTTTACTTGTTATTCTTGTCAGGTTTTTTCCTTCCACCATAGATTTATTACCAAACCAGATGTTTTCTGGATGTAATTATTCTTTTACCTCATTTGGTTCTCCATCAATTTAGAAAACTTTTGTCAGTGCTCTCCTCCTCTTACTCTTTCTGATGATGATTCTCCTTTGTTTAACATTGTTACTTATGTCTGTTTTCTTCCTGTTCACTTTGACCAAAATTCTCTTCTTCATGCTTCTAAGTTTCTTGGTGTGAGTCAGGAAAGTAGGAGTGGTTCCGATTATTCATGTCAGAGCTACAAAAAAAGGATGTCAGCTAGAAATACCAGTGAAGACAATGTGGCCCAAATAGCCCAGATTAGCCTCACTGAGAGTAAAGGAACTCAACAGCATAAATGTGAGGATAAGAACATAATTGTTTTATCTATTGTTCCTATGTTATCCTAGTGGTCCCACATCCAAATAACTCTTGAACATACTATCCAATTTCTACTGGCTCCAAACCCCCTTCCACACTCATGGGGAATAGAATTCTTTGCAAAATTCCTCCAAAGCAATTTTTGAAGCTTCCCTGTACTTAGATTCACTTAGAAATAATGTTGAGGTTTTGATGGTGCTGATGCATCTCATTTATGCTTCAGTTCTCAGATTCCATGACAATTCAACAATCTCTAATAAAAAGATGCTCTTTATCTCTGGGTTACCCACAGTGAAGTGATCTGGTCATGAATATGTCCCTAAGTAATTTAGATATTTTAAATGACAAACTCTATCTTCCTCCCAGCATGAAAAAATATTTATCATTTTTCTTGATCAGAGTGGTATCAGTTGCCATACCATAGCCAAAATTCTGCTTGCTTCTGAAACTAATGTTCTACTGTAAAATCTAACTTATTGAGTCTTACCACATATTCTCTTACATCCCCCTTGCCACATCAATGCTATTGTCTTCCTTTTCCCCGATACACGGTACAACAGTTAGACCCATCCTTACTTGGACACTGGTGAGTGATTGTCCTCATCAATGCGAGTAGACACAAATTGTTACTGGATTTGCTAGGGGTTGCCTAGCTCTACCTTTGATTTACATAAATCTGAATGACAGAGATAAGAAATGTGTGATTTTTCTCCTGTGCCCAAAAGCAACTCTTTGAGAACAGGGACTAGATCCCAGTGCTTGACTCCTTATTACAGTTCAATAAATGTGTATGAAAGAACTGTACCAATGAAATAATGTGAGATTACTCAAAGGTAGGAAATGGTTATGTGTATTTGATACATACTATCCTCCATTCTACACTATTCTTTTTCATTGAGAACTGATTTTTTTTCTCTAGCCTAAAAAAATGGCAAAGATATAAAAAAGCCATAAAGTCATCCTATTCCTTACTAGCTCAGCCAACAGGGAGGGTACAGCTGCTCTTATTCCCTTGGAGCAGCATTTCCCTTGGAACAGCCTAAGTGCACTTATACCAGCAGTAACGTTTCCATCTATCTTGAGGAGCAGCAATTCTGCACAAGTAGCTCCACACTGAGGAATGACTAACTGTGTAATAGTTACTGGGTCAGAAGAACATGGGAGCTGTTGATGTGATTATTTTGTTCAATCTGATTATTGGGTGCTAAAGCTGATAACCTAAAACAGCCTCTCATTTGAGTAAAAATATGATTCTTGAATTCATATTCAAGTTCCATTCAGTTAGATCTATTTTTCTCATGTATTTTTTTGGGGGAGAGTGGAAATTATAGTTTTTCTGATATCATATGAAAGACAGAAACTTTTTTGCTTCTAAATATACTTTGCAGTCCAGATTTCCACTTCAATGCTCAGCCAAAGTCATTGATCTTTTATAGTTTAATGCTCAGCACAATACTCTGCACAATTATGTTATCTTTTATTCACTAAGCTTCTACAAAGTGCTCAAGAAATATTCATGGTAGTCTTATAAATCACAGTTGTAATGAAGATAAATGAGACTGTAAAAGAATAAATGGAAGGCTAACTAACATCACTTACTATATACTATGAACTCCTTTGGGGCAAGGAAGATTTTTAAGTAGCTAACAAGGTGGTGGGCATATAATAGATTCTCAGTAAGTATTTGCAGCAATGAATTGTGAAGCAATTAGAAAATAGGACCCAATCTAAGCAATTCAGACAGCAAGCTTAATTTTATCAGGAAATGAGTAAAAGTTGTAGTTAAGGAACAGAAAACTTTGAAGATGGACATGGAAGACTCAATATGTATCATGTGCTTACTCTTCTTTGAATTCTGCAGAAACGTGAGGAATAGGAATTACGTCTTTTCTCTTGTCCGTCTTACAGTTTCGTCATAAAAGTAAGATGTAAGAAGTATTTTCTTTTGTTAAATAGTGAGGACATTTGCACTATCAGAGAATTAAAGATTCTATGTCAAATGAACAATGCAGGCATTGTTGAGTATGTAGAATTGTGACATTACTGTGAATTTCATTAAGATGGTAAGACACAGGCTGTTCTCATTTAATAAATTATACAAACATTTCTCCTAAGTATAGGTTCCTCGTAAACTTCCATCTCTAAGAGTATAAATAAAACATTCCCCATGAAAGACATCAACACTCTCTCTCTCCTTCTGTGTGTGTGCACATGCACATGTGTGTTTCAGAAGTACCAAATATATTTTATGTGTTGATGAGAATTTATTTGCCAGCCTTTGAAAGGTTTTACAAGACAAGAATATGTTTGTCAAAAATCACAAAGTATTACTTGTCAAAAATCACAAAACATAGGGGCTCTGGGGTGGCTCAGTTGGTTAAATATCTGCCTTTGGCTTGCGTCATGATCCCACAGTCCTGGGATCCAGCCCCCAAGTGGGAATCCCTGCTCAGTGGGGAGTCTGCCTCTTGGGCTCCCTCTGCCCCTCCCTGCATTCATGCTCATGCTTGCTCTATCAAATAAATAAAATTTTAAAAATCACAAAGCATTTACTTAAATACTTTGATACAAGTAGACTTGCAAAATAGTTGTTAACTTATAAAACACCCTAAAACATTAATTTATTCACATTGATTTCACTTATGATTAGTTTGCGACCACAACTATACTGTAAAATACCTAAACATTGAGAATATTATTAGTTTTTTTTTTTTTTTTTTTTGCTTGCACAACAGTCTTTAGCATTATACTTAAGAATTTACCAATTCACGGGGCTCCTGGGTGGCTCAGTGGGTTAAAGCCTCTGCCTTTGGCTCAGGTCATGATCCCAGCGTCCTGGAATCGAGCCCCACATCAGGCTCTCTGCTCAGCAGGGAGCATGCTTCCCTTCCATTCTCTCTCTCTCTGCATGCCTCTCTGCCTACTTGTGATCTCTGTCAAATAAATAAATAAAATCTTAAAAAAAAAAAAAGAATTTACCAATTCACATAAAGAAATTAATTGTTGGACAACTTGAAGCTATCTAATTTCTAGGTAGGCAGATATTAAGAAACCTAGTTAGAACATTTTGAGTGGAAAATCACTTTTCTGTAATTAAAATCTCAAGGAATATTTTTTTTCATAAGTTGGCCCTGAAAAGACTCTAAAAATGTACAGCTTCTGTTGGCCTGGAAAACATAAAAAAAAAAAAAAAAAGATAGAAATAGATATTACCGCTCAGTATTCAGATGCTTAAAATTTATTAGGTTATTTCAAACTCTGCTTTTAGCAATTAAGCCTTTGAGCATAAAAAAAATACTTAGAAAAATCAGATAACTGAGGGTATGAATTTTTTTTTTAAATGCTTTAAATGTAGTTGACGTAATACTGAATTGATCTACTTCACAACCTTGGGGGGGAAATAATTTAACAAAAAGGCTAGGATTAAGCACTGATAGAGGTAGAAGAGTCACACAGGAGTTAGTCAAGTCAGCACAGAAAGCAAAATCAATTATGTAAAAATTGCCCTTAAATTACCTATGAAATACAGTACACACAGTTCTGTGTACCCAACCTGATGCAGAAAATTGCACACTAAAATTTGAGAAACATTGAAGCCAACCAAGAAAAGAATGAAAGAAAGTCTATATGTAGATATGTAAAAAATCAAACCATTCTACTTTAGCTATAATTATGAAATCTCTAGAGGTAAACATAGTTGAGATAAAGGGGGTGAGTAGGAATTATAAAGTGCTTGTCCTTGCAAGCTGGTGTAACCATTTTTAACATTTAGCCCTTACATCTTAATTTAAGAGATTTATTAGCTTCGTGAGAGGTTAGATTCTAAAGTTAGCACATAATGTAAATGTATTTGTATATGACTCCACTAATCTGAAAAAGACCTCCTGCTCTCAAACTCTCCCCCTACTGCCATTTCAGTGGACCTAATGATCTCACATGTCTTACCAAAGTAATCATAGTTTGAAGAATGCAGTCAAAAATGCAAATGTTTTATGAAAAAGTAATTCCATTATCTTTGGCAATAGAATATCCAATCTCTCTAGATAGTTTAATTTATGGTGTCCAGATCTCTATATACAGTTAGTTTGTTAAAGATATTAGTATCTACCTGTTCTATCCAATATGGAAGCAACTATCCAGATGTGGCTATTTAAATTAAAATTAATTAAAGATAAATAAAATTTAAAATTCAGTTCCTCAGTCTTATTAGCCACATTTCAATATGTGTTTAGTGATTACCATTTTGGACAATACAGATATATAGATCATTTCCATCATCACTCAAAGTTCTGGGCAGTGCTGGTATACCTATGGACCTACTTTCTTAATGTATTATTTCTACAGAAAACCTCACAAGTAGTTGGGGTAAATTTTGTATAAGAAACAGATTAGTAATTTAATTACCTACAACAGCTTTAATTATCTTTAATTTACTTTGAGCCATTTGTCTTCATGAACATGATAACCATTTATAATAAATAATCTTATTTTGTTGATGAGCAACAAATTTTTTTGCAGTCCAGAAATAAATATTGTGCTCTAACATTATGGAAATAACAAGACACAATCTAGACTATTAGGCTTTATAAAACATTTATTTTTATCCTATATATATGCTTTTGGGAGCGGGGGATATTTTCTACTTAATGCATCATTTTAAAATTGACCAGTGTATTTGAGCCAAGAATAAAATTAAGAATGGTGTCTGCTATTGATGGAAATTACACAGTCCTTTATCCTTCACCCTCGGTGGTGGTTCATTCCTGGGAAAGTGATTTGGGGTACAAATGTCAATAACATGCTAATCTCTACTGTAGGGATTTCATTTTCAAACAAAAAGCTTTCTTGTTTTATTTCTGTATAAAATGCTTGGGTTCAAGGAGATAGAACTACACAACTAAGTCCGTCTATTGTCTTTTTCCCATCCAATTACATACTCACGGGGCTTTGTGGCTCTCTCAGGTGGCTGATAACCCACTTACATCTAAGGCGGAGAAAACAAATGCATAAAAGCAAAAAAACAAATACTAAGAAATGGACCTAAGTCAACTTTTCACGCTGGGTACATTAATTTTTATTCTAACTCTGGTTCATTCATTCAGTAATAATTACTGAGTACATACTGAATTCCAGACAATGTTGTATGCACAAGGAAGAGAAGTCTCCTGCCTCTCATGGGAATTTAAGTGTATTGGAGCTTGAGTAAGTTGAAGGCTGGGAAGACAAGAAAATGTAAGCAGAAACATAAATAAGATTGTTGTAAATAGTGACAAATTCTATTAAGAAATCAAAACAAGCTAACGGGAGAAAAGTGACTAATGCAAGTGGCTACTTTAGGTAGGATGCTAAGAAAAGTCCATACAAGGGGTGATGATTAAGATGACAACTAAGTGATGAGTAATATCAACAGTGTAAAAACAGAGGAGTATGGAATTCTAAAAAGACAACACAGTAAATGTGAAATCCCTGAAGTGGAAATAATCTCTTAAATGTACTTAAGAGGTAATTACTTAATAAAAACAACAACAAAGAACTAGGATTGCTAGAGTGGAGGAGAGAGGAAGAGAATGGTAGGGAATGAGTTTAGGGATAAGTAGGAGGAAGATATTAGTCTTGTAGGCATGGTAATAAGCTAGGAATCTATTCTAACTGTAATAGGAAGCTATGTGAAGCATTTTAAATGGAGAATTTTAAACAGTTATATTTCTGATTTCTATTTTTAAAAGATCATGAAAGCAAATTCATAGAGAATGGACTAAATGAGGCAACAAAAAGAAGTAGAAATATCATCTAGGAAAAATAGGGTGTTATAGTAGTTCCACCAGATAATGGTGGCATGACTAGAATGTTAACAGAGGAGATGGGGGGGAAATTGTTCCAGGATATGTAGCTATAGATATAGATTTATATATATAAATATATAGATATAGATATATTTTAAATATTTTATTTATTTATTTATTTATTTGACACAGAGAGAGAGAGAGAGAGAATGAGAGAGCACAAGCAGGGAGAGGGGCAGAGGGAGAGGGAGAAGCAGACTCCCTGATAGCAGGGGGCCTGATACAGACCTCAATCTTAGGACCTTGGGATAATGACCTTGAGCCAAAGGCAGATGGTTAATTGACTGAGCCACCCAGGTGCCCAGTCCAGGATCTATTTTGGATGTAAAGTAGACATAACATACTGATGTGTGTGGACAATGAGAGAAAAGGGATGATTAGGATGAACCCCAGTTTTTGTCCTGAGCAAGTGACCGGTGGTTCCATCAACTCAAATGTGGCTGTGACAAACTATGTTACCCAGTTAATTGCACATGGAGGATGACTAACAATGTCCATTTAGCCCAGTAAACTACGGAGAGAAATATTTCTTAGCCATCAGTTTGGTCATGACCAGAAGTATCCTCTGACCAGAGATAATTCTCTATCAGGATTGATGTAGTTGGTAAAATACAATACAGAACCATGGTGTTATACATAATTCTATCTCAGCATATCATGATAACTGTGCCATGTGCATAAATATATATACTCTTAAGATATCGATACTCAGAACTGAAAGAGATGGCAAATATAACCCATTCCATATTCCAACACCATGAGGTCAAATTTTTTCGTTGGCTCTGTGTAATCTTAGACAAATCACTTAGTCTCTTAAGACTACATCTAAAAATGGAGGAAATAATGTTGATTTTATAAGATTTGAGTAAAGATTACATAAGATATTATATGTAAAACAATTCACACACTGCCTGTGATATAGCTGATACTCAATAAATAAGAGAACCCCCCTGTCCTCTCTTCTTTTCCACTTACAGTGATTGCCATTCAGCCTCTTCTGATTGTCATTCAGCCTCATCTATTCCAGTAATTTAGAACCTTAATGTAAAAATAGTTTCTCTTTCCTGGATGTTCAAGCAGAAGCTCTGTATTTATCTTATTTTCCTCTCATGGTTGCAACCCAGAACTAAATACCGATGGCTAAGAGGTAGAAGAGGTTAACTGGCCAGATGTGGCTCACTTGCCAATGCCTGGAACAAGAGTGTGGGCTCGGAAGGCCTAAGGCCATGTCTAGCAGATATGAGAGAAAGGTGGTTCCCTAATGAGAAATCAAAATGAGGTTTCCAAAAGAAGAGCAACAAAAACACCTACTATGATGTATACACATTTTTTCTTGAAAAATACTCAGAAATGTTAACATTTATTGACCCAATTCTCTTTCAAAAATGAAAATGTTTCTAGCCCCCTCCTGTAACTGAACTGCTCAGAGGAGTCAATATTTTACAGTAGGATCATCCTTAGACAAGAAGCTGCTAGGTACATTTCTACTCCTATCTTCATTGCTATTAGTTTTTTTAAAGTGCAGGTGATAGATTTTTGTTTGCTGCAATCTTGGGATGGGAAAACAAGAAACTCTAAGTTTAGATAGATTTTTCCCAGACATCTTTCCTTTAAGACAGAGAATGCATGGGATTCTCATGCTCTGTCCTCTTCAATTCTAAGTTCATTTGATATACCTCTAATTTAGACCTGTCTTCTTTCCATTAGCATATTGAGGGAATCAACACTGTATATGCAATGTGGACCTGAAAACTCAAATAAATTTAATTAGATTCATCCTTACTCCTTCTTTCATATTATTTTTTTTAAAGGATCATTATCTTTTTCTAATGCTTATTAGCATATGAATGGACATCCTAAAAAAATGTGCACAGATACAAATAGCTTAGAAGATTCTATCTCAGCTCAGCCACTTACTTGTGAAGTTTTAGGCAAGTCAGTTTACTTTTCTGAGCCTTAGTTTCATCAGCAGCAAATGGGAAATGATTCTTGAGCCACAAATATGATGTTTAGATTAGACTAAATTTTGGAAAGCACTTTCAAGGCTTTTAAGATTTACGTGTGTGTGTGTCAGACACTCTTATTCATCTACTCAACAGCCATCTCACTTATCTTCTTTCCTAAGAGAATCTCAATTATGTTCTGCAAGGCAATGTAGCCAACCCCAGAAATAAATCATTATTGATCTAATCTAGTCATGGATAGATACTAATTTCCCAGCATTACTTGCACCAAAGGGTTTCCATATTTCTCTCTTCTGGCTAATTAAACAGAACAGGAAGTCTGCTAGTTGTTAATGGGAAAGAATTTTTATTCTAATATGAGGGGAAAGAAGATAAGTTCCTTACTTTCCTAGCCAACCATTGCTTCCTATCTTTGTATAAAGTCATACCATCCAAAGTCAATACCCTGACTTAGCAAGGGAGACCAAAGACTAAGGGGTTAGATCTTGGATGAATTCATCATAGAACTAAAAAAATGCCAGCTACTGCCAGTATCTAAAATTAATTTTAAGTGAGAAAAATAAAACTATACTGGTTTAATACAACATTAATTGAGATTTCTGTTATCTCCTGCTAAATGTATTCTAATCAACAAAACAAGTATTACTATGAGTAGTCTTGCACTACTCTAGGGATGAGAAAATGGAAGCAAGATAGTTTATATAGAAACAATGCCAGGGATTTTTAACCAAGAATTCATGAATCTCTGGATTCTATGAACCCTGGAAATGCATGATAAACTGTATGTGCGTATATATACTTTCTAGGAAATTGTTGAATCAATATCTAAAACAGGTATGTAATTCAAAATAGATTAATATGTTCTCCCATCTGCTATACTGGTTGTGCCAGCACACAGTAGGCATTCGACAAGTGTTTGATGACTATGGGAATGAATAAATTAACCATGTCCACAGTTTGCCTTCTGTGTCCTGGACAGTTGCTAAAACCTGAGATTTCAATCATACCAAGGCATACTCCCTTTCCTCAAAAAGCTTGCATTCTTGAGGTGAAAGAAGGAAAGGCAATGATTTTGTTTTAGAGTGGTAATCGATAAGATAGGTTTGCGCAGATGCTACAGAAGATGCTATACAAAGGCAGTGCCCTGTACCAACAGGAAGGCTCAGAATACTTCATAGAGTCCAGACTTTCTCAGCGGTAAAGAGAAATCGACTCCAGAAAAAAGTTTGAGTTTCGTTAAATCATGAAGAAGAAACCAATACCCACTAAAGTTTGAATAGTGTCCACTCAAAATTCACCTACACTTGGAACCTCATAATGTGACCCTATTTGGGAACAAGTTCTTACAGATGTAATTACTTAAGATAAGGTCATACTAGGTTAAGAGGAGCCCTCATTTTAGTGACTGTTGTCCTTATAAAGAGGAGAGAGGACAGACACACAGAGAAACATTCAGGGAAGAAGGCCATGAGAGCGGCAGAAATCAAAGTGCTGGAGCTACAAGCCAAGCAATGCCAAGGACTGCTGACAACCACAGAAAGCTAGGAGCGAAGACTACAACAGATTCTCACTCAAAGCCTCCAGAAGGAAGTAACGCTGCCAACATTTTGATTTCAGAATTCTGTGTTCCTGAACTGTGAGAGAATAAATCCCTGTTGTTTTAAGCCACTCAGTTTGTGATAATTTGTTATGGTAGCCCTAGGAAACTAACACAGATGTAGGGCCAACAGGAAGGCTCAGTAAAGGCCTTGTAAAGAAAAAACTGTGAGCTCAATTTAAAATATTTAACATTCTTGTCTTGGTTCATTCAAATTTAAAAGAAACAAAAACATTACAATAAAGTATTTCAAACTACTTCATATGACCCAGACTTTTTCAATGGTCATGAAGAATCCACACCAGAGTTAAATTTCTTTTTTATTTTCATTACACTATTTCAATTTTGTTAATCTATAAAGAGTACAATGTCCAATACCAAGTATTTCCATTCTTGCTATTGGAATGCAAATTCAATACTCAAATGAAGAAACTGCTAGGATCTTATTAAAAGCAAATTTTGTGCCTACTCCTGTTCTCAATTTAGTAAGTCTCAAAGCAAACTAATGAGGTCAAAGAGATAGTATGACTTGGAAGCTCATGGAAGAAAAATACTCATCCTACTAAAATGGTAATATATCATACATTTCTAGCTGAGAAAGATTGTTTTCTATGTGGTTTTGCTTTCTATTAACAGCTAAGAACATCCCCATTCTTAATGACATAGACTATGTTTTACATTAATTCTATTTTCAAATTTGGATGTAAAAAGTGAATTTATGCACAATGACATTTTCTATATAAGAAATAATTACAAAGTGTACATAAAGAATATAACTATTAAACATAACCTATTATGTAGAATACTTTCAATAATAAGTATCTGAATCACATGTACAGAGAAATAGTTACATGCTGGGTTTTAAATTTAACATGATTTTAAAGATTTTATTTACTTATTTGACAGAAAGAGAGCACAAGCTGGGGGAAGTGGCAGACAGAGGGGGAGGTAGAAACAGACTCCCCACTGAGTAGGGAGCATGATGTGGAGCTCCATACCAGGATCCCGGGATCATGACCTGAGCTGAAGGCAGACACTTAACCAACTGAGCCACCCAGGCGTCCCTAACAAGATATTTTAAACAATTATTAAAAAGTAATTAAAAGCAATTGACAAGCTTTCAGGGTGGTAACCCCAACACTTTGGCAAGATTCCCAAAATGATATTCATATGTACCCTATACGTTCTTCAGCTTTCTTTCCCAGGAGCTGGAATTAGAAAGAAAGCCCAAGGAGCCATCCATAAAAAGATGTATATAACTCATACCACTTGATTTAGGAACTTCTTCCAGATACCTTGCACTGGAACTACTGATAATTCTCCTCATGTTCTTGAATAATTATTGTTCTTTTCATTATCAATGAGCAAGTGAGGCTTATTGAGGGCTCTATTTCCCAAAAGAAGTAAAGAGGATAACAAAGGCCCAATCTTTGAGATGAGATTTTGTCTCTTAGAGAAAGAGTTGTGTCTGGAAACTGAAGGATTTTTATTATTATTCCTTCCTTCAGATTTCTCCATGTCCAAGATGTAGATCCAGTCCTTCTGCTTATACTTTGTCGACCATCGTTTTAGCCTTCTCCTAGCAAATGTGAACCATGAAGGAGAATCCATGAGATCAATATGAGCACAGTTCCATTTCATCAAGGCAGGCTAATGCTGTCAAACAATAAACATTTTTTTGAGTGCTTACCATAGGCCAGTCACCATGCTAGGCACTGGGTTTTCAGTGAAGATACACATAATCCCCTTTGGAAGACAGTGTTGCTTTTCTAACATTACGACATCACTGTCACCTGTGCAATGTCTTCTTGAGGCTTTTCTTAATCCTCTCCCCACAACCTTAAAACCCTCAATTTTATAATGTTACAGAATTAATACTACTGTCACATCTGTTTTAATTTATACAGTTAAAGAAATATTTTGATAATACTGGTATATTTCCAAATGTAATATTTTCTTTATTTGGCATGTATTGAGCATGTGCTGTGAAGGCGGGGATCTGGAATCCTCCTATGACCTCATGAGCACCAGAGGAGTTCCTGTATGCAATTGATCAAAGTAACTGTGAAAGAGCAGTTTCAAGATGCCTAAAGGGTTACTTTTCCTTAAGGAATTTTGCATTCTGTCCTAAAAGGTGAAACTTAGTCCATTTACATAATAGTTGCAACTAAGTGGCCAAATTGCCTATCTTTCTGCATTTTAATATATAATTACCTATATTCAACTAAAAAGGAACAAACAAAACCTTACAGGAGAGCAAAAGCACTAGTCTATAAGTCTGAAAAACAAGGACTGATATTATAAAATGTTTAACTTATTTACTTTGGAATTTTCCTTGAGGAGAGGTTACAGAAATGCTTATGAACTATGAAAAGAAATATAACACTTAAAATAGTCTTAGAATGCTATGTTTTACCATCAGAATAAAAGAACCTAAACTTATCAACATCAAAAGATTTTATCATAACCTTTTTTCTCTTTTTGTTTTCTTAAATTCTTTTAATATTTCTTTGTTGATGCAATGTTGAAGCAATGTCAAATTGTTCTAGCACTATCCTGAGGGAGTGCAAATGAGCTGAGTTGTTAAATACGTTTGTTTAATACCCAACAGTTATACCTACCTACATTTTCTATGCCAATTATGCTTATTTTCCATTCTTCCTTGTTAGAAAGTTTAAAAACAACTTTGTCTGCCTTCTTTTTAAATTTAAGGGATTTAATATATATCTTTTCAAGTGGCCCATCTTCCTTCATGTGTTCATTGTAAGCAATGTCAAAAAAAGTTCAGGCTTAAAAAATAACAAAAACAAAAAATAACTGTCATCTTATAAGATTAAAAAAAATAAATATTCAAGGAGAAACATTTTACATCTGAATTTTATTAGGCAATTATCTTTCAGAAGATATTGATAAAAATCTTACAGTGATGTATAACAATAGTAATAGGTAATTGCCTTTATTATAGACACTTGCTTTGTTTATTCTCTGAGGTTAATTTTGTTCTGTCTAATGCTATTTTAATTAAATATACACTGCAAGTAGGTCAGTGTTATTAGATATTAGGTCAATATATTTATGAGTCAGTTTTTATTTATAATAATTCTCTTGTTCTTTTCCAGAAAGAATTATTGGCCTATAATTTAAAACACAAATGGACTGCCTCTTGAAAATAGAACTAAGAATTAGTTTCAAGAAATGAATACCTAAAGTAGGTTGACACCCAATGAATGAAACTGTGAGCTTGTTTGTCATATATATGTATGAATACATAAATGTATTTATATATTTACATAAGTATGTAAATATGTTATATAAGTATATTATATATAAATATGTAAATATATGTGAGCTGGTTTATTTTATAGGCATATGAATATATATGCCTATAAATATATAAATATGACTATATATATACACACACGTACATGTGTGTGTGTTTGTGTGTATATTTATATAACAAGCTAGCTTCTAGTGAGATCACTTATCAGAAAAAAAGAATTCTACAACTCCCCCCACCAGGCTTACACTATCTCAAATCAAGAGAGAATATCATCAGAAGGGATAGATAGTTGGTGATGAGAATAATGAGTTGAAAAAGGAAAACCTCCATTGTTGCCAGTGTTGTCGATGTAGTTAGTCTCAAAAGCATCATTTTACTGCATTGGAAAGAGTCTTTGTGGCCACCTTCATATGTACAGAGATGGTGTCTCGATAAAACTTCAGTAAGTTCTCATCAACTAGAAGTTCCCATCAATTCAACCATTCTATCTCATCATACAACTGAATGTTGGGAAGACAAACAGAAATACTTAAGCAATCACATTATGATCTGATATTCTTTGATTATTCATGGCAAAAAAAATGTCTGAGGCATGTAAAAGGATGATTCTGCCATTTGACACCACCTAAGGATCCTCTTCTTGGTCACTTGAATGTGGAATATGCTCTAAGATTCTGAGATAGCAGAACAATGCATAACTTTAGATTTTCTTTATCAAGAAAATATAAAACCAATCTCTTTCTAGGGTACGGGAAACAAAAAATAGAAGACAATCTCTTCCTGCACAAATTTCTTCTACTAAATATAAAACTGAATTTTAGACCTATACAGCCATCCTTTTGCATCACAGGTTTCTAATTGAATAAATACAAGTAGAATCTCTAATGGAAAACAAATTATCATCTAAAAGATAGCAAAATGTCTAAGATTTTAGGAAACATGGTTCTAGAAATTTGTTTATTCAATAAGTACATTGTGCAGGCCTACACCACATCAGGTATTAAGATGAGCTGCAGAGAATACAGTAGTAATAATCCAATGGGTGTGAAACAGAAACTTCTCACTTTCATGAAACTGTCCGTTTTGTGAGACAGATTAGAGACGCACAACTATGATATGAAGATATAAATGGTCAGAACTAAGAGAGAGTGGTGCAGTGCAATACAAATTTAGTCCATAAAAAAATAGATTGTATCAACTTTGAAATGCCCATTGTGACCCAGGCCTCATCATGAATACTTTTCTTTCCTTTTTCTTTTTCTTTTTTTTTTTTTATAGAAGTCTTTTTTTTTTTTTTTTAAATATTTTATTTATTTATTTGACAGAGAGAAATCACAAGTAGGCAGAGAGGCAGGCAGAGAGAGAGGAGGAAGCAGGCTCCCTGCTGAGCAGAAAGCCCGATGTGGGGCTCGAACCCAGGACCTGGGATCATGACCTGAGCCGAAGGCAGCGGCTTAACCCACTGAGCCACCCAGGCGCCCCATCCTTTTTCTTTTTTTTTAAAGATTTTATTTATTTGACAGAGAGAGACACAGCGAGAGAGGGAACACAAGAAGTGGGAGTGGGAAAGGGAGAAGCAGGCTTCCTGCAGAGCAGGGAGCCCGATGTAGGATTCGATCCCAGGATCCCAGGATCATGACCTGAGCTGAAGGCAGACGCTTAATGACTGAGCCACCCACGTATCCCCATGAATACTTTTTATGTTCATACTTTTGGTAAGTCAAATATGTCCTAACTTGTAATGTGCATTTTTTTTTAATGTTAATACTTTGACAAAAGAAGAGAACAATATAAGGAGAGGAGAGAGAAAGTCAGTTAAGATATCTGTTCTCTAAGTGTCCCAACTCAGAGAGAAACTCAATATTCTACAATGTTAGTTACTGTGTTTTTTATTATTATCATTATGTTTCTATTATTCAGAACCATACCCAAAACCCACATCAAGTTATAATTAAGGCCTTTATATTCTGAATATAAATAAAGGTCAACATTTCCTAAGTTGTATTTCTCAGAATAGTAATTCTATGAAATGTTTGTGTTGGGGTTATATTTTAAAATAAAAATTTCTTTCAGTGTCAAACATGTTTGGGAAATGCTATATTAGTCCCCCAGGGAAAATGTGCCAGACTTTTCTGAGCCTGTAATATAATTCTCCAACTAGGGAACACAGCAAATGAACAGCTTATTTGAGTGTAGAATTATTTTTCTCTCAGTTCATTGAAAAATAGTTTTTTGTAATGTGTGCAATCCAAACTCCTGAGTGTCATCTGTTAACTCCAAGATGGGGATGGCTAGATTCATTCCACTGCCTTTCCTGGCTAAGTCTATTTTAAACCACTAACTTTTCTTTCTCTCTCTCTCTTTCTTTCTTTCTTTCTTTCTTTCTTTCTTTCTTTCTTTCTGCCTGTCTTTCTTTCTTTCTTTCTTCTTTCCTTCTTTCCTTCCTTCTTTTCTATTTCACCCTGTTTATAAGACTTAGGGGAAAGTCAGATGACACATCAGATTGCCTGAAGTTAGGTACATTAGAGTTTTTCCAGATGATCAAGTATTATTGGCATTAATGTCATTTTTCTTAGGATAGATACGGTCTGAGATGATGACTCAGGTTCTGAAGAGGAGATAAGATGACAAAAGAAAAGCATGAATTGAGTATTATATTTAGATTCAACATGATTTCCTTTAGTTTGTTCTTCTCACTGAAATAAGAAATTAAACCAGTACATTTTATAATACAGATATAGAGAAATATATGATCAAAGTAGAAGTTCATACTTGTTCTTGAAAAAGAGCTGAATTCCAGATAGAATTGAAGCATGATTTATAAGATAATATTTCATTATGTATCAGACTAAGAATTCTGCATAGCAGGACACTGTTGATGACAGTCTTTCTGAGCATTGAATTCACCTTTTATTTCCCTTCCTATCATTCCACCTCATCTCAAAGTTTTCTTACATTGCTGTGACTTAACAGTATATTGGTAGGAGGAGCTACCAGGGCTGGGATTTAGGATGAGGGGAGTGAGATACTCACCTCAGAGACATTTAAGCAGTGCCAGAAGAAGAAAGAAGAAGAAGAAGAAGAAGAAAAAGAAGAGGAAGAAAGAGGAGGAGGAGGAGGAAGAGGGGAAATAATAGTAATCAAGGTATTTCAGTAAAAATCAAAATTAATATTAAAAGTCCATGATTAAAAAAAAAAGTCAGAATTTTGAAAAAAGAGGATCAGAGTACTAAGTTGTCTTTTGCCTTAGATTCCTATATGGCTTGGCATGGCACCAGCAGCTGCCTCTTTAATCAGAATTTCCCTGGGCTGCACTCTGCCAGTCTCACACCTGAGGACACTTCGCTTGGGACAGTTGAGTTTTACATAACCTATATGAGCAAAGCACATTTGAACACAAATGGTTTAATTCAGGTGCTTGAGGTGTTATTTTGCCACTAATTATTTTGAAACTACCATAAACTGATTGTTTTCTTTTTCTCTAAATCTGTGAATAAGTATACCTAATGTGACGAGATCATTGGAAAATGTAAGTGTGGCTTATTAATGCTCTGAGGGAAACTTCAAAGCCCAGGAAAGTTAACGCAAGGTCAAAGAAAGATTGCCCGATCCCGAATACCTCCAACTGCCTTCTCTTCGCTCAAAGTAAACATCCATCCTGGCAAATTAAAAGCAAAAATCAAGACACTGACTTTTCTTCCTTTATAAACATGTTAGATCTATTTTGATGATTTTTCTAGAGGTTACAATGAGGGACATGGTTAGTTTTGTCTAAAATAAATTCTATGAACCATTATTCTACTGCCCTCTATTGTTAAACAATGAATAATAATAATGTCCTTGCACAGGGTGAAATATGGAGTGAAATCTCTTTTACAAAGCAGCCATATGTATCTGTCTTCTCTGTATGTATTGATAACCTGGAGTATTCCCTGGAGGCTAAACATATGCAATTTGTCTTTGGAAATTCAAAATCCGTTAGGAAAAGTTTTTATTCTGGCATACATACTTCAGCCCACAATATGGCAAATTAATGTTTGTGAAACTTAACTTACTTATTTTAAGAAAAATAGTATACACACATTTAAAAATATCTGTGCAATATGGAAATGTGTACAGAAGAGAATAAAAGTCCCCAAATCATGTACCCATAAGCACTAGTGATATCTGATGCTATAGTTCCAGAGTTCATTGTACACAATTCTACTTAAAAAAAAAAAAAAATCACAGGGACACCTGGGTGGCACAGTTGGTTAAGTGTCCGACTCTTGGTTTGGGCTCAGGTTGTGATCTCAGGTACTGATCTCAGGGTTGTGAGATGGAGCCCCGTGTAGGACTCTGCACTGGGTATGGAGCCTGCTTAGGATTCTCTCTCTCTCTCTCTCCTGTCCCTCTCCTTCTGCCCTCCTCCCACTCTCTAAAAACAAATAGATAAATCTTTTTTAAAAAATCACAACTATTTCTAAGTCAAGTTATGTTTTTACTCATTCTAAAAGGCATTCTCTTTCCTTCTGGCTTAGGTCTTATCAGTATCTTTTTTTTTTTTTCTTTTCAGTATCTTAAGTGTTCAACTGATTAAGCAAATTGCCCTGTGGTGAGGACTGTGCTAGACACATGAATCCTTGTAGAAGAACTACCCAATAATTTTGAGCAACATGTGACAAGCACATACGAAACAACCAAGTCAAGAACACTAATGGCGGTGTATTGTAAAGAACTGAAGAAGTGAAATAAAGAGCAGCAAATGTCATGCAGCACGCATCTTCTATGAGGATGGTCATGAAAGCTTTCTCCATTCAGGAGAAAGAATGAAGGGGATGAGGATGACATTCATGCAGATATCAGGTGAAGCCTGAGTCAAAGTGATGATAGGTTATTCTACCACAATTTAGAGTAAGCATAGTTCCTACTGAAAACAGTTTTAAAAAATAAATAAAAGAAATAGGAAAGAAAAAAAAAAAAGAAAAAATACTGCCCTGACTTACTCTAAACTGTGAGCTCCTTAAGTGCAGTAACTATTGCATATTGTTTATCCCATTCTCAGATCAAAATGGAGAACACAGTAATCCAGAAGAAATGATACAACGGAAAGGAGATGGGAAGGGAGAGATAAAGATAGTACAGGAGGGAGAAGAGAGAGAGAATGATGGGGAAAGCAGAGAAGAGAGGGAGAACAAAGTATGCAAAAAAATATTTAAATCTTTAACACACCAAGCCAACACTGAAATTTGAGCAGGTGAATGGTAAGATGAAAATATGGTTTTGGGCGATATGTGCAGGTGCACCATCAATGTTGATATTACTTGATTATGCAGAATGATATTTGTAATAACACATTATTGCTAACGATAATCTTCCTATAATTGTACTGTATGGGATAACATTTCCAACACTCTCTAGCCTGCCAACTCTGTCTGCTATTCATCCACCCGTTTCTTCATAAAGGAAACATCTATCGTATATCTTATGTGTAAGGGGCATTATTCCAGATCAAACAAGAAAGCAAAGATTATTTATTTATATATGTACTTGTGCTGTACCTTATTCCAAAAAAAGAATTGATACAAGGATGTGTGATTAATAGATGATTGCTCCTCTTAAGAAGGTTATGATTTCAGTAGGGGAAGATATGCATGCCTAATAAAACACAAAATAAATAAGTTAAACATTCTGTGAAAGTTCAAAGGAGGCTAAGATGAATTCCAAATTGCCAGATTGAGGAGGTCTTCGTGAAAGACATGGTATAAGGATAGAGTCATGAAGCATACACAGAATTCTCAGAGGCAGAGGGGACATACACAGACTGGGCACTGCCCATATAAAGTGAAGTAGTTGTCAGAAATGTGACGGTTTTGGGGAACAACAAAGCATATGATGTGGCTAGGGGGCAGGTGGACTGTACAAGGACAATGATGGTGATGTATTTATAGTGCTAGATGATATCAGAAAAATCAGTGATGTATTTTTTATTATTTTATTCATTAAATTAAATTATCATGCAATAAAATTGACTTTGGGTCATATTTTTCTTGGCTTATTCAGAAATGGAGCCTAGCCAAAAAATAGCAGACAGGGCAGGGTCTACCTCTTCTTGGATGTTATTAGGTATTTGGAGCCTAGGACATGAGCTTCAAATGAATGAAGCTGACCCCGGCATCAAAACCCCCTATCCTGGGTAATTTATGGAGTCTATCTCTTGTTCACCTGACACTTGTCTGATTGGAGTCTACCCTGGATACCTAAGGAACATGTATCCTAGACTTCTTTCCTGTATAAACCCCTAATACCCTGAGAACAGATGAGACTCATTGTCGTTTCCTTTCTGAGCCTCTCAGATACTCTATCTGCTATTCTCTATGTATCACTTACACTATTTGATGAACTCTGTTTTTACTTCTTCTGGCTCACATTCGATTTCTTTCCTGTGCAAAGCCAAAGAACCTCTTGCCTGGGTGGGACCCTCTCTGGGTCCTTGGACCCACCCTGTCCTCATTAGTTAAAGTGCATGTATTTTATATAGTATCTTAACACATACCTCTGTGTTATTCCCATATCTTTATTTTTCTTTGCCTCATTTTTTAGCCTGCTTTTAAATGTATTCATTTTTTATTATATATCCTTTTATAAGCCACCTTAAATATTCCTGGAATAAGTTTAGGGGGTAGGATAAAAGAGAACACATAGTTACATATAAACAGTTAAATATGCAAAGAAATAGATTTCTTCCTGGGATTAAAAACTAGAGAAGTTATTGAATTCTCTCAAGGACATTTCAAGTTTACCTAATCAGATTTATAAGTATGTAGTCATAGGAAGAGAGTGAGGATAAAAGCTCATCAGGAACAGAAAGAGTCCTAATTTTTTCCCTCACTGTCTCTGTAGATTGGATTATTTTGATGAGTATTAAAGACAGAATGGAATCTGGAATATTTTAATCAGTAAATTCACATTCACACAAAAACATACGCACTTGCTACCGATTCAGACAGAATGTTTGCTTTTCCTTTTTAGGGCAGTCTGGTATATGACTGTAGTAAGGAGACCTGAAAGCCTTAGGGTAAAAGGTGCCTTGTAAATAAGTATTATTATTCCCTCAGGCTCTCAAGAGAGGTTCTGGAACATCAACCAGAGTTTAATTAAAGAGTCTCAGCACTACTGAAAATGTCTCTAGCAGCTTCCTCCTGCCTGCTTGAAGAACTGTCCAGTAAATGAATCATCGAACACCAATGTGGCATTTATGCTGTAATTAGCTCAAATAAACCTGTAATAATATGGCAGACCTATGACTTCCACTTCACATTTTCTTTCATATCTGGCTCCTTCAGAATAATGAAAATTTTCCAAAAAGATGATAAATATTAAATGCCAAAGACATGTCTCTTTTACTTCCTCAAACTGACATTATGTATCCTAAATCTTAAAAATCAAGTCTCCTGGGGTGCCTGGGTGGCTCAGTGGGTTAAGCCTCTGCCTCCAGCTCAGGTCATGATCTCGGCATCCTGGGACTGAGCCCCACATTGGGCTCTCTGCTTAGCAGGGAGCCTGCTTCCCCCTCTCCCTCTGCCTGCCTCTCTGCCTACTTGTGATCTCTCTCTCTCTCTCTGTCAAATAAATAAATAAAATCTTTTAAAAAAAATCAAGTATCCTAATCTATAAAGACATTACTATCTACAAAGCTAATCAGATAACAGCTTAGGAAATAATATGAGAATAAATGCTAGGGATGCCCGGGTAGCTCAGTTGGTTAAGCATCTGCCTTAGGCTCTGGTTGTGATCTCAGGATCCTGGGATTGAGCCCCCATCCCCTGACTGCCATCATCAGGCTGTGCTCAGCAGGGAGTCTGCTTCTCCCTCTTCCTCTGCTCTGTGTCTCTGTCTCAGATAAATAATAAAATCTTTAATAATAATAATAATAATAATAATGCTAAAACATAGAAAAATACAATATAGGTCAGAGAACTGAGTTGGAATCACAAAGTATTTCTTATTCAAATGATAATTTTTCAATTCTTTCACATGTCATTTAAGCAATAATTTTCATCACAACTTCATCTGATCTTTATGTGGAGGGAAATTTTCAGGAAAAAAATACTGCAATGGAATTTTATAAAGCTAAAACTTTAACTTTACAAATAAAAATAACATTATCTTCATTATGCCTGTGTTTTTTTAGAGGAAAACAATGCATTTATTGAAGTTACATAGATTATCCTTAATCAGATGTCTCTGACAGCTTTAAATCAAACTTTAATGTGACATCTATTAAAATACACATCTTAAAAATTGATGCTTAATTTCTCTTTAAAATACCTTTTGTTAATCAATATTTAAATGAAAATAACATTTAACATCCTTCCTGTGGCCTAAATTCCAATTCTCATTACCCATGTTAGTATTTGCTGGAGATAATTAAAGGAAGAATGAGATATCATATAGTCCTTCTTAAAATTCACAATGCACATTACAATAATGACTTCAATGTGTCTCCATGCACGAGAAAGCTTATACAGCAACTATTCAGTCTCCTCCACTTTCCAGTGATGCTTCACCATTACAAAGAGGAAAGAAAAAAAGAACATAATTTGAGCAAGAAGGTAAGGCTTTGCATCCTTAAAAAAGAGAGAGAGAACAAGAAAAGAAAGAGAAGTTGTGTTGGGCTCTGAGCTATTGTGAAGGAAACCAAGCCAGGCGAGTCAAACAGAGTGAATGATCCCAAGGGCCTAGATGCTTGCGAAATGCCAGGAGCAGGCAGTGTGTAAGAGACATGACAGGAGATTTAAAAAGAGCCTAGCGTGATTATAATCCATAAGGAGATCTGATGCAAGGACAGCTCTTTTGCCCTTTCTTTGTTCAAGAGTGTGTGTGTGTGTGTATACACACACACACACACACACACATATGAATTTTATATATATATAATAAATGATAATGATAAATGATAATTACACATTCATGAAATCCATACTACAATTGTTAGGTGAATCCTGAAAACTGAATCGTAAGTGCTAAACAGGCAGGGAAATTAGATGGCTTGATTATTTCCTCAGAGATGGAATTAGCATTGCAGCAGCATCTTTTGAGTGTAATTACTATTAAGCTCTTTTATTATTGGTCAGTTCTCCAAGTGCAGTTTCTGGACTAGCAGCATCAGCCACACCTGTGAACTTAGAATTGCACATTCTCAGGCTCCACTCTAGACCTATTGAGTCAGAAACTGCATAGGGGAGTTCAGCAGTCTGCATTTGAACAAGCCCACGCAGGTTTCTGATGCACGCTAAAATTTGAGAACTGCTGATCTGGAGACTGGGTCGCAGTGAAAACAGTCTAGAAGTAGGTGTTCATTTATTTCTTTAACTGTTTAGTAGGCAACTGCAAGGTGTCGGGCACTAGAGATACCATGGGCAACATAACGTGGCCGCTGACCTTGTAAAGTTTATAATCTGGAGATGACAGATGAGCAAATCATAACAAGCAAAATAATACCAGGAAGAGAATTACTTTAAATGGCAAGGGCATGGAAGGTCTTTCTAGGGAGGTGATAAAATGCCTGCCTGTCAAAATATGGTCTCTGGATCAACATTGACATTACTTAGAAGCTTCTTTGAAATCCAGAATCCCAGGGCATATTCCAGACTTACTAAATCAGAGTCTGCCTTTGAACAAAGTCTCCAGATATGAGGTAATTCACAAGGACAATAAGAAGCACTAATGTAAAGTAAAAGAAAAAAAAAATCTAGGTGAGGGTATGACTTATTCCAGTGAGATGAATGTTCACATGCAAAGGCCCTGTAACCAGAAAAAAAAAAGTGTTGATTTTAGGTCTCTGTGGAATTCAAACATTTGCTCCTATGCAACTACATTTCATCCCAACAGAAGCAGAAGAGAAAAGCTATTCTGCCACTTGATGTTACTAATATCATAAAATCATAGCTCATCACCATTCAGTTTTTTTTCAGTGAATTCCAGAATATCTCTTATAAGAAGTGTCTATAAGAAACTTTAATTTCTTGACCCTTATTAGACTTGATGACAAGGCTATCACATTCTGATTAGCCTTATGGTTCAGGTTACATATGACCATGCATAATTAGACTGAATCATGGTAGTAGGAAGGAAGGAAGGAAGGGAGAGAGGGAGGGAGGGAGGGAGGGAGAAAGGGAAGGAAGGAAGGATGGGATGAAGGAAGGGGAAAAGGAAAAAAAGGAAAAAAGAAAAAGGAAAATGAAAAAATAAATAGGTATAGTAAGAAAAAATAATAAATGATAGTTTGAAATTAATTTGAGTACTTAATCTTGTTCAAAATTTTGATACTGCAATAATTGTTAAGATAAATTTTATTCTCACTATGGACAAAGCCTAACTTTACTCAGAGATGGGGGTTGGTTCCAGGGAGCTAAGCTTTTTCTGGTTCTAAGTTCACTTAATGTGACATTTAACTTTTGATTTAGAGATAACCATACGAGATATGGAAAAAAAAAGAAAAGCTGGCAAATAATAATATCAACAGTTCATCTACAGATGACTACTATAAGAGCTCTACCACTGAGCTAAGCACTATACATATATTTAGACATTTAATAAGACAAGAATTCTGTAAGGTTTGTCTTCTTATATCCCATTTTTCAGGTGAAAATACTGAGACATAAGTGATTTTCTGAGGCTTATAAAGTAGAAAATAATGATAAGGCAGTGTGGCTTGGTGTGGGGGTGGGTGTTGAACTGAGTGGCAGAATTTAAACTCAAAGCTGTATGAAAATTTTAAAAACTGTTTGAAATATAGGTTTTTCCAAGTTTTATGTGTTTTCATACTTCTATTAGGATATTACTGTACTCAAATTAACTTACACTATTCCTTTACTCACATAAATGAATAACATTTTATAATAATTTTACAAATGAAATTTTTTTCTATTAATACAAAATACACCAGGGCACCTGGGTGGCTCAGTTGGTTAAGCATCTGTCTTTGGCTCAAGTCATGATCCCAGGACCCTGGGATCAAGCCCTATCAGACTTCTCGCTCAGCAGGGAGCTTGTGTCTCCCTCTCCCCCTGTTTGTGCACTCTTTCTCTCTCTCTCTCTCTCTCTCAAATAAGGAAATGAAATCTTTTTTGAAAACAAAACAAAACAACAACAACAACAAAAAAAACAAAGTACACCAACAACAAACTAAACAAAATAAGAAAATACATCAACAACAAACTAACTAATATTGCTTGATTCTATCTAGACACTTTTGGTTACCTGATGCTGAAGACCAGGAATTATAATGACCACTCTAAAAAATAAAAATTGTCTTTGTTCAAGAGAGTTGGAGCAATGATCACCAGACTACTGCTAATTCTGATTGAGCAAGAATTCAGCAGGGAGTGGGGAGGTAAGTGGGGGGATGGGGTAACAGGGTGGTGGGCATTAAGAGGGGCATGTGATATAATGAGCACTGGGTATTATAGTCAATTGATGAATTACTGAACTCTACATCTGAAACTAAGGTACATTATATGTTACCTAATTGAATTTAAATGAAATAAGGTAAGAAAAAAAAAAGAATTGAACAGGGACTAACTTCCCCATCTTTAATGCCATTTGATGCCAATTTCATTAACCACTTAAAAACTATTTTATAGGGTCAGAGCTGACACCCCATACTCTAAGAACTACTAGGTGGTCCTTGATATCTGGGACAACTTTCACTATCCATCACACCACTTCTGGCAGTACTCCATGGAGTTTGAGAGTCAAGACCTGGGTTCAGTCATAGTCTGCCAAGGATTAGCTGGGTGATCTTGGGCAAGTAACTAATTTAAGCCAGAGTTCCCTAAAGATAATAACTGAAGATAATAAAAATGTACATTTGCTAGCATTACTGGGAAAATTAAATGAGTAATAACAGGCAAGACTTAAGATGGCACTTAACACATGGTAACTGTTCAGTATGATTATTATGTATTATTATTATTATTATTACTTGCAAATAGTGGCATAACAGGGAAGAAGCACCAGCTTTTTAAATGTATGTTACTATTCATCTGCAAATTAAGCTATGAAATGACAAATGAGGACATGTTTTGTTGCAGATTTTAAATATGATTTCCATCACAAGGTCACTGTATGCAAATGGATTATTTGTATGATTATGTAAAAAATGCATGCTGCATTTTTGGAGTAAATTTAACATCAAATCAGTGTCAATGATAATTGGAGTTATTTGATAATGTCAGCATAGCCCATTGTTTTCTTTTTGTTTCTGCTACCCACCCTTCTTGCCCCTCTTCTGCCGCCTTCATCACAATGATATATTGCTTAGTTTGGTTGTTATGATGACATGGCTTAAAACTTGTCGGTCACATATTTTAAAATTATTTCCAATTCTTGAGACTTACTCAGCAAACCAGAAGAAGAGATTCATTTTGACAAACCTCACAAATCTCAAAAAAATAGATTGTTTTATTAATAGGACTATATGTAAGAAATACATTATATAAAAAAATAAATTTTCCTTACTTGATATGATTCAAATTATAACATTCAAATTGCTCTTTACTAATCCAACCAACCCATCTGAACATCTGTCTACTACATTCTCTGCTCTTATCATTGGAATAAATAACATATTTAGGGAACTTAAAACTACATAAGTACATGTCATTTCAAGGCATTAATTTAAAAAATTGGCAATATAAGGAATGGCTTAAACCATTTCAGTCAGTGATATAATAGCTAACATTAAATAAGTACAGTGCACTTGGGTTCTGTTCTAAGCTATATTATATGTATAAACTCACTTCATCCTATCAGCAAGTCTATGCAGTAGGTAAAATAATTATCCCCATGTTACAGATGATGAAACTGTGGTACAGAAGAGTCAAAAAACAGTCAAATTCACACAGCTGCTAAGTTGTGGCCCAAGATTAAAACTCAGCCTTGTCAGTGTCAGTGTTCTAATGATCTCATTCATAATCTTATATAATGGTGGTAATATTACTTTTAAGTTTCTATACATAAATCTGCATGTATATTTATATCATTTTTTTACAAACAACCTTGTTATTTTTGTCTTGTTAATTGCCTAAGTCACATATGTTATAATGGATGCAAAGCAAGAAAAAATGGAAAATAGTTCTTTCTGAAATGTATTCTTAAATCTTTCTTACTGCAGACCTGACAAAACAGTGAGTCTAGCCTGCTTTCATTGTAAGGAGGCTTTTTTTCCATCAAGAGTGTTAATTATCAATATTCATGCCCCTGAAAGCAAATTTCTTCTAGGTTGATGAGCCTCAAAGTAACCTCAATTAATTCTATTTCTAAATCAAGCACCTTCTCTGAAGTCCACTTAGATGTCTTCCAAACTTGAAATCCATTCACATTTCTTCATATGAGAGTTTCTGTGCTCTCTTTTTGACCAACCTAATGACTAACACCAGCCTCAAATAGCCATCCTTTTCTGTGTTAGCAGCAGAACTATGGGCTCTAGAACCAAACTACCAAGTGTCATCACACCTAAGTCAGCCCATTTTTTATTTCTAATCATGTGCAAACTGAAATATATCAGTTCATCAGTTATAAGTAAATATGCCACAAAGGTGTCAAAGGAAATGGCACCATTTGGAAGGATGATCATAGCATTGAGTTCCATTGTTTTTTCCTCCACAAACTCCCCTCCACTAATAGAGATCTATTACCTGATTCCTCTGCGAAAGTACCCTGACGCCTTCCAAGATTCACATATATTTTCATAAAATAATCTTCTCTAATGTAAAATGTGGAAATAACTAAAAGTAGTG
This sequence comes from Lutra lutra, assembly GCF_902655055.1. Lineage (NCBI taxonomy): Eukaryota > Metazoa > Chordata > Mammalia > Carnivora > Mustelidae > Lutra > Lutra lutra. Next base: position 53,624,919 of record NC_062282.1, read on the forward strand.
ATGGAATAATCAAGAAAATAAGAGAAAAATTAAAAGCACAATGATGATAACTGAAAAAAGAAAACAAATATTGACTATGTTTAGTATTATCTATGTGTCCATCATATCCATGCATTGTTTCATTTTATCCTCACACAGTCCCTATGCCATGAAGCTGTTAGTGTGCTCATTTTACAAATAAAAAGTCTGAAGTCCAGAGTATTTAAGTTGTTTGCCTAATGTGATACATTTTAGTATCAGGACTGAAGTACAAACCAGGTCTGTCTGATTTGAGAGTAAGTTATTTTAATTATTTAGCTAGTAAACAATAGAATTGAATGTCTGCAAAAATAAGAGCTCACAAGCCTGAGGCAGAATTTGGATTGATTTCTTTAAATGATGTCATATATTAAAAATAATAGATTAGAGTTAAAGTAATATCAGTGCTTATGTTCTATGTTGCAACAAAATTAATGGAAAATTACACTCATGATCAGAAACGCAAATTATACCTTGCAGAGTGATGACTAGTTGAATGCAAATGAGCCTCACTTTGCAAAGTGCTATTGAAGAGCTCAGTGTCAGCAAAAGCAAAAGTGAGATGCTCATCATTGATTGGAAAAGACCTTAGTGGGGCGCCTGGGTGGCTCAGTGGGTTAAAGCCTCTGCCTACGACTCAGGTCATGATCTCAGGGTTCTGGGATCAAGCCCCGGGTCGGACTCTTTGTTCAGTGGGGAGCCTGCTTCCCTCCCTCTCTCTCTCTGCCTGCCTCTCTGCCTACTTGTGATCTCTCTCTCTCTGTCAAATAAATAAAATATTAAAAAAAAAGAAGACCTTAGCATTTGTTGGGATAAAAATAAATTATCAACAAGAAATTAAGTCAGTGCTATGAGGTAAGTTATTTTTTACTACTAGGGTGAGAAGTCAAAGTTAGTTAAAAGCTTGCTGGGCAAGTATACAAAAGGCATCACATTTTCCCATTCTGGTTGATGGTGGTTGGTGATGAAAACCCTTACCTGTAGAGTGTTTTATTAGCAATGATTAGAAATATTATTGTTTATTAACTCAGTTATAGTTAGGTAAGTACCACAGGCTGTGTCTGCATGATAGAGTGAAATATTATTCAAGTCATAAAAGGAGATTTGCAATATTGCTGTACCTGCACAACACTCTGTGTGTGTGTGTGTGTGTGTGTGTGTGTGTTTGTATCCTTGCATAAATCTACTGAATTAACTGTTTTTCAGCAATATTTCCTGTAAGACAAGTTGCTGCATTGCAAGGAACTCTTGATGGATATTGAAGAGGTTTATGTACTAATCCTGGCTGTAGGCTTATTAGATTTCCTGCTTCTTTCTTATCCATAAAGTAAGAGTTTGGGTAGTTTGATATCAAAGTGCCTTCATTGTAGAACTCAGTGTCTAGATCTTGAATTCCCCACAGTTACAGACTGGCTGCTAGCTACTAAACAGCTAATGGCTGGAACTCACTTGGAAAAAATAACTTCACTTGCTTTAGGGATCTCATACTTCAAATGTTCAAAACCTACTGGTTACTCATAACCAACTTGTTGGTAGACACAGTGCTATGTACTTTATGTCACTAATTCTAATTGTCACAACAGGATAAATAGGAATTCAGAGAAATTCTCTATCTTCACAAATGGATACATAGAAACTTAGAAAAATCATCCACTGTTACACAACTTGTTAAGGAGATGAAAACATTGGGATATTCTCATACGAGAAACAAAACAAAACTGTCCTTTATCTGAAATTCAAATATGTCCTACATTTTTATTTCCTTATTCTTGCAACCTTACTCCAGGTTCATCTTATTCCAAAGCTTGTGAATTCATTGTTTTCTCCCTGATTTATTGTTCTTATGTTCATTTATATTTTATCACAAAATTTCCACAACAAACCTATGGGGAAAACTGCATTTTCCATATATTACTCTGAATGTAGATGGCAATAAAATCCTTCTTAAAGATGAATAAATATAATCTGGCAGGGGTTAATTTTTCATTTTACTAATATAGAAAATTTCATGGTATATAATCCTTAGGCTTTGTGCTTGGAACATAATAAGTGTTTAAAAAATGTTTGCTGATGATGTTTTTGCCAGTGTTATCATTCAGTGTTATCATTATTATTATTGCTATAAAAAACAACTAGATTATTAAGAGACTTTTGCATGCCCAGGTCTACAAGGTTTTCCTAGAGAAATAGCTTCATCATTGAAATTTTGTCACATCTGATAAGCAACTTCAAATCATTAGCAAAACAGGAAGAAAACACAAAATGTTGAATCAGAAAATAAAATGGTCAAATTTGGAGGCCTAACAATGGTTCTCCAAGTAATTTTACTAGACTATAAATGCCTTAGGAACCATCATAGAGTAGGAAAATAAAAATCTGTTTAACTCACTAAGATGGAACCCATTGATGACTGTAAGGGCCTGCTTAGCCAGAGCGAGCCATTTTGTTGTTTATGCAGTAAACTTAGATTGACCCTTCCCTCCCAGAGGAACTTACTTAGAAACAAGTCTGGGAAACCAGCAAAATATGACTGACCAGCCCCTGATTACAGAGTCCATAGAGCAGGATGTGTCAGGTCAGGGGGAGGTAACAGAGCCCAGAATACAAGGATGAGTCAAGCCAGGTGGAGACATCCAATCAGGAAAGCACCTCCCTAACCACCCAAGAATGTGGGCCCTGCCTTTTGGGCACCAATTCTGACCAGAGTGATAGGCTAGTTCTTCCCTTGTACACAGGGAATAGTAAGGATGCAGGAAAGTTTGAATCTCAGATTTATCTCTTTCTGACTATCCACATGACCTTGGACAACTTACTTAGTTTTTCTAAACTCTGGTTTTTCATACTTCAAATAGGAATAATTTGAGAACCTCTATTATTGAGTGCTTGCTACTATTAAGTGAGATACCTGTGCAAAATGCTTAGCACATTATTTAATAAATGCTCCCTGCTAGCATTACCAACTTTGTTTCCCCATTTCCATGCAAAATACTTTGGAACTCTTTAGCAAACAACCTAAAAGGTGATTTAACTATTTTTGATGAAGCATATTCAGTTGGTTAAATCTGTCAAAATAATTTGTGCTGTAGATTTAGCCTAAATTTTGTATACCCTAATATTTGGACTCAGGCCGGATTAATTAGATTTTCTGACAGCTGCTCCACGGGGCTATTTAAGATTAATGGTTTAACGGCTTTATTCCCACCTTAACAACCTGCTCCTAAAGAACAAACTCTTGGAGGAAACTCCAATGCCACAGTGCTAAACAAAAATGATCTTCATAAATTCTTGCAAATAAAGGCCTCGTATAACTAGCACTTTCTATTGCTACTCCATTCTCTGTTTCTGCTTTCTATGGGGGTTTCAGTTTTAATGTATTTCTGGGTAACAAATGTTCTCAAAGTTTCAGGCTACCAGCACAGAACAGCAACACCTCATTACAAGGAGACTCCACACTATTGTCTTACTTCACCTATCTTGAGATACAATCATTAAAAATGTTAAAAACAATCAAGCCAGAATCACAATAATGCTATTTAAGTAATGATTCTCCACTACAGAAACAAGAAGGAAAAAAAAAAAAAAAAGCTGAAATCCAGAAGACAACTCAAACCATCTCTTTCCTGATTGTCTCAGTGAAGCATGTGTGAGCACTTCAAATCATAACTTATTTTCATACTAACAATTGTTCCTGCCCAAGAACAGAACTGCCCAAGGGAAACTCTTCAGGACACTGCCTGGAGTAGAAGCATGTCCATCACATTCACCTTCAATTTACTTCTGTCTCAGGAACAAAAATACAACTCGGGCCACTGGCATAGACAGAGGTCACTCTCTCCAAAGTCTGCAGGGTCAGTCAGGTAAGAGCAACTTACAACATAGAGTTGATGCTTGTCATGTAGGAAGAGGGTCTGATGCTACAGTATTTTGTCATTTTTTCCCCATAAGAATAAATAAATCTAGACTTACTGTGAATTTCTTGACTTTTAAATGTTGCTAATTCACACATTTGAAATATATTTTGTGTGACACAAAACTTTCAGGCTAGATCCAGCAAGATTAAAATTTCCTCGTCCTGAATGATTAAAACTTAACATCCTGAATGATCAAATTCATTTATTCAAAGAGATCCTAATCTGAGTGTAAAATAATGGTATAGTGAGATGCTGAATCCTTTCACAGATACAACAAGCAATACCTGTGCAGCTGATCACTGTTCTTCTGGCCTTCATTGACCATTGGCTTAATGGGGTTCTTTGTAGGGAGTCAACTGTGGGCTAGTGTAACTGCACTATTTCTCCCTATTGGATAAGAAATACACTCTTTGCTAATGCCATGACAATGCACCAAAGATCTATCATCTTTAAACTCTCCCCTTGGTTTCCTTCCTTTAGTGGGTTCTAGATATTTCTTTCTAAGACTCCATTTCATATTACTCCAGAACTACAAGTGTCAGAAGAACCATCAGTAATAACATGTCTGGACATTCATGATAGTTCTATATTATTGTATTTAGTGGGTTTTTTTCCTCATCATTTGAATAAACTCTCAGCTCCTAGTAATCTTCCTGAAAACTATGAACCAAGAACAATGAACAATAGTTATCTAGTTACTTTTGGAGATGAATACCTTCTTCCAAAAGAGATATTTTACAGAAACCCAGCGTTTAAAATAACCAAAAGCACTACTCTAGATACAGAGAAAACTCCTTCCTTTCAACACTTTCCTCTCTTTCTTTCTCTTTCTCTCCTTCCAGTAGATCTTAGAGTCCTTAGAGTCCATAGTCACAGAGTCCTAGAGTCCAACAAACTTGGACTGTGAACATTTCTGCCAAGAATATAATGATACCACTTGTCTGAATCTATGATTAAACTCAGAATGTAGGAGACTGTGTACGTGTGTGTTTGTGTATTTTATTAAATCCAATATTATTTTTAGGTAGCATTTTAGCTCAATTGGCAAGCTACCCTCTACTGCTCCCTTCTCCCTTAATACACCTACCTCTAAGATCTAATTTTTCCTTCTCTTCTTGTTTAGAATGAAGCATTCCTCCTTCTGATTTCTATCTCTAATAGTTTTCTTCTGGAACTTGATCCATCAGCTATTCCCACCTCTCTCTTTTTCAGTCTTCACTCCATGCTCAAAAAATAAATAAATAAAAATTTATTTAAATTTATTTTAAAAATTATTTTAAAAAATTTAAAAAATCTTTTAATGATATGGATATTTTAAGGCAAAATCTTTTCTCTATTTCCTGTACTGCATCATTACACAAATGGACCATATGTATAATGTTTTGATTATGTACTTTTGTTCTTTATAAAGAGAGAGCATGCGCAAATGGTGGGGAAGCGAAAAGGAGAGAGAGAATCTTAAGAACCATTATTCTTACAACCCTGAGATCATGACCCAAGCCAAAATCAAGAGTCAGATGCTTAACTGACAAAGCCAGCCAGGCACCTCAACGTGTCTTTCTTTTTTTTCCCCTTTTCTTTTCATTATTTATTTATTTTTTAAAATTTATTTTTATTTTATTAACATATAATGTATTATTTGTTTCAGGGGTAGAGGTCTGTGAATCATCAGTCTTACACACTTCACAGCACTCACCATAGCACATACCCTCCCCAATGTCCACAACCCAGCAAACCTATCCCTCCCCACATCCCCCAGCACCCCTCAGTTTGTTTCCTGTTTGTATATTTTTATAGTACATATTGTTCTTGAAATACTATTTTTTAAAAACCCATATTAATATGAAAGTGTGGCCACTATATTTTCATCATGTTATTATTCCTTAACCACTTGCAATTGTTCTCTGTTCCTACCACTCTTAAGAAACTTTTCATTTGGGGGCCACTATTATCTATTGGCAAAACATAAGTTTTTCTGATTTCTCCTGGATCATTTGACTCTGTGGGCCCCATTTGTTCAAATTTCATCCTCTTATATCTCTTCGCTTTTGCAAAACTGTTCCATCTTCTGACACTGACTGAATATTCTGTTTCTTATACTTAACTCTCTCCATTCTCTTAGATATATAAAAATTTCCTTGGATAGTAAGATAATTCAGTATCTATATTTTGCTGCTTTTAATCAAATACCATAATATGATGAAGATAGTAGTTTGTTGGGTGCCTGCGAGGCTCAGTGGGTTAAAGCCTCTGCCTTTGGCTCAGGTCATGATTCCAGGGTCTGGGATCGAACCTCGCATAGGGTTCTCTGCCCAGTGGGGAGCCTGCTTCCTCCTCTCTCTCTCTCTGCCTGCCTCTCTGCCTACTTGTGATCTCTGTCTGTCAAATAAATAAATAAATAAAACCTTTAAAAAAAAAAGATAGTAGTTTGTAAAGGCAGAATAAACCTTAGAATTATTAGCGGGGCATCTGGGTGGCTCAGTTGGTTAAGGCTCTGCCTTCAGCTCAGGTCATGATCTCAGGGTCCTGGGATCAAGCCCCACATCAGGCTCTTTGCTTATTGGGGAGCCTGCTTCCCCCTCTCTCTCTGCCAGACTCTCTGCCTACTTGTGATCTCTCTCTCTGTCAAATGAATAAATAAAATCTAAAAAAAAAAAAAAGAATTATTAGAAAGACCAGAGACCTAACATTTCAGACTGAAATTTCATTTAAAACACTATTATTTGCAAATAGCATGACTATTAGTTTTTGATCTCTACCATGAAAGAGTTCTTAAATGTGATGTTACTTATTTCCATTGTTTACCATGTTAACCTACTTAAGAAACACTTTTTCCAGTTTTACTGAGATATAATTGATATATAATGTTATGTAAGTTCAAGGTACAAAACACAATGATTTTATATTTATGTATTGCAAAATGACTATTTTTACGCTTAAAAATTTCACCTCACTTAGTTACAATACGTGTGTGTGTGTATGTGCGTGCATGTGTGTGATGAGAACTTTTAAAATCTACTCTCTGAGTATCTTTCAAATATACAATTCAGGGGGTGCCTGGGTGACTCAGTGGGTTAAAGCCTCTGCCTTCAGCTCAGGTCATGATCCCAGGTTCCTGGGATTGAGCCCCGCATTGGGCTCTCTGCTCAGCGGGGAGCCTGCTTCCTCCTCTCTCTCTCTGCCTGCCTCTCTGCCTACATGTGATCTGTCTGTCAAATAAATTAAAAAACAAAAACAACAAATATACAATTCAGTATTGACTATAGACACCATGTTATACATTACATCCCCCAAATTTTTTCATCTTATAACTGGAAGTTGGTGCCCTTTGTCTATCTTTTTTTTTTTTTTAATAAATTTTGTTAAGTTTTTTTTTTTTTTTAAGATTTCATTTATTTATTTGTCAGAGAGAGAGAGAGAGCATGAGCACAGGCAGACAGAGCGGTAGGCAGAGGCAGAGGGAGAAGCAGGCTCCCCGCTGAGCAAGGAGCCCGATATGGGACTCGATCCCAGGACGCCGGGACCATGGCCTGAGCCGAAGGCAGCCGCTTAACCAACTGAGCCACCCAGGTGTCCCCCCTTTGTCTATCTTTAACCATCATCCCCACTCTTTGCTCTCCAGAGAAGGGGACAGAAAGTCTATTTAAATCCATTTCAATGAGATTTTTAGACAAACAAGCAAAATATCTCATAATATACTTACAATGTCAACTAAAAACAGTGGTTTGTGACAGGAAAGACATTAAAAAGTATTCTTTTTTTCACACTTTTAGAAAAATGAGTGAGGTTTCCATTTCACATTGTCTATAGATGCATTAAGTGTTTCTGTCAAGTCATAACTTTATTCATTCTTGTATAACACCATGATATTCAAAGGGAAATATCAAGCTGGAAGAATAGGAAATGTAATATGAATTTAATTGGGTTAAAGGAAGTAAATAACATAGTATATTGAGGCTCTTTGTTGTTGATTAGGCAATATTAATCTAAACAGCAATCTATTTTAAATGCACATGGAAAACTCTGAGGAGAAGCAAAGGAAAAAGAATGTAAAATCTGTGAGACCTGGGGATGTGCATGTACTACCAAAATGTTGAGGAAAAACAAAACAGGGAGAAGAAGGCTTCCTGTGGGAGGGCACGGTAAGGCTTGAGACGAGAACCAAACCAGGCCCTGACTTGTGCCTCCTTTAAAGGCTGAATAGCCAAACAAAAGGCTTAGGTCGATAAAGTCGAGTAGCACTGAGAAAGGGTCTGTGCTATGTGTTGTGTGCTCGCCTACGTGACTTCCCACAAGTTTGCTAGTCAAATAGAGATGATTTGGTTGGGGTCAGAAATTCTTGGCTGGTCCTTGCTGTCCTTGCACGGGCTATAGATTACACCACTGTAAGACTGTGCTGTGCTTACATAAACTATGTCTTGAGTGGCCTTGAAGTCAGTACATCTGGAGCTAGAGGGTCTGCTATTGGTGCTTGGGAAATAGATAATGGGAAAGCTTGAAGGATTTTTTGTGCATATTGCAAACTCTTTAGTAATCAGCTAAAAATAGATACTTTCTTATGATTGTTTCTGTTAGCTATATAATGCCTTGCTGCCTTGAATAAAATTGGCACTATTGGACATACTCCTTGGTGCTCCTCCTGCCCCCATCTCTTTGTCTCTCAATTTCTTTTCACCATCCTCTTACCCTCTCGACCCTGGTCGATTTGTCGTGCCGGCCACGACAGCTTCCAAATATAAAAGTGGCATACAATATTTGAAACACAAGAATAAGGAAAACTGAAGGTAGAGAGAGATAAGACCATGGCTTGAGTTTTTAGTTAAAGTTGAGAGGCATATGCTCACCCACAGCTTCCTCACAGTATTCCATTCACTAAACTTGGACAGTCATGAAAATACATGAAACAGAGCCACGTTCAATCTATCAGATCCATGTTAGGGAGAGTTTGGGGAAGAATCTAGGAATAATTTGTTCCTCAAAGTTAGTGAAACTAAGAGCCAAAGAAGATAAAGAGCATTTAAAGTGACCACCTAAAGAGCATCAGTTATTTTTTTCCACCAGAGTAGGCCAAATCATTGATTAAAATCATGTGCTTACATTTCCTCATGGTTCATTCTTTTACTTTCCATCATCTCAGAAACACACTTGAGGAAGGGTATATTCATCTGGAGGAGAATCACACTGAAGCTAATTCTATCCTCACAAGTAATGATATTTTAACTCCTCATAGTATGCTTACTTATTAATATTCTTGTCTCATCATATAGGCTAACATTTTCTTTTTTTTTTGGCTAACATTTTCAAACAATGTTTCATAACATGATAATAATAGGGATCTTTATTTTAGTTCTTCTATTAGTGGAAACATCTCTCATGTTTCACTATTATATTTGATGTTTTCACCTGGTTTTTTAAAAAATTTTTATTTATTTTTAAATTTCTTTTCAGTGTTCCAGAATTCACTGTGTATGCAGCACACCCAGTGCTCCATGCAATACGTGCCCTCCTTAATACCCACCACCAGGCTCACCTAACCTCCCAATCCACTCCCTTCCAAAACCCTCAGATTGCTCTAATACAGAAACTACTTACAAAGCTTTAAAAAAAATCCTTCTAGAGGGAGTTCAGTATGTTTGTTTGTTTTTCAGGAATGTATGTTTAATTTTCTCTAATGATCATTAGTAACAACCAAGATAATTTTGTTCTGTTTATTGATATGATTTACAAGACAGATGTTAAACCGATCTTACATTCCTGAGATAAAGCCAACCACATTACACAGAATTATATCTTACACTAACTTAGCCAGTACATTTATATACATATTCAAAAGTGGGTGAATTCTACAATTTTATGTTTCAGTGTTGCCTTGCTTATTTAAGAATGTGCTTCATTTCCCCTTTTTTTTTACTATACTCCTTCCCATATCTAGAAGATCATGTTCTATTTTGGGAATCTAAGATTGACAGAGTATTTTAGAGCCAGAAGAAGAAAAGAAATGCAGCAAAAATGACAGTCAAGAAATGGAATGTTAAAGACAGAAAGTGTGTTTCCATTGAAAGAAAGTGTTCATGTAAGGACACAGGGGAAATCTTTTGTCATATGTCCAGAATAATAATTGTCCATTATGCAGCATGGTCTGGTGATACATCTATTTTTATGTCTATGCATTAGAACTTATGAAATGAATGAGTGAAATAAGCTTAATAACTAAGGTCAAGAAAACACTAAATTTAAATTTCACTTTCTTTTTACACTGTTACCTGTCATTTTAGTACATAGCTCCAAATATGTGAATGGCCTATTTTGTGAAACTTCAAAAAAAAAAAAAAACCCTAATGTTAATTTTTTCTTCTCAATTTATGTATTTAACACATTTAGCAGCTCGGACATGTTTACCCTCAAATCAATGGGAAGGAACAGCAAAATAGCTAATTTTTAAAAATTGGGTCCTGGGGCACCTGGGTGGCTCAGTGGGTTAAAGCCTCTGCCCACATCAGGCTCTCTGCTGAGCAGGGAGCCTGCTTCCCCCGCCCCCTCTCTCTCTTCCTGCCTCTCTGCCTATTTGTGGTCTCTGTCTGTCAAATAAATAAATAAAAATCTTAAAAAAAAAAAATCGGGTCCTACTCAAATAGTATGCTCCTTTGAAGAAAGGGAAAATTAAGGAAGAAATTAATTTTTTAAATCATAAATTTATTGAAAGCATCAAAATCTAATAAAAAATTGTTGAAGTTTCAGTAGAACTCAATAAGGTGGAAATTTTTTTTTGTTTGCTTAAATAACTACAGTTTGTCACTTTCAACAGTTGGAGATTACATTGAAATTTACAATGCGTAAGGTTTTTTTTTATACAACCTAACTACTTTTATGTGAATTTAAAGTATATGCATATAAAACAATGATATCCGTTTAGGAAGGACATATAAATGAAAAGGAACACATTAAACATGTTAGAATGCATATCTAAAATGGAAAGAAAAATGGGAGTAGAGTACAGGGATAGTAGACAAAGAAAAAGATTTTGAAGAAACTTTCCATTATTAATCTACCTTGAGTAAAGTATTTTTGAGTACTACCTTGAAGCTTTTAGAGTATAAGTAGATGTTGTCTAAAATGGCTTTCTAGTGATCTTAAGGTGATACCACTTTTAAAATCAGCAGGCAAAACAGAACAAAAAAAACCAAGCTATTTCTCAAAAGTTTCTAAACCATAATATAACCAGTTTTCTTTCTTTTCTTTTCTTTTCTTTTCTTTTCTTTTCTTTTCTTTTCCTTTCTTTCTTTCTTTCTTTCTTTCTTTCTTTCTTTCTTTCTTTCTTTCTTTCTTTCTTTCCTTCTTTCCTTCTTTCCTTCTTTCTCTTTTAAACTGACTGAATTGTTCTCCTAACCATAAAGTTTTGGGAAACAAATAGTAGCAACCTTTATAGGCTACAATTCTACACCACAATTCTTAATGGTTTATCTCAGGGCAGCAAAATACCTGGCATATTTAGTAATTCATATAAAACTTAAATCAAGTCTAATAATATTTATTGTATAAATCAAATGTTCTTTTCTCTTGCTATTATTTAAATTTTCCATAGATTAACTAAGAATAGTATAGAGATCAGAGGATCTTGAACTTTAGTATACATCAAAATCACCTGGAAGACTTATTAAAACACAAATTTGGGGGCCTTATCCCCATGGTTTCTAATTTAGTCAATCTGGGATGAGGCTTGAGAATTTTTATTTCTTCTTATTTTTTAATTTTTTTTATAAACATATAATGTATTATTAGCCCGAGGGGTACAGGTCTGTGAATCTCCAGGTTTACACACTTCACTCACCATAGCACATACCCTCCCCAATGTCCATAACCCCACCACCCTCTCCGGACCCCCCTCCCCCCAGCAACCCTCAGTTTGTTTTGTGAGATTAAGATTCTCTTATGGTTTGTCTCCCTCCAGATCCCATCTTGTTTCATTTATTCTTTACCTACCCCCCCCAACCCCCCACATTGCATCTCCACTTTCTCATATCAGGGAGATCATATGATAATTGTCTTTCTCTGATTGACTTATTTCGCTAAGCATAATACCCTCTAGTTCCATCCACATCGTCGCAAATGGCAAGATTTCAGAGAATTTTTTTTTCTTATAGGCTCCTAGGTGATGCTATTTGTCCATGATTCACATATTGAGAACCATTGAAAACCACAATGCAATTGTGAAGTAGCATATTAAAATTTTTTAAATCAAAGATTAGTAATACAATTTCTGTCATGGTAAGTAGAACGTCAAATAGCATTTTTACATGAAAGCTAATAATAATAACAATGGTAATAATAATAGCTAAGACCTATGTACTAGAATTTTCTAAAAGATAAAATCTCTAAGGTCTCCTTTTCATATGTGTTTGTATAAGGAGCCTCCAGTTTGCATACAAAATGGAATTTCATAGCAAATACCAGTTTTGGTGTAAGTTTAGGGAAATATGGAGAAAAATACTAATATCTCTAATACTAATACCCTGCAAAAAGGAAAGATATATGGTTCAGGACTTTATGAGTGATTTATTGATTTTTTTTAAAAAGATCTATACTAGGGATTGTGAAAATCTTAAAAGGGATTAATTTCTGAAAAAGATTGCAAAGGTAAATTGTTTTGCTGAAAATAAATCTTTAAAAAAATTTGTACATACATATTCTTTGACTAATATCCATTACTACTTATCTTCAGAATTAAATATTTCATTCAAGTCTATGTACTAATATTTTGTGTCTTCAGGAAATTATTTTTACTCTGATGGGAGTTATTTTGTTTTTATTTTTTTAATTTCTTTAATTTATTTTTTACATTAATTCCAGTACAATTAATGTACAATGTTACATTAGTTTCAGGTGTACAATATAGTGGTTCAACAATTTTATACATTATTCAGGGCCCATCACAATAAGTGTACTTTTAATCCCCTCCACCTATTTCACTCCCTTCTGGTAACCATCTGTTTGTTCTCTATAGTTCATAGTCTGTTTTTTGGTTTTTCTCTTTTTTCTTTGTTCATTTGTTTTTTTCTTAAATTCCATGTATGAGTGAAATCATATGTTATTCATCTTTGACTGACTGACTTATTTCATTTAGTGTAATCCTCTCTAGATCCATCGATGTTGTGGCAAACGGCAAGATTTCATATTTTTTTATGGCTGAGTAATATTCCATACCGCATCTTCTTTATCCATTCATCTACCAGTGACATTTGGGTTGCTTCCATAATTTGGCTAATGTAAGTAATGCTGCAATAAACACAGAGGTGCATATGTCTTTTCAAACTAGTGTTTTCATATTCTTTGGGTAAATAACAGCAGTGAAATTACTGGATCATATGGTAGTTCTATTTTTAGTTTTTTCTATTTTTAGTCCAGGCTGTCATCCACAGTGGCTGCAACAGTCTGCATTCTCACCAACAGTGCATGAGGTTTCCTTGTTCTCCACATCCTTCCCAACACTTGCTGTATCTTGTGTTTTTGATTTTAACCATTCTAAGAGGTGTGAGGTGATCTCTCATTGTGGTTTTGATTTGTACTTCCATAATGATTAGTGATGTTGAACCTCTTTTCAGGTGTGGGTTGGCCATCTGTATGTCTTCTTTGAAGAATTGACTGTTCATGTCTTCTGCCCATTTTTTAATGGATTGTTTGTTTTAGGGTGTTGAGTTGTGTAAGTTCTTTATGTATTTTGGAAACTCACCCTTTGTTGGATATGTCATTTGCAAAAATCTCCCATTCATAGGTTGTCTTTTAGTTTCATTGTTTATTTCCTTTGTGTGCAGACACATTTTATTTTGATGTGGTTCCAATAGTTTATTTTTGCTTTTGTTCCCCTTGCATCAGGAGATATATCAGTAAATTATTTTTTTGAAGGATTAATAAATTTTAAACATATTTAAAAATATTCCTGTACATTATCTTGTTTATAAGCTGGATTTATGTCCCCTATTGGGTAAAAATATATTTAAAATTGTTAATAATACTGAATGCAAAATCTAAGCTTACATCCACAATAAATATTTATATTAAGGATGTTATTAATATTTATCTATTTAGACACCACTTACATATTTTTTAAAATTACAGCTATCAATATTATTAAACAATAAAATAAAAAGAACTACCTCTATTAAAATATTTCATTGAAATATCTAATTTTTTAATGTTTTAATGGTTTAATGGACTCTATTATTATTACTCACATATACATTCTTATTAGTCATTCACATATGAAAACAAACAAAGACCACTCAAAAGAGAGAAGAGGCTATTCAGAACTTGCAGTAACAAGGAAGTGGGTCATCATCAGTTTTATTTAACAAAGACTCAAACATAGGGGAATAAGAACACTTTGTATTGAAAAGGTAGAGGGCTTTGGGTATACTCAGACTGAAAAATTTTTGGCTTGAAGAAGCTGGAGGCAGGCTAATTAAGAGCCAAGCATTTATGTGAGTGGTTTGGGAAACATATTTGGCTTTCTCTAGCTGATCCCCAGTTGGAAGCAAGGGCAAAATATAGGGAAGTTAAAATTATTGACCAAGTCCTGACCGCTCTGATGATTGCTATAGAAGTTGTGGTTTGACTCCACAGTTCAGTTGATGCAGAATTTGTGGTCAGTTCTGATGTCACATACATTCTGGCCATTGTTCATTTGTATATTCAATAACTCATCCTTATAATATTCAAACAACAGGATTCAACATCTGCATGTAAACCTGCCATTAGTAATAAATGAGCTCCTTAGCATGAACTCGGAGCAAATAACATTATTTAGATTGATATTCCACAATATAAATCTGATTAAATAAATAAGGTAAAGAGATACTGAAATAATTATATTTAATCCAGCATAATAGAGTCACAGTTGTAAACAAACACTGATCTGAATAAAAAATACTTATTCACTCAACAAACATTCAGTGAACACTATAATGTTTGGTTGTCAAATCCCAAGAAAGGTAAAGCACTTCTCTTAACACTTTTTTTTCACCTTCTTACACTAACAGGTATCTAGTTTTCCTATGAAGTCCCCTGAAAGTCTCTTTTTTTTTTTTTTAAGATTTTATTTATTTATTTGTCAGAGAGAGAGAGGAGAGAGAGCAAGCACAGGCAGACAGAATGGCAGGCAGAGGCAGAGGGAAAAGCAGGCTCCCCGATGAGCAAGGAGCCCGATGTGGGACTCGATCCCAGGACGCTGGGATCATGACCTGAGCCGAAGGCAGCTGCTTAACCAACTGAGCCACCCAGGCGTCCCCCCTGAAAGTCTCTTAATTGGTCATTGTGTTAACGAATTACCATATCCTAGACCTGGAAGCGGGGTAACTGATCACCTTGTCTCACATTGCTGCTTTCAATTATCTATTCCTCTTTTCTCTGTTAATAAAATCTCCCAGCTCTTAACATCAGACTATGCCATATGCTTCCCCAACCTGTTGCTGCCACCTACAGATTGATACCATTTCTTCAAGACTTTAGTGCCTCGCTCAAATACTTCCATGTATCTTCTCTTCCTAACATTTTCATTTATGATTTCAAAAGTCAAAGAAACAATGCAACCAATACTTTAATCTTCTCACTTCAAATAACTACAATGTACAGTTAAGGTTGCAAATCAATTGTTCTCCAATATCATCAGCACTTGGGAAGCTTTTTAAATTTTAGTGTTCTGGTTCAGGGCCCAGACCAATTAATGGCATCATGGCATGGACTTGGGCCAGACAACAGTGTTTTTCATTATAAAGAAATATAGGAATTCAAGAAATAATACATAAATGAATGGACAAATAAATAAACATACAAATTTCCTGAGTGACTCTAACAGTAAGTCAAAGTTGAAAAATAAGCTATATTCCAGTCTTTCCATTACCAAAACTCCCCCTCTCTGAAGTCTTTTTGTTTTCTAACTTCCCCTTTGAAATTTCATTTCTTTCAAATAGCCTGACACCACCAATTCCTCATCATCATAGACTTCTGATCTGTTGACCATTCTCTGTGGTATTTTCATTTCTCTCCCTAACCAGTTTTGATTCCAAAGATACCATTTGAATTTCTCCCTTATAAAAATGCTCAAGTAACCTGTTCCACTCTGTTCCCTGCTGCAATAATGAATCGTTCTCTCTCCATTTAAGTATCCCTTCCTACTCTAGATTATTCCTGCCATTGTCTCCTCTATCTCATTCATCACTAATGTCTCTCTCACTATATCACTTCCATTATCAAGCAAAAATGTTACGACAATTCTGTATTTAGCAACAATCTCTCAATTTTACATCCTCTGCAGTTAGCACCCTGTTTATTTGCTCCTTTCTAGGGCATAACACTATCTCTATTTATTGTCTTTCCATCCTCTTTCCAACCTAATCTAATCACCAAATCCATTTTTGTCAAGGTCAGTAATGACTTTGACCTGAAGAAATAAATTGGCCAATTTTTAGTTCTTATACTATTCTACCTATTAATTAGCATTTGATGTATTATCACTCCTTTCTTCTAGAAATTATGTCATTCAATTTATATGATACCATATTCTTTCTTTTTTCCTACCTCACTCCTACTTCCTACTTCAGTATCTTCTTTGCTGAATCCCTAAATGATAGATTCACAAGGGTCTGCACATGGATATCTTCTTTTACATATCTATATTCAATCTCTACATGAACTTAATCTGTTTCACTATTTATATGTATTATTTATACTGATGGCTCACAATTTAATTTCTTCAGCCTTGGCTTTCTTCTGAACTTAAAACTCATATCCATTTGTGTCTTTAATTTATCCTCTTGGATCCACAAGAAGAGCCTCAAATTTAACATGTCTAAAACCAAACCCATTGATGTTTCTCCCCTGCTCTCCTCAATCTCCCTTATCTCAGCAAATGACAACTGCATTCTTCCAGTTCTCAGCATAAAAATCTGGCATTCTTTTTTATCTCTTTCTTTCTCTTATACCCCATTCCCTTGTATAAGGAAATCTTGCTCTTACTTTCTTCAGAATATATCCCAGTCCTAACCATTCTTACAGACTTCACTACTCCAATCCATGACACCATCACCTCTCACCTGGGCCACCACACTGGCCTCCCAACTATGTCCTATTCTACTCCTCCATCCCTAGGGTCATTCTGCCCTCTACCTGTTAGCCAGAGGGATTCGTGTACAGTATGTGTCAAATCAACAATTACTCTCTTCAGAATGATCATTGTAGAAAGAAGTAAAAATCTCACTTTACAAATACAATTTAAAAAGTTTAGTGAGGGGCGCCTGGGTGGTTCAGTGGGTTAAAGCCTCTGCCTTTGGCTCAGGTCATGGTCCCAGGGTCCTGGGATTGAGCCCCACATCGGGCTCTCTGCTCAGCAGGGAGCCTGCTTCCTCCTCTTTCTCTGCCTGCCTCTCTGCCTACTTGTGATATCTGTCTGTCAAATAAATCAATAAAATCTTAAAAAAAAAAAAAAAGTTTAGTGAGTCCCCAAATATCTCCTCTCCAATGATTTTCTTTTGTAATCTCTTTACTCCAGGCTGAATGAACATGTATTCTAATTTACATGCCAAAACCAACACAACTTCAGGGATTTTACACATGCTATTCTGCCTGTAAGATCCTTCTGTCAGATGTCCCAATGACTTGTTGCCTCGCTTCATTCATACCTCTGTTGCGTTATCATCTCCTCAGAGAAACTTTATCTCACCGCCATATCTAACAAAACACTTTCCATCATTCTGTTCTCTTCTAAGTTTTATTATTTTTTGCTTATCTTCTTATTTATTTTCTGCTCATCGGTGTATATTATTCATCTCCCCTCATGAAATATAAAATTTAAAGAGCAAGGGCTTTCTCTATTTTTTCCATTGTAGTATTTTAGATTCTAAGCCTTGCTTGCCACATAGTATATAATCAAATATACTCAAATAAAGGAGTGAGCATTTACTTTTTCTGGTCCCGCCCTCATGTGGCTTAAAATGTATCTTAAACAGAAAATAAACAACCAAAACAAAAGCCAGAGAGTCACAGGTGACAGTAAACAGCTGTGAAGAAAATACATAGTATGATGTTTACCATAGTGATTGTGTGAGAATCTTAGGAGGGGTCAGGGAAAACATTTCTGAGCAAGTGATATTTAACTTGATGCCTATAGGCTAAGCAAGAGTGGTCCTTTGAAAAAGCTAGAGGCAAAACACACCAGTGGAGAAAACTGCAAATCTGAAGGTCCTTTACTAAAAGAAAAAGTCAAGTGCCATATGATTGATGGAAGGAAATAAGAATATCAAAGAGGAGCTCCCTGAATGAATGCATGAGTAAATCAATGAATCTAATAGCAAGGAAAGGGATGTTTCTTAATAGCATTTGTACAATGACGTAGGTCCATGTAAGACAGAATTTTCTGATGACCCCCAGCAATATGAACACCCTTATTGCATAAATATAACCTGACCTATGCCCCAACAATAGCTACTTTGCCTGAATCACATGAGCTTAGCTTTCTCACACTCATTCTAACCAATGCCACACATCATTCTTCCAGAATACAAAATGCACAACCTAATGAGGCTATCGTGATATCTGTTTAAACAACATGATGAGGTTTATTTGTTTAAAGATTATATATACAGCAAAGACAGAAAAATAAATTCTAGTTCCGAATTTGGCAACAGCTTATAAGGTAGCCTTGTATTTGTCGTTGCATCTCAGATTTTATTTTACCTGCAAAATAATAAGGTTTTACTCGATCATTTGTTGCCAAATTGTGTGCAGTAAAACTAAAACAGGGGTCCCCTTAGGGAGGGGCTAACCAGAGCAAGTGGACTTCAGGGTACTGAGCTCTATTATGACCAGAGAAGCACTGAGTTTTAGGAAATACTGGGTTCCATGTAAGATTACACTTTAAAATGGTTGTTTCTGTATAGATTAATAGATTTGTGATAGAGGAAATATAGTTAAAATTTTTAATGGTAGAATCTAGTTGCCATAAATTTGTTCACTATAAAATCATTTCAAGTTTTCCCTATATTTGAACACTTTCTTAATGTTGGCCTAAAATGTATACCACTATAAAAAATAAAATCATATTATATTTTGGACTAATTAATCAATGTTTTACTAGCTCTTATATCCTATGAATCAATAGAGTTATAATCTAGCCTTTGGATTCAAGGGAGAGTTTTTAATATAATGCTAATATTTTACTGTTGAGAAATTATTGAATCTGTACCATCTTTTAGAAGACTGGATGCAGCTTGAGGTGAAAGTGCATTTTTTTTCTGTGTAGGTACTAGAACAGAGACAAGCTCTTCAAACACTCATAAATGTGTTTGTGTGTGCGTGTGATTTTTAATGAAAGAATAAACAGACATAATAGCTTAGTAGCCATTTTTCTAAATAAATTGATTGTGTTTTACTAAGCGACTAGGCCCTCAAAACTGGTTTGCATCTGAGTTTACAATGAAGATTTTGCACCAATGCAATGTTCCTTAATTTCTCTTCTTCTGTACATGTTAGAAAATAATACAAGAATTTTGCAACTGAGTTCAACAAAGTTCAAAAAAGCCCCGTAGGCTTTTTAAGCCTCATCTCCACAAGATACGAAAGATATGGGATAGAAAAACTGCCATCCTTTTCTGCCAAACATTTTACAATCATTAGCAAATCCCTCTTTCCACCAGGCCCAGAGAATGGGGACAGACTCTTTCTTTCTTTTCTCCAAATACCATAGGATTCCATTCTGTCTCACAAAGTCAATCCTTGGAGGACTGGTGATAGAATTAAAGTTATCTAGTTTTGTACCTTCATTGCAAACACTGATTTCCCTGTGTCCAGTTGGCACAAAGATAAGGACATTAATTCCTTCACGGGTTCCTCTTGAGCACATTTCACAGAAGCCATTTACTACACTGATTGTCAAAACAGAACAAGCAATCAATGAAAACCTAAAGGTTCTAATATTCACACTAGAAAAAAAACAAATAATAAAATAGACAAAAGATATTTATCCCTGGCTCACAGGTTGTGACACCAAGCACTCAGATATTTCAATTAATGTTAACTGAGCTTCATAACCAGGACAGCAGGAGGTTATGAGCAGTTTCATTTGCGATCTGCTAACACATTAGAAAGTAAAGTACTTCTCCCCAAATGTCTTTCTTTAAATGAATAAACATGCAGAGAATTTTACTTGTGATCAAATGGAATTTTTCTCCCATACTTTAATGAATTTTAAATGGTCGGTGTTCATTTTACTTGTTAATTACAGTCACGTGCACACGGAAGCTGATGAAAATCTAATTCACTCCCATTAGAAATGAGTGGTTTATTTCCAAATGTCTTCACTGGGGAGAAAAGGGTCCACTGACAGAGCAAATAAAACCATTTCAAACAGCCAGCTGGCGAGGGTTATGCCCTGAATCAGTATGGGTAAGAAATCATTACCTAGTATCTTTCAGTTGTAAAGAATGACT
This sequence comes from Lutra lutra, assembly GCF_902655055.1. Lineage (NCBI taxonomy): Eukaryota > Metazoa > Chordata > Mammalia > Carnivora > Mustelidae > Lutra > Lutra lutra. The sequence continues at coordinate 53,645,323 of NC_062282.1, forward strand.
AACCGAATGTTTGTTTTGCACCAGAAACTACAATAAATGTTTCAACTGCTTAATCTCATACAATCATGATAATCTTTTTTTTTTCAAAGATTTTATTTATTTATTTGTCAGAGAGAGAGAGAGAGAGCGAGAGAGGGAGAGTGAGCACAAGCAGATAGAGTGGCAGGCAGAGGCAGAGGGAGAAGCAGGCTCCCTGCTGAGCAAGGAGCCCAACGTGGGACTCGATCCCAGGACGCTGGGATCATGACCTGAGCCGAAGGCAGCGGCTTAACCCACTGAGCCACCCAGGTATCCCCAATCATGATAATCTTTTGAAGGAGACCGTCTGATGCTGATTTCAAAATAAGGAAACTGAGGATTGTTGAGGTAAACTGTTCAAGATCACACAGCTGGTAATGATGTAGCTGTAACTCAACCTAGTTCTGTTTGATTCTAAGGCCCAAATACTGAAATCCTGCATGTGGAAGCCAATTCAACTAGTCCTCACTGTCACCCGGCACCCTAACTCAACTACAGGAAACTAATTTTCACTCATAATTCTTTTGTTTGCATGCCAGTTCTAGTCTGTGAATATAGAATATCAAGGTGTCAATTCTCGTAGACATGTCCTTTCTGAATTCTCTTCTCAGCATGGTGAAAGTGAAAATTAAAATTTAAATAAAAAAAAAAATCAAATAAAACCTTCCAGAACTTTAGAGTGTATATTTTGTCAAGGAGTTTATATCTTCTGAATATGAAGTATAAAAATGTGTAATGACCAGCAGAAATAGAAGGTTGTATATTAAATAAATTTCACTTTACATTTCTATTTTCGTTTGCCAGTAAAAGTAAGGACATGATGCTAATTAACCAGTTTGCTAATATTTATTCTTTATTTCCTTTAAGGAGGACCGAGCTTTGGAAAATTCAGCATTATTAATCAACAAATATTTGATATTTCAACATATCAAATAGAAATAACTGGTGAATATCTTGTAAGTATTATCAACTTATGTCTTTCAAGGAGGTATATCTTATAAAATGACTTTTTTTTTCTCTCTTTGCACTGTAAAGAACACATCACTTTACTTAAAGTTGAAGTAGTAACATCACTGTTTGAATCTGCACAGTATTTGTTTTTCCCTTCTGCTAAATAGTACCTTGATTTTCTTCTGGTGTGAAACCCTGCCCCATGCGTAGATGTATAATTAAAGGGATCTGAGACTAGCCCAGGGATTGAGGCTAACATATGGCCTTTTCATGATTTAGATATGGCCAAATGACCTCATGCAAGCCAGTAAACTCAAACCTAGGACTTTGTGGTTGCTGTTGTTCAATTGGAAAAGAAAGTATCTTTCATTGAGCACCACTAGCCTGCCTAGAAGTAGGCCCAGATCCCCTGGTAATCCTTCTCCTACCTTAGAAGACAACTTGCCAGAGATGGAAGTCAAATTCTAGGAAAGCAGATCCAAAAACAGGGAAAAGAAAATATCCTGAAGACATTTTTGAACACCTGGATCCAGCTGTGCCAGAAGGTGAGAACTTTCCAGGCAGATTTTTGTTTCCTGAGCCTATAAATTCCTTATTTTGTACAATCTGTATAATATATTTTGACCTAAAGAAGAGCAATAATCACTGAGGTGTGACACACATGCAAAATTGAGAGGATTGCTTATGTCTGATTAAAAATAGCCTTTATAGGGACACCTGAGTGGCTTGGTAGGTTAAGTGTCTGCCTTCAGCTCAGCTCATGGTCCCAGGGACCTGGGATGGAGCCCCACATTGGAGCCTCATCGGGAAGCCTTCTTCTCCCTCTACCTGTTCACCCTGCTACTTCCCCTGCTTGTGTGCTTGCACGCTCTTTCTCTCTCTCTCTCTCTCTCTCTCTCTGACAAATAAATAAAATCTTTTTAAAAATAGCCTTTATATAACATTTCTTTCTGTGTTTGAAAGCAATTAGAGAAATAAATAATGGAAGTTGTATAAAATGGATTTCTAGGCATAGCCCCCAAATCACAACATAAAACCAATATAATATAGCTAATCATATCCACTTATGCTGCAGGTAAGTCCATTAATTCTCTATGTTATTTTTAATTGTGAAATTATGGCATTATTAATTGAACACAGCTCTCTTACAAAGCAAGGTGATAACTGTCAAACAGAAGACAATGCAGAAAGGTGGAGTTGTTTAAGAGTCAATAAACCTGGTTCTAAATCACTATGACTTTTTCTTCTCTGGTTGTCAATGATCTCACCTATAAAATGGGGATAATACTCTCTTGTGCTAGTCGCTTTATTGATAACATAAAAGAGTATTTATGTGTAACCAGCTGGAAGACGTGACAAATATAAACAGCAGCGCTATATTATTTGGATTAATCATTAAGATCTATATCACAACAGCATGGGGACAGTATATAATAAACATGTATTAATTTTTACCCTCCTAACAGACACATCTTTTTGAATATCAAAAAATGTATATTATTTGTATTGCTCTTGTCTTCTAAGTTTAAGCATCCACTTGAGGCATCAGAAAAGAGAAAGAATTCAGTATATCTATCTTCTGTGTGTTGGGAATGATGCAATTTCTGAACCTCCAGAGGCATTGCATCCCAGATCCAACCCCAAAATTGATTATTGATGTTTTCCAAATGGTTCCTACCATATTCTTATAGGTTTCTGTGGTTGTCCTCTAGTAAATGATATGGCTTTCACCCCTTTGCCAGACGTGGCCTCTGTCTGCAGTCCTGAGGACACTCTTACTTATCCACATGTGCTTCAGCAGCATTTGAACTGACAATACCTTTTATCCTCAAATATCTCTTAATCTTTGCCTACGGTCTGGTAACCAAAGGTCAAATGTGACCCGACTAACCATCACAGAATGCTTGTCTGAGACTTTTAGATGAAGATGTCAAGAAGGATTCTTGAATTTACTGCCATACTCAAATCATTGTCCTTCTCACACTTCCTACTGTGCAGCTGATTGCATAAGGTGCCATGCTCATTAACTGGCATTAATTAACAAATGTAATAAAAAATAATAATTAATTACACAGGGACATTTCAAGTTTAATTCCACCCAAATTACTTCATGAACTATGTTGTGAATGATGTCTGGTTAAATGAAAAGAGATATGAATAACTTTAAATACATTCTTAGTTATACCAACAATCCATGCCACCAATATATATGGATATAGATACATAGAATTGATCATGTACAGGATAACTGATTAAACATTAATGTCCCTAATTTTTTCACTCATTTCCAAAGAGCATTTGAACTTTAGGTTGACTTTGGCATTCAGTATTGTTTCATGACTTCTTTTTGTTTTTAACTGAATTATAGTTGACATACAATGTTGCATTAGTTTCCAGCATACAACATAGTGATTTGACAATTCTATCCAGTATGCTATGCTCACCACAAGTGTAGTGACATCTGTCACCATACAATGCTATTATAATACCTTCACTAAATTCTCTATGCTCCATGACTTAAATGAAGTCATGTCCTATAATCAAGTTATTCCAATTAAGCTAAGAATAAACTCTCTTCCTACAAAAGATCTCTTCCTTCCTGGCTCCTTATTTCTCTCCTTTTTTCTTCCCTCTTTCCTTCCTCCATTTTTTCTTCCTTAATCTTTAGTGAGATCTTTCTATGTTTCAAATTTTGTGATAGCATGAAGAAAATACGATACTGAATAAGACAGAAGTTCTCTTTCCTTCAAGGATATTAAAATCCAGCAGAAGATAGTAAACTGGAATAATGGATAGATTGAGGAATGAATAGGTAGATGGATATGAGAATGCAAATATAGCAACATGTTAATTTTGTTGAAATCTAGGTGTTAAATAAATATAGATGCTAAATTTGTGATTCTTTCCATTCTTCTGTGTCTGAAAATTTTCACAATAAAATTTTGGAAAAAATTCATTAAAAGATAAATAGAAATAAAATAAAGTAAACAAGTCTATAAAGTAGAATACTTGTTATGATAAGAGATGTACAAAATATTATGGAAGCTAATCTTATTTTAAGAATAAAGAAAGGAGTCTTAGCTCTCCAGATGAAGATTATAATGATAATTAAAATGTTTGCTCTAGTATCCATTGTATAAGAGCCAAGTGGATGTGGAGATGAAATTAATCCCCCAGACAGAAATCAATCCCCCATTTCTGGGTTCTGTTGGTTCAACTAACCTAGGCCTAAACCAGTCCACATGTGACAATTGCCTGCAACTGGGATAGGGCAAGAAATATCCATGTGACTCAGCTGGAGCCAACGCAGCAAGAGTAGGTGCTGCCTGGGGATATGGAGAAATTTCTTGCTCTTTTGAAAAAAGCTACCAACTGATATGAGGAATTTGAGAATCAAGACAGAGGATCATAGGGGAAGGGAGGGAAAAATGAAATAAGATAAAACCAGAAGGGAGACAAACCATAAGACTTAATCTCAGGAAACAAATGGAGGGTTGCTGGGGGGTAGGGGGCATGGATAGGGTGGTTAGGTTATGGACATTGGGGAGCATATGTGCTATGGTGAGTGGTGTGAATTGTGTAAGACTGATGAATCACAGACCTGTACCCCTGAAAAAATAATACATTATATGTTTAAAAAGAAAAAGCTACCAGACAGAAACCATTCTGTCTCTCCTTGGGGATAATGTGATGTGTTTTGTTTGACAACTAGGACTGCTATATTCATTTTTCTATCATGACAGAAACAGCCTTAAGATGTGCCTGACAAATCAACCTTGATGACATCCCAGAATCGAGGATACAAACCAACTCAAAGGACACATTTACTCCTAGATTTTGAAATTATGGGAGACAATAAAGTCCTTTTCATTTTTAAGTTAAAAGTCCTTTAATTTTTCAATTATTGCAACACAAAATCCAAGTTTGTTTAGAGGACTATTTTTGTTATTCATTTGTTTGTTTTATCTCTAATATATATTGTTCTTAGTTTCTCAGTTTCAATTGGCTAGCTTTTTCAATGTTCAGAGCCCTTGACGTGCAACCTCTGGTGGTGGGTCAAAAGACAATATAAATGAAAATACAATGTTGTGTCCAAGTCCTACCTCTAGATATAGGAGTATATGGAAATGAAGCTGGTATATCTTGACCCTCCCTCTCTAGCTCCAAAATGTCTACTGGTATCCTAATGTAACCATTTCTAAACATTCCAAAATTTTCAATTTGCTCTTGTATTAAAATGGACAATAATTTTTTTTTTTATTTTCAGCATAACAGTATTCCTTGTTTTTGGACAATTGACTTTTAACATGTTATATTCATTGGCTCAGAAGTCTACACCTTCTTATCATAGGTAATTTTTTTTTCCCCAAATGTCTATTTGGAAACAGCTCAGCCCATCTGCTAGTATTTAGCTGTTGTTTTTAAACCAAACTTTCTCAAATGTTTGTAATCATAGAAGGATAAACAAAAACAAATGCTGGAATTGTGTAAAAATTAATTTGGTATTTAAGAAAGTAGGGATTTCTTCCTATATAGTGAGTATATGCTATTGGCTTACTTTTATACTTATGCCCATATATTATTGAGAGAAAAATTCTAAAAAAAAAAAAAAAAGACCATATTTTGAGGCTTATGGGTCACTACAGCATATTTCACCTACTCTGCCAGTCAGTAGAAATTCTATACTGTGCTCAACTTTTATTGGTCCTCCTTGCAGATATAAAAACAAGAATCTTTTGATCTGTAAATAATTGTAGATATTACTCTATAAGGAGAGGAATGTTGAGTCTGAAAACCATTTGAACACAGAAAGGACAATACAAAGGAAGATCATATGTGTCTCTAGGAGCCTTCAAGTTTCTTCTCACAGTCCTCTCCTTCTCTCCAAATTCTGTTTTTTACCTTCCAATCCCTACACCCAAGACTTTGCGAAAGAAGATCAGCCTTTACTCCATATCCAAGTTTTTTCTTAGAGTTTTGTATTAGTTTTCTACTGGTCCCCAAACAAATCACCATATGTTTGATGGCCTCAAACAATACAGATTTACTATATCACAGCTATGTAATTCAGAAATCTGGGCATTCCCAATATCAGGGGATTTCTGCTCCATATTTCACCAAGCCAAATCAAAGTGCGAGCTGGACTGCATTCTTTTTGGACACTGGGGAAAAATCTGCTTCCAAGCTTATTCAGGTGATTGGCCAAATTTATTTCCTTGTGCTTATAGGACCAAGGTCCTGTTTCCTCAATGGTTTTGGCTAGGAGTCTTTCTCAACTTCTCATGGTTGAGATCCACATTCCCTCACTCGTAATTCCTTCTATCTTCTAAGCCAAGAACCCATTTAGTCTTAATGCTTTGACTCTGTCTAACCTATCCAAAACTTCATTTTTCATCTGCCTTCCTCTTCTGTTTGTAAGGACTTGCATAATTACATGGGCCAAACAGTAATGCCTTTATGTTAAAGTCAGTGGGTAAGCAGCCAAATTTCTTCAACAAAGTACCTAGATTAGTACTTTTTAAACAGCTTTATTGAAGTGTAATTCACATACAAGAACTACACATGTTAAATGTATACAATTTGATAAGTTTGGACATATGAATACACTCATGAATGAATACACTCATTAAGGTGATAAACATGTATCACCTCGAAAAGTTTCCTTGTGTCACCCTGTGGTTACTGCTATTTAGTGTTTTGTTTTGCATCTATTGTGCTAAGAATGCTTAACATGAGATCTACCCTCTTAACAAATCTTTAAAGTACACAATACCATATTGTTAACTATAAGCACTATGTTGTATAGCAGATTTCTAGAATTTATTAATCTTGGATAAATGAAACTTTATAACCATTAAGCAACAACCCCTCACATCTCCATTCCTTTTCCCACCAGCCCCTGGCAACTACCCACCATTCTGTTTCTAGGAGTTTGATTATTTTAGATAATCAATTTTAGATAATATCCTCCAGGTTCATCCATGTTGTTGCAAAGGCAGGATTTACTTCTTTTTTAAAGCTAAATAATATCCCCCAATACGTATATATCACATTTTCTTTCTCCATTTATCCATCTGTGGACATCTGGGTTGTTTCTATATCTTAGCTATTGTAAATAATGCTGCAATGAACATGGAAGTACAGATATCTCTTTAACAACTTGATTTCAGTTCTTTTGGATATATACCCAGAAGTTGGATTGCCAGATCATATCGTAGTTCTATTTTTAATTTGTTGAGAAATTCCCATATCGTTTCCTGTAGTGGCTATAACCTTTTACATTCCCACAAAAAATGTACAAGGATTCCAATTTCTCCAACACTTCTTACCTTTTGTATTTCTTATAATGGCCATCCTAAAAAGTGTGAGGTGATAGCTCATGGTTTTGATTTGCATTTCTCTGATGATTACTGATGTTGAGTACCTTTTCATATACCTAGTAGTCATTTTTATGTCTTCTTTGAAAAAAATGTCTAATCAGGGCTTTTGCCCATTTCTATTTGAGCTATTTTTTTCTTTCTCTTTCCTCCCCTCCCTTCTTTTCTCCTCCCCTCTCCTCTCTTTTCTTCTTCTCTTCTCTCCTCTCCTTTCTTTTCCTATTGTAGGAGCTACTTAAACACCTTGGGTAGTAACACTTTGTTTTTTTTATTGGGTAAATGCTTTGCAAGTTTTTTCTTGCATTCTATAGGTTGCCTTTTCACTCAGTTGATCATTTACTTCTCTGTGAGCAGCTTTTTAGATTGGTATAATCCCACTTGTCTATTTTTGCTTTTTTGCCTGTGCTTTTTTTTTGTCATATCCAAGAAATAATTGCCAAGACCAATGTTAACATGCTTCCCCTATGTTTTCTTCTTGTTTTACAGTTTCCGATCTTATGAGTAAGTCTCTCAACATTTTATGTTGATTTTTGTGTATGGTGTGATACAGAGATCCAATTTCATTCTTTTGTATAAAGACCACAACCATTTGTTGAAGAGACTATTTTTCCTGATTATGTATTCACAGAACCCTTGTCAAAGATCAGCTGCATATTTATGTTTATTTCTGAGCAATCTACTGTGTCTGTCTTATACTGTACTATTTTGATTATTTTGAAAGTAGGTGGTGTGATGCCTCCAGCTGTGATCTTTTTCTTAAATGACTTTGGCTTTTTGGGATCTTTTGTAATCCCACATGAATTTTAGAATTTTTTATAAAAAATTCCATTGTTGGGGAGCGTCTGGGTGGCTCAGTTGATTAAGCAACATATTCTTGATTTTGGCTCAGGTCATGATCTCAGGTTTGTGAGATCAAGCCCTGTGTTAGACTCCATGCTGACTGTGCATGGAGCCTGCTTAAGATTCACTCTCTCCCTCATCCTCTGCCCCTATCCCCTACCTTGTGCACACTCTCCTTCTCAAAAAAAAAAAAAAAAAAAAAAAAAAAAAAAAAATCCATTGGGATTTTTATGAGGATAGCATTGATTCTGTAGATCACTTTAGGTAATATAGACATCTTTTTTCAAGTTTTTATGTAAGTTCCAGTTAGTTAACACACAGTATAGTATTAGTTTCAGGTGTAGAATTTAGTAATTCATTACTTACATACAAAACCCAGTACTCATCACAAGCACCTTCTTTGATAATCATCACCTATATAAACCATCCCACCTGCCTACTTCACTCCAGTAACCTTCAGTTTGTGTTCTATAGTTAAGAGTCTGTTTCCTGGTTTGCTTTTTTTTTTTTTTCCTCTAATGTGATCATCTGTTATGTTTCTTAAATTCCACATATTAGTGAAATTATATGGTATTGTCTTTCTCCAACTGACTTATTTCACTTAGCATAATAGTCTCTAGTTCCATCTATGGTGTTGCAAATGGAAGGATTTGCATATATATATATTTGCATATATATTTGCATATATATATAATTTCTTTATCAATTCATCAGTCAATGGGCATTTGAGATCTTTTCATAATTTGGCTACGGTAGATAATGCTGCTATAAACACCAGGGTGCATGTATCCCTTCAAATTGGTATTTTTATGTCCTTTGGGTAAATACTTAGTAATGCAATTTCTGGATTATAGAGCAGTTCAATTTTTAACTTTTTGAGGAATCCCCATATTGTTTTCCAGAGTGGCTTCACCACTTTGCATTCCCACCAACAGTACAAGGAGGTTCCCCTTTCTCTGCAGCCTCACCAACACCTGTTGTTTGCTGTGTTGTTAATTTTAGCTATCCTGACAGGTGTGAGGTGATATCTCATTGTAGTTTTGATTTGTATTTCCCTGATGATGAGTGATGTTGAGCATCTTTTTGTATGTTTGTTGGCCATCTGTATGTCTTCTTCAGAAAGATATCTATTCATGACTTCTGCTCATTTTTAAACTGGATTATTTGTTTTTTAGGTATTGAGTTTTAGAAGTTCTTCATATATTTTAAATATGAACCCTTGATCACATATGTCATTTGCAAATATCTTCTCCCATTCTGTAGGCTGCCTTTTAGTTTTTTTGATTGTTTCCTTTGCTGTGCAGAAGATTTTATTTTGATTAAGTCTCAATAGTTTATTTTTGCTTTTGTTTCCCTTGCCTCAGGAGACACAGCTAGTAAGAAGTTGCTACAGCCAATGTCAAAGAAGATACTGCCTGCATCCTCCTCTAGGGTTTTCATGGTTTCCTTTCTCAGCTTAGCTCTTTCATCTATTTTGAACTTGGTTTTCTGTGTGTTGTAAGAAAGTGGTCCACTTTTATTCTTTTGCATATTGCTGTGACTTTTCAAAATACCATTTGTTAATTCACATTGGATATTCTGTCCTGCTTTGTTGAACATTAGCTGGCCATACAGTTGTGGGTCCGTTTCTGGGCCCACTGGTTCCAGTGACCCGTGTGTCTATTTTTGTGCCAGTACCATACTACCTTGATCACTTCAACTTTGTGTATAACTTGAAGTCTGGAATTGTAATCCCTCCAGCTTCGCTTTTCTTTTTCAAGATTGCTTTGGGTAGTATAGACATTTTGGCAATATTTTTTCTTTTGATCTGTGAGAATGGACTGTTTCTCCATCTCTTTGTGTCATCTTCAATTTCTCTCATCAGTGTTTTATAGTTTTCAGAATATAGACCTTTTACCGCTTTGGTTAGGCTTATTCCTAAGTATCTTATGGTTCTTGGTGCAATTATAAATTGAATTGATCTCTGATTTCTCTTCCTGCTGTTTCATTATTGGTATAGAGAAATGTAACAGATTTCTGTACATTGATTTTATATCCTGCTACTTGATTGAATTTATGAATCAGTTCTAGCAATTTTTTGGTGGAATCTTTCAGATTTTCTGTGTAAAGTATCACAACATCTATGAATACTGAAAGTTTGACTTCTTTGCTGAATTGGATTCATTTTATTTCTTTTTGTTGTCTGATTGCTGAGGCAAGGACTTCCAGTACTATGTTAATAAGAGTGGTGAGGGTAAACACCTCTGTCCTGTTTCTGACCTTAGAGGGAAGGCTCTCCATTTTTTTCCCCTTTGGTGAAGGTATTAGCTATGGGTTTTTTGTACATGGTCTTTATGATGTTGAGGTATGTTCCCTTTATCCCTACTTTGTTGAGCATCTTTATCATGAATGGATGTTGTACTTTGTCAAATGCTTTTTCTGCAACTATTGAAAGGATCATATGGCTCTTGTCCTTTCCTTTATTAATGTGGTGTATCACATCGACTTGTGAATATTGAACCATGCATGCAATCCAGGAATAAAACTCACTTGATGTGGTGAATGATTCTTTTAACGTACTGTTGGATTTGATTTGCTAGTGTTTTGTTGAGAATTTCTGCATCCTTGTCCATCAGGAATATTGGCTTGTAGGTCTCCTTTTTAGTGGAGTGTTTGGTTTTGGAATCAAGTACAATGCTGGCTTTATTAATAGAATGAGTTTGGAAGTTTTCCTTCCATTCCTACATTTTGGAATAGTTTGAGAAGAATAGGTATTAACTCTTCTTTAAGTGTGTGGTAGATTTCCCCTTGGAAGTCATCTGGCCCTGGACTTTTGTTTATTGAAAGTGTTTGATTAGTTATTCAATTTCATTGCTGTTTATAGATCTATTCAAGTTTTCTATTTCTTCCTCTTTCAGTTTTGGTAGTTTATATGATTCTAGAAATTTATCCATTTCCTCCAGATTGCCCAATTTGTTAGCATATAATTTTTCATAATATTGTCTCATAATTGCTTGTATTTCTGTGGTGTTGGTTATGATTTCTCCTCTCTCAATAGTGATTTTATTTATTTGGGTCCTTTCTCTTTTCTTTGTGATAAGTCTGGATAGGTGTTTATCAATTTTATTAACTTTTTTTCCAAGGAATCAGCTGCTGGTCTCATTGATCTGTCCTAGTGGGGTTTTTGTTTGTTTGTTTCTATGCCATTTATTTCTGCTGTAATCTTTATTATTTCCCTTCTTCTGCTGGCTTTAGGCTTCATTTGTTGTTCTTTTTCTAGCTCCTTTAGGAATTTAGATTGTGTATTTGAGATTTTTCTTGCTTCCTGAGGTAGGCCTGTATTGCTGTATACTTTCCTCTTATGATCCCTTTTACTGCATCCCAAAGGTTTTTGCACCATTGTGTTTTCATTTTCATTTGTTTTCATATATTTCTTTTATTTCTTCTTTAATTTCTTGGTTGACCCATTCATTCTTAATAGGATATTCTTTAACCTCCTTGTATTTGTGGTCTTTACAATATTTTTCTTGTGGTTAACTTCAAGTTTCATAGCCTTGTGGTCAGAAAATATGCATGATATGGTCTCAGTATTTTTGTATTTGTTGAGGCCTGATTTGCGACCTACTGCGGGACCTATTTTGCAGAATGTTCCAAGTGCACTTAAAAAGTGTATGTATTCTGATGCATTAGGATGAAATGTTCTGAAAATATCTAAATATATATAAAATATAGCAATTCAAAGCCATTGTTTCCCTGTTGATTTTCTGCTTAGATGATCTCTTCACTGAGATAAGTGGAGTTAAAATGCCCTGCTATTATTATGAATGAATTCCTCCATGTTTATTGCTAATTGTTTTATGCATTGGGGTGCTCCCAAGTTGGGGGCATATATATTTACAATTGTTAGATCTTGTTTGATAGAACCTTTTATTATAATTTGGTGCCCTTCTTTATCTCTTATTACAGTCTTTGGCTTAAAAATCTGGTTAAAATATATGAAATAAATATTGCTATTCTGGCTTTCTTTTGACATCCATTTGCATGGTAAATATTTCTGCATCTCTTCACTTTCAATCTGCACATGTCATTAGGTCTAAAATGAGTCTCTTGTAGGCACCATATAGTCTTGTCTTTTTGTCCATTTTGATACCCTATGTCTTTTGATTGAAGCATTGAGTCCATTTACATTCAGAGTAATTATTGATATATATGAATTTAGTACCATCTTATTACTTTTGTCATTGTTTCTGGAGATGTTCTCTATTACTTTCTAGTCTTTGTTTCTTTTGGTCTTTCCTTCCCACTCAAAGAGTCCCTTTTGCTATTTCTTGCAGGGCTGATGTAGTGGTCACAAACTCCTTTCGTTTTTGTCCAGGAAACTCTTTATCCCTCCTTCTATTCTGAATGATAGTCTTGCTGGATAAACTATTCTTGGCTTCATATTTTTCCCATTCAGCACATTGAATATATCATGCCACTTTGTTTGGGCCTACTACATTTCTGTGGAGAGATCTGCTACTAACCATGTTTGTCTTCCTTTGTATATTAGGGACTTCTTTTTTCTTCTTTCTTTTAGGATATTTTCTTTATCTCTATATTTTACAAATTTCACTACAGTATGTTTTGGTGTTGGCCTGCTTTTGTTGATTTTAATAGGAGTTTTCTATGCTTCCTAGACTTGGATGTCTATTTTCTTCCTTTTTAGCCTATTTTATCTTCTTTGTCACTTATTTGTTCCTCCGCTTCTTTCATCCTTGTGACCATTACACCCAGTTGGTTTTGAGTCTCAGTTACTGCATTTTTCATTTCAGCCTGATTACTTTTTAGCTCTTTTATCTCTGTGGTAAGGGACTCCCTGGCATCTTCCATGCTTTTCTCAAGCCAACTAGTGTCCTTATGATTGTTTCTTTCAATTTTCCACCAGGCATATTACTTATATCTGTTTTTATTAGATCCCTGTCTGTGACCTTTTCTTGTTCCTTCTTTTGGGATGAATTCTTCCATCTTGTATTTGTCTAGGTCTCTGTCTTCTTCTCTGTGTTATAAAAGCCTATTCTGTTTCCTGCTCCTGAGAGTAACGGCTTTATGAAAAGAGGACATATACTGTCTTGCGTCTGACACTTCAGGGAGTGTCTCTGGTGTGTGCTGCTTATATTCTGCTGTTGCGTTTTGGCTAATCTATCCTTCAGGTCAGTTGTCTGCAGAGGTTCTTCTTGTATCCAGTGGACAGTATTTGGATCTTAGCCAGAATACAGTGAGTTTTAACTAGTTGTGCTCTGGTCTGTTTGTTAAAAGAGACTTGACAATATGTTCCCCAGAACTGATGCCTTGAAGAACTCTATGGTCAGTAAACATGGAGTGTGTAGAAGTTTCAGCTGGGCTTTTAGGGAAGAAGACTGTTGCACTGGTTCTGAGACACAATTGGCTGAGAGAAGCAGTACCAGCAAAGCAGTACCAGCAAAGCACAAGGCAGTGGAACTTGGTATAAGTAGGTTAGGCAGCCAGTTTTGGTGTTGTACTGTTTACTAAAGTTGGTTTATGCTGAGGGGCAGGGGAAGAAAATGGCACCAGCCAGCTCCTTTGTCTCCACAGAACGGAATCAGTACTTATGGCATTCAGGGAATGCCCCTCTCAAAAGAGGGAATAATTTCCTCTCGTGAGCCCCAAGTGGTTTTTTATTATTTTTTAAGAGATTTTATTTATTTGACAGACAGAGACCATATGTAGGCAGAGAGGCAGGCAGAGAGAGAGGAGGAAGCAGGCTCCCTGCTGAGCAGAGAGCCCAATGCGGGGCTCAATTCCAGGACCCGGGATCATGACCTGAGCCGAAGGTAGAGGCTTCAACCCACTGAGCCACCCAGGTGCACCCCCCGAGTGTTTTTTATATTGCGTTTTCATGTTGTCTCTGTATTGCTTGCCTGCCTGGAGTGGCAAAGTGCTCTCCAAGTTCTATCCCAGTCAAGCCTGCTCACTTTTAAAATTCCAAACTGTAAGGAACTGGTATGGTGGGGGCCTGTGTGGGTCTTCCAGAGGAGGATCTTGCCACACTGGCACCGATGTTTTCACGGAAAGGGGCAGTTGTGCCAGAGCTCAGGGGCATGGGATTTGAAGCAAAGTAGGCTAAATAGCCAGTGTCCAATTTAGCCACCCTCAGCAGATGCCTCTATGCTTATCCTGCAGGGCAGGGAATGGAAATGTGTTACACCAGCTCTCTCGAGTCCTGAGAGGTGGCTGCAAACACTGCCTCTCATAGATACACCCCAAGAAGAATAAACAGTCTCTCTCCATGCACCTTAGGTGATCCTCAGATCACACAGTTTGCCCTGGGGTTGCTTGTGAGCCTTCTCTTCAGGTGTAGGGCAGCGCCCTCAGGGCTCAATCCCAGCAAGGCCCACAGACCTTTAAAACTCCAGTCTTTGAACTCCAGTCTTTTGAACTGGTTGCAAAAACTCACAAAAATCAGCCCCTGTCATTGTCCCAGCCAATGGCTTTGGGAAATGTTCTCCTAATGTATGTCCCTGTGTGTTCCAGTCTCATCTTTCTCTGCAACCAGGGCTCCTTCCCCTCTGTATGATCCATGATCCATTTCTCCTCCAAACTATATTCTGCCCCTCCTACCTTCCTCACGGTGGCCTCTTCTCTCCCTCTAGTTGCACAGTTTGTTCCATCAGCCCTCAGGTCAATTTCTTGGGTATTCAATGATTCAATAGTTATCTAGCTGTGTTCAAGGGTCAAGGCAAGCCCAGGGCCTCCTACAATCTTAGCTCCCCATTGGCAATATGGACATTTTTAACAATATTAAGTCTTCCAATCTATGAATATGGGATGTATTTCTATTTATTTGTGTCCTCTTTAATTTCTTTCATTAATATTTTGTAGTTTTCAGTGTATACAAGCCTTTTACTTCCTTGGTTAAGTTTACTCCAAGGTATATATTTTTCTTTTAGATACCATTATAAATAAGATTGCTTTCTTCGCTTTTTTTTTTTTTTATAGTTCCTTGGTAATATATAGAATCACAAATGATTTTGTATGTTATGTTTATGTTGTGTATGTTGACTTTGCATTCTATCACTTTATTAAATTTATTTATTAGTTCTCAGTCTTTTGATGACACTTAGGGTTTTCTATATATAAAATCTACCATCTACAGAGATAATTTTATTTCTTCCTTTCTAATTTGAGTGCCTATTATTTTACTTTCTTGCCTAATTACTCTGGATAGGACTTCCAGTACTATGTTGGATAAAAGTGGCAAGAATGAGCATCCTTGCCTTGTTCCAGATTAGAAGAAAAACTTTCAGTTTTTCACTGGTAAGTAGAATGCTAGTGGTGGGCTTGTCGTGTTTGTCTTTATTTTATGGAGGTACATTCTTTCTATACCTAGAAAAGTAACAGAAAAGAGCAATAAAAGGAAGAATTGGTTTTTAAATGATAAGCAAAATTGACAAATGTTTCAGTAGACTAAATAAGAGGAAAAAAGAAAGAGAATGCAAATAAAATTAGAAATGGAAAAGGAAACATTACAACTGGTGCCACAGTAATGCAAAGGATCACAAAAGACTAACTGAAAAATTACATATCAATATATTAGATAATTTGGAAGAAATGGATAAATTCCTGGAAACATACAACCTACCAATACTGAATCATGAAAAAAATAGAAAATCTAAACAGACCAACAACATTAAAGAGACTGGATCAGTAATCAAAGACTTCCTAACAAAAAAAAAACTTAACCCAGGACTAGATAGCTTTACTGATAAATTCTGCAAAACATTTAAAGAAGAATTAATGACAACCCTTCTCAAACTCTTCCAAAAAAATTAAAGAAGACAGAACATTTCTAAACTAATTTTTGAAGGTGAGCATTACCCTGAAACTAAAGCCAAGGATATTATAAGAAAAGGAAATTATAGGCCAATACCCCTAATGAACATAATTGTAAAATCTTCAACAAAATACTAACAAACCAGATTTAACAGGACATTGAAAGGATCATACACCATGATAAAGTGAGATTTATTCCTGGGATGCAAGGATGGTTCAAAATATACAAATCAATAAATACAATACACCACAAAAAGTATTTAACAAGAGTCATCATTTTTTCATGATAATAATGCTCAACAACTTAGGTTAATATTTGATTGCAAAATCAGGGATATTAATCTGGGGAGTGAGCAATCTGTAGAATTTTCACTACCACATTCTTCCATGCTCCAAAATGTAAGTTTCCTACATTCTGTTCTGCCACCTAGGGGAAAGAACTTAAATTTTACTTAAGATTAATGCTTAAGATTAATGCTTAAGATTAATAAGACCTTAATAGAAACCACCTTCCAAATCTGAGTTTAATATATACCTTTCATGTATTTTGGTCATGGGAAACGTTTGATGTTCTTTTGAAGCATGTTTTAAAATATTATATCTTTGGTTATAGTCTACTTTGTGTCCTCCTCTGAATTCCCTATAGCTGATAAGCGCTCCGTTCCAGTTCTTAAAACACTGAACTTCTTTCCCATGTTTGGGAAGTTCCTCACCTTGTGAATATCTCCCACCATAAAAGCTAGAAAATGTTGGGTACTCACTTCCCTAGGCATCAATGCTATGACATACACACATGACCTAGATTCAGCCAGTTAAGTGCATCAGAGCTAGTGACTGGAGCAGCAAAAGTGATGAGGATCTCTCTCTTTATAACAATGATAATGGTTTCTGAAAATAATAAACCCCAGGAAAATTACCAATTCTATTAACAACCCAACTCTATGATTTAGTTTTAGATGTGGTTTCTAGCTGTAGAGTTTGAGTCTTGTGTTCCAGCACCCCAATAATTATATAAATTCCCAATATCCTTTTAATAAAGTCTATTTCTGTTTTCATCAGCCAAAGTCTGCTTTGGTTGTTTTCAACCAAGAACAGTGAGTTATACAAACAGCAAATGTGCTAAGGGAGACTTTGAAGGAGTTAATGGTACTTAACAGGGAACCTGACTTACCACAGTTCATATCTCAGGTTCTGAAAGAGTGGAATACAGTTTTGCCCCTGATGTATTTCTGCCACTCATCTAGGGACTTTAATTTGAAAGAATTTAGCTATGCATTTGGAAATTGCCAATTTAATTCCTACTTTGTTTTTGTTTTGATATCAAGTCACTTTTTTTTTCTATTTACATGACTAAGTGTTCAATGAATTATAAGCAAACAAAACTTGTCAATTTTGATATATTTGCATAAGAAATGAGTATAATGATTTTATATTACATTCCAGTAAGATAAATTCATAGTCACAGTTATTCAGGTGAAAATCATGCATATCTTTTCACTTAATGAAATTTTGAGTCTTTCATTTAGAAGATTAAAATTAAATGCTGTATGTTCTTAGGCAAGTTTTGAAAGTAGTTTCAAACAAGAGCACAGAAACAACAATAAAAGGCTAAAGTTTAAACATTATACCTAGTTTAAATCATTCATTTGGCTGCACCTATTCTTCAATTTCTCACTCTCTTCTTCTTTTGCTGTAGATCACATGGAACTAAAGAGAGCCCAAATATCTAATTGTGGCCACTTATCCAAAACTTTGAATGATGGGTGAAATTAGAGACAGACATCTCTTAGAAATGAATGCCAATAGAAATTAAATGAAAAAGAGAAAGAACATAGAAGTCACACACCAATAATTATTGCTCATTGATACTACTTCCATTTTATTTTTTTTGGCTAGAAGAGTAAATGGTTAAGTTGTCCAGAAGACATCTTTGATTCTCTATCCTGCCTTAAAACAAAGCCTAGTTCTGAATCTGGATGGTGGGTCTAACTGGCATGATTTTCCTATCTTACACCTGGTTTATTATTAAATACAGTTTTAAAAGTCAAATTTAAAACTTTTTTTAAAAAGTCAAATTAAGATTAACAAATCCTTTAAAGGATGTCACCTTTGTAGATTATGATTCCTCCTCAGCCTTTTCAAATGAAGGTTTTACCAGAAACATTATTTACTTTGTGTCAATTTAAAATTCATAGAAAACAGATTCCAGAACTCATTCTGTATCTATAACTAGCTGTAAAAAACAAATCATTCCAGATGACTGTTTTGCTAAATTAGATTCACTTAGTCTTACCAATCTTGAGTGCAATAAATAAATAAGTAGTTTCTGAGCACTAACTATAGTGTATACATTTTCAGGATGTGTTTTTACGTGTGGGAGAGAATTTGTGTGTGTGTGTGTGTGTGTGTGTGTGTGTGTGTGTGTGTGTGTGTGTTCTTGTGTCCCATTTGCAATGTCCTTTCTCCTTGAAGGGAACTCCCCATTGCAAATATAGTCAGTGGGATACTTTACATCATGTCTCTCTGTAGGAGGCTGGACAGAGGAAGGTTATAAAATCTTTAATCCTTATTCTGCCCACTTTGCTGGTAGCCATATTCAAGGAATGAACCAATCACAATCTCCAAATCTACTCTTACTCACTTAATTTTGAGGTAGAGTAAGAGCACCTGTCTCCTTCAGTATGTTATTAAGCTTCCTTTCTTTCTACCCCTCCTGCCCACTTGCACACCTTACAAGTTTGATTCTCCAGCCTTTACATTACACTTTGAATTCTAAAAAGCTTTTTATTAAATTTATCTTTTTCTAAGGATGGGTAGAGATGGTTTCAGTTGCTTGCAATAAAGAAACTAAAAACCCAAGCATCCTGACTGATAAACAGCTGGGTTTAAGGGATGGTATTGAATGGTGAAGATATTCAGGAAAAATAATTGTATGTGTAGGGGAGGGGCATGGAATAAAATGTTGGTGCTAGGTTTACAAATACTGATTATCTAATACACAACACCCTTTCTATCTTTTTTTTTTAATGGCATTAAAATGTCTCTATGAAAATATCTCAGTATTTTCTTCTCCAAGTAACCTCATCCAATTTTTAAGGTAAAAAAATGACAGATTTGAACCTATAATTTAGCAAACATGTACCCTTTAAAAAAGAGAAAAATGAAAAACCAAACAAAAATTTATAAAATCAACATTGACTGCCATCACTGTTACATACAAATTTTAGAAAACTGATTATGTTTGCATCCCCAGCCTCTTACAGTTGAGCTTATGTACTTTCACTGTTTAAATTTTACTTGTCATAAGTGAGAAGCTAAGTAAGTGAAAATAGCTTTAAAAAGATTTGCACCCAGCATCATTGGATCAGAGTTGCAGACATCCAACTCAGGCTCATGAGCTTGCCTTCAGATTTAATTCTAGATGTCCTTTCTCTCCTGCACATGTGAATAAATAGGAAAATTATTTCCGTTAGCTAGATCTCTGGTTTAAGCAGAAATGCAATCATCATAGTTCCTAAGTGCTGTGTGTACACTCTCTAACTCAATTTTCTCAGCATTATTTAGACACGCTCACTGCTTAAACCTGATAGGAAGCCTTCCCGCCCATACCAATTAACCTAACCCTGCAATTTAGTTTTACCCAGTCGTCCTTGAATTCTCCCTGTCCTCCTCTGTGCTGCTTATTTGAATTGGTTTGAATCCTTTCCCAGAAAGTGTTTGTAATCTAAAAATTGTCTTAATCTCCTTGGTCCAATTTTTCCTGCTCTTTAATTTCCCATGGGACCCAAGTGGATTTCCAAACTTTTCCACACATCACATGGAACACTATTTCTTAAATACAATTTTCTTTTTGTGTTTTGCCCATGGGAACTGGCATGCTAAAAACAGCAGTCACCAGCCAAACCACAATAAAGAGCTTCTCTTGCTCCTATTCTCATGGGGTTTCTAGATGTTTCTCTCAGTAGATCCAGAAAGGAAAGAAGGGACAAAAATATGCCTTAACTGCCAAGCTAATACCACTCTCTACAGGTTAGGCACTGAAAAATATAAATTAGTTGAGAGGCAGGAAGTCAACAATGCCTTTGGAATGACAAATTCTATGGGTACTTAGTATCAGACTTAAATGAAGAAATGAAGCTTAGAGAGATCTTCAATTTGGTTCAAATAAAAAATTATTAATCCTGCATCACTTGTCATTATAAACACAAAATACAGTCATTAGAGGGGATGAATATATTTTCTGAAGATTTCATTTAGTACTTTGTACTCTTAGGTCATCATCTCTCTCTTTTTCTTTTTACCCCACAACTTACAAAAGCCTTAATGAAAAATACTCTTGAAAAGTTTAAAATAGGTCCTGCTTCATAGCAGATTTCAAAGTATTACAGAGACCTATCTATGTTGTGCCAACCAGCATTCATTCACCAATATTTATTAAATGTCTTGTATCTATCAGAACTAGGCCAGTTGTTAGGAATAAAAACAAAACAACTAGTAACACACAGCCCAGGGCCCTGGGGACTTCACAATCTAGTATATTAAAATAAAGCCTCTATTATTTTTAAATTTAAACTCAATTAATTAACATATAATGCATTATTAGTTTCAGAGGTAGATGTCAATGATTCATCAGTCTTATATAATACTAGGTCATCATCTTTAGAGCTTCTATGATTAAACTTGAGATGACAATATGAGCTCATCAGTTTAATTGGCTTATTTGGATACATAAATTCATGATTTTCTGTATAAACACTGACAGATATTCATGTCACTCTACATGCATTCACATTTTTCTCATATTTCTCAACCTATTTCTATGTTGATATTCTCCATCCTGTAAACAAATTGAGACTTATAATAAGATATTGTAACAAACTAGTTAACTTGGGATTTAAGATCTGTACAAAATAGATTTCCTATAAAACTAATAACAAAGCAACACAAAAATATATTGATATATCCAATTTCTCTTCAGCATCGTAATGATTTTAAGTGGTGTCTCTATAGTGTTATATATGTTAAGGGAAAATAGAGTTTAAATAACAAAAAGTCCCAGCATTCTTTACTTCCATTTCTTCAAATAAGCTTCTTCCTGTTTTTCATAGTAAAACATGGAACAAAGATCTAACAATAATAACGTTCTGGACCCTGTATTTGCATAATTTCAGTTTGTCCCCAAAATAACCTTATGCATTAGGTATCCACATTATTTCAGTTTTGTGAAGGGATTAAGTGTGGCCTAGCAAGAATTGTTATTTGCCCAGAGTTATAGAGCTGGCAGAGCCAGTACTTGAACCTAGGTCGAGTGGTTACAAAGTCCAAGTTCTCAAACACATCTCATCTCCATGGAGAGCTGCAAATATTTATATCTTAAATGTAAACCATACAAATTATAATCTCAAGATTAAATCTATGCTTAGTAGGAACAACTATACTATGCTATTCATCTTCAGCAATGAGAAGCCATTCTCAGGTAGGACAGAATCTTTCCATATGTGAAGTAATGATTTGCATCTCTCTCTCTTAAAAAGTAGAGAAAAATTGAAATTTCCCCAACAGATATGACATGAATACTAATCTACACAGAGCTTTTTGCTTAACCTACAATTATAATAATCTTTGTGTCCAAAAGCCCCAACTGTAAGACCAAACACACTTGTAAACAGAGACCTGGTAATTCAGTCTTTTTGTAGAGTTATATAACAGCCACAGATAGTATACATTTTAGATATACAGGAGAGCAGGTGGTTTGCATGGCTTACTTTTAGCATGCATGTGAGTATGTGTGGGTGTTTGTAAGTGCTGGACACAGAGAAAGAGGGGAGTATTAAAAACCATCTATTCTCGCAGAATTATTTTCCAAGTTGCCAAATGACACATATCTTTAAAGCATAGAATATTTATAATCTCCTATTCAAAGAATCCCATGTATCCTATAATTCATGCATTAGTTTGATATTTTAAATATTTTTCTCCTTCATAAGTATGTAACCAAAATTACGTACTCTGAAATTACTTTTCTTGAGATTGATTTACTGCTCCGATGCTTGCTAACTAGAAAAATATCAGAAATGTTGAGATAAATAGCTAAACATATTACAGAATATAGTGCTAAGCTAGGATAAACCTAGAACTGTTTATATTTATATTATCATATGTTAGCAGTTGTCAGACAATTTATAAAATAATTTTTTATCTGAACAGACATTTCACCAATAAATATTATTTTTTCTTTGTTAATGTCCTAATATATTTGAAAGGAAACTTTTAATACCCGATGTGTGTGTGTATGTGTATATGTGCATGTGTTTTATAAATCAGAGGCTACAAAATAACAATCCATAGGCCTTTACTAGTCTATGGAAAGGTTTTACTTGAATATAAATTTGAGCCATATGAAAACATAGTTGATCCTTAAACAACACGGGTTTAAACTGCTCAAGTCCACTTATATGCAGATTTTTTTTACTTTTCTTTAAGTGTATTTTCTCTTCCTTATGATTTTCTTAATGACATTTCCCTTTTTCTAACTTACTTTATTGTAAGAATACAGTTTATAATTGTCTTTATAAATTTAATTTATACTGTTTATCTTTTTTTAACAATTTTTTTTTAAGATTTTATTTATTTGACAGAGAGAGATCACAAGTAGGTAGAGAAGCAGGCAAAGAGAAAGGGAGAAGCAGGCTCCCTGCTAAGCAGAGAGCCCGATGCGGGGCTGGATCTCAGAACCCTGAGTTCATGACCTGAGCTGAAGGCAGAGGCTTAACCCACTGAGCCACCCAGGCTCCCCTGTTTATCTTTTTTAAAAAAGATTTTATTTATTTGACAGACAGAGATCACAAGTAGGCAGAGAGGCAAGCAGAGAGAGAGGAGGAAGAGGCTCCCTGCTGAGCAGAGAGCCCAATGTGGGGCTCGATCCCAGGACCCTGAGACCATGACCCGAGCTGAAGGCAGAGGCTTCAACCTACTGAGCCACCCAGGCACCCCTATACTGTTTATCTTACTGGTAAGGCTTCCAGTCAACAGTATGCCATCAGTAGTTAAGTTTGGGAGCAAACTTTTATGTGGCTTTTTCACTGCATCAGAGGCAATAACCCCTAAACTCACATGTTCAAGGGTCAACTGTGCATTCTCTGGATGTGAGCACTCTCCTGTATAATGTGCAATTTTTGACAAAGTGATCTCTAAGTTCTGATTTGAAACAGTATGAGATGCTGAATGTTGAAAATTGCGAGTGCTCCAATTTCTACTAAAGTGATACCTTCCCTTGGTAGGGCTAGAGTCAGTAGGAGTGGATAGCAATGTTGTTTGCAACTCTTTAAGGCAGTACTTTTCAAACTTCAGAGTGTATAAGAATTACCTGAGAACCCAGAAATGCACATTCTTGGGCTATACCCCCAGAGACTCAGACTAAACGAGGTCTAGAATATAAAGCTGAGTACTGTATTTGCATCTAACATGCTTCCACATCATGCTGATGTTATTGGGCCACAGATACATTTTGAAGAGCACTCATTGACCTGAAGAAGAATCTTAATCATTCAAAAGTCATTAAACTCATACGACATACAAAAATTAGCACAAAATGTAATCAAAGACCTACATATGAGAGCTATTAAAAAAAAAGCCATACATTCTTAGAAACTATAAAAAACCATAAAACCTTAGAAGAAAACATATAAATAAATCTTCATGACCCCAAATTACATACCATCAACAACAAAACAGTTAAATAGACATCGTCAAAATTAAAAGTTGTGCTTCAAAGAACACTAATAAGCAGGTGAAAAAAGAATTCATGGAACAGGAGAACATTTTTACAAATCATATATATGAAAAAGGACTTTCACCTAGAATATATAAAGAATTCTTACAATTCAACAGCACACAAAAATTTGCTCATGAATGTTTGTAGCAGCATTATTCATAAGAGCCAAACAGTGGAAACAATGCAATATCCATCAAATGATGAATGGATAAATAAAATATGTTAGATCCATACAATGTAACGCTATTTGAAAATAAAAAGGAAATGAAGCACTGATATATGTTATAAGAACTTGGAAAACATTATTAGACTTTGAAAATATTAGAGAATTCAGGTACAAAGAGGCACATATTTTATGATTTCATTTATGCAAAAATGTCCCAAATTAACAAAGCTATAGAGACAAAAAGTAGATTAGTAGTTATTTAGGGCTGGGGGAGGGGGAATAGGAAGCTTCTGGGGATGTCTGAGAAGGAATATGGAGATTTTTGGGGTAATAATGAAAAGTTCTACAACTGATTATGGTGATGGATGTACAACTCTGAGAATATACTAAAAACATTGAATTATACATGTTAAGTGGGTAAATTGTATGTAATGCAAATTATATCTGAATAAAGCTATTTTTAAAAGCGTTAAATGTTTATTGACCAGGTACTACATTTTGAGCACTGTCTTCTCCCTCTTTTTAACTTTGAAAATATCAAATTAAATAGCAATTCCTTTGGAACATTTTTCTAACTTTCCCTTTTTCTCAATGACTTGATTTGATGCTTTAGCTAAATGCTTTCAACACACCTCTACTTCCCTTTCAGAGCCCGTGTGACACTTTGATGTGATAGATTATTTAATATCCTGTCATCTCTTTTAGATTCTAAATTCCAATGACCATGAATATTTTGTCTGCTATGTTATCCCCATAACTTAACACAATGTTTGGTAGAGTTGGTGCTTAATAAATTATTCTCAAATTAATGAACAAAAGGCTCATGGTCTTATGGGACGATAAATCTCCTTGTTTATGGTCTTGTAACACTTTGGCAGCAAGAGGTAAAGAAAATGTCAACACTTCCTCTGCAATTCGCAGGCATAGAGCAGTGTTTATTGTGGGGCCAAAGCAACTTTTGTTATAGTTGATGAGGACACCAATGGAATAGCTTAAAAAGGAGTATCAGATTGCAGAAGATTTAGACTAACATCCTTACCTTTCTTTGTTGTTGTCTTTTAAGCTGTGCAGCTCTTGGCAGGTTGCCTCACCCAGGTAAACTTCAGTTTCCTCATCCATAAGGCACTAATAATGATATTCGCTTCTACTTTCCTGTTTGCGTGGTTTTGAAGAACAAAGAAGAGAACCCAGGCATTAACTTCTTGCAGAGATGCAAAACTATATAAATATAACTCACGGGGCGCCTGGGTGGCTCAGTGGGTTAAGCCGCTGCCTTCGGCTCAGGTCATGATCTCAGGGTCCTGGGATCGAGCCCCGCATCGGGCTCTCTGCTCAGCAGGGAGCCTGCTTCCCTCTCTCTCTCTGCCTGCCTCTCTGCCTACTTGTGATCTCTGTCTGTCAAATAAATAAATAAAATCTTTAAAAAAATAAATAAATAAATATAACTCACTATAGCATATTCATAAAGAATTAAAAACATGACAGTGAATGAAAGACATTTGTTTAGGCGGAACGCAGGCATTTGAGGCCTGCGGGAGACCGTGGCGGGTTCAGTTTTTTGCTGAGACATGCTGGCGGCATAATGGACCGGAGGAAAAAGCCTTTGGATGTTACGGCCTCCTCGTTGGTAGACCTTAAGGCTGAACTCTTCCGAAAACAAGAAGAATTCAAACAAGAAAAGCTTCTAAAAGATTCCGGAGTTTTGGGAAAACCAAAAACAACTAATAAGAAACCCAGTATCTGGAGCAAACAGAATGCAGGAGTTTCAAATCGAGCTGAGAAGGATACAGAACAGAAGATCGAGGAACAGAAGACTTTAGACAAAGCAAGGGAGAAATTGGAAGAAAAAGCCAAATTATATGAAAAAATGACTAAAGAAGACTTTATAGATGAAGAAGTGGAAGATTTGTACCTTGTGGATTTCACACAGAAGATCATAGATAAACACAAAGAAATGGAGGTGTTTGGTGCCAATAGAGATTCTAGAAAGGCAGCAGAAAGAGATGATGATGAAGAAAATCTTTCTGAAAAAGATATACCTCCTCCCCAGGACCCCAGTGAAGAATGGGTGGATTATGTGGATTCTTTGGGGCGATCTCGGCGCTGTATGAAAAAGGATTTGCCAGATCTGCTGGAAATGGATAAAAATCTTCAAGGGAGGCTTTTCGTTAGTCCTGCTAATGAGAAAACCTTATTATCCGAAGATATGAGAAAAGAACTTCAGCGCCAGCAATGGGAGGAAGAAGAAAGAGAGGCCTTGAAAAGGCCAATGGGGCCCATACATTATGAAGATATTCGTGAAAATGAGGCCCGGCAACTTGGTGTTGGATATTTTGCTTTTGCTCGAGATAAAGAGTTGAGAAACAAGCAGATGAAAACATTAGAGATGCTGCGTGAACAGACAACAGATCAGAGAACAAAACGAGAGAACATAAAGGAAAAGCGAAAGGCAATGTTAGAAGCAAGACTTGCTAAACTCCGACAAAAAAAGATGAAAAAGTCAAAAGAAGATGGAGCAGAGGAAGAAAATAGAGATGTTATTGGACCTTTGCCACCAGAACCAGAGGCTGTGCCAACTCCACGTACTGCTGCCCAGAGTAGCAAAGTAGAAGTCATTGTTCAGGAGAGGAAGGATACCAGGCCCGGAGTGCCCCATGTCCGAGAGTGGGACAGAGGAAAAGAATTTTCCTTCGGGTACTGGTCGAAGAGGCAGGCAGATCTCCGGGCTGAGAGAGATCCTGAGTTTGCTCCACCATCAGATTATTTTGTGGGTCAAAAGAGAACTGGTACCTTCGGTAGCCAGACATGGAACAGACCCGCACCTGCACAGAGTGACCCAGGACAGTGCTCTGGCCAGAGCCATGACCCCAGCTCTTCACATACATCATCCACTCCTGCCCCCAGCAGCCCACCACAACCCCCCACAGTCACTTTCGAAACTCTGGATGATATGATATCATATTATAAACAAGTGACATGAACTTCAAAACCATTCTCGCTTGGGTCTATACTACGATGGTGCCTTTTTCTCCCAAATTGGGGAAAATATAACTTTAAAGATTGAATTGTAAAAAAAAAAAAAAAGAAAGAAAGACATTTGTTTAGATCAGAACCAAACGGCAGACATTCATACTTGCCTACAAAATAGCCATTTCTCCTTGCTAACAGAATTCCAATTTTGTTTGAGCAGCCATATGCCCTCTCCTAGGAAAAGAATTACTATTGATCTAAGCAAATCATTAAAATTATATTTCCCTTACCTACAATTGGTGCTGGGAAAGACATTAATTCAGTTCTGGCCAATGAAAAATAGAGTGAATTAAATATGTGCTTCAGGGAAAGATTGTGCTTCTTGAAAAGAGGCACACAAGGAAAAAAAACCTTTATATCCACCCTTCTTTCTTCCTTTGTGAGATTCTACTCTATAAGGACCGCAGGCAGAGTGCTGCTGCTGCTAACTTCCAATCATGAAGGAAGGACCAAGGGAAGCATAGGGATGCTCCAGCAACCACGGTCACTGATCCATGGACCTTGGAGCCACTGGCCACCAGAGTTTTTGCCATGTGAAGTGAATCACTGCCTTCAATGGGGAAGCTGTGGGGTGCCTGGATGGCTCAGTTGATTAAACTTCTGCCTTTGGCCCAGGTCATGATCCTGGGATTCTGGGATCTAGTCCTGCTTCAGGGTACCTGCTGTGTGGGGACTCTGCTTCTCCCTGTCCCTCTGTCCCTCCCCCTTCTCCTGTGTGCGCTCTCTCTCTCTCTCAAATAAATAGAATTTTTTAAAAATATGGAAGGCATTACCACTGGGGCTTTCAAAAAATTGTTTTTGAAAGTGTTGTAAGGGATACTGAGCTCTTTGGGAAAATGCAATGGCATAGTGACACAGGGAAGACTAGGCTCTATCGTTAGGCCTTCCTCTGCTATGTGGAGCAGTGGCAGTCCAATGTCTCCTTGCATTTTGCCACATTAGAGCTGTAACTATAGGCAATTAAATCTTTTAAAATTGGGGGCGCCTGGGTGGCTCAGTGGGTTAAAGCCTCTGCCTTCGGCTCAGGTCATGATCCCAGGGTCCTGGGATCGAGCCCCACATCGGGCTCGCTGCTCAGCGGGGAGCCTGCTTCCTCCTTTCTCTCTGCCTGCCTCTCTGCCTACTTGTGATCTCTGTCAAACAAATAAATAAAATCTTTTAAAAAAAATCTTTTAAAATTGGAAAACTTCCTCTCAAAATTAGGCAGATTAATTGAAATGATAAAAGATATTTTTAAATGTTCATGTCTAAGTACTTGTCACACTAATTTGATAAAAGAAAAGATGACAAAATACAGGAAAAAAGAGGATGAGTTTTTCAAGCCTGAAAAACTTGCTGATTTCTAATGTAGATTCTTATAGGTTCTTGACAGTTTTAAACAAGGTATAATGTATAGGTGAAGACTAATTATGCAATTTTCTGTGTGGCTTCTGTAGCCTTGCTGTCCCAACCTACACCTGTCTCTGTTATTTGAGTAACAACATTAAAGCAGCTATCAGACCCAGGAATACATAAGGAGGCACAGGGACACACATTTACATACACACACACACACACACACACACACATTTACTTATGACAACTCTTCCTTTATCTCACTGAAGAAAATTAGAGTGATTTCTAATCAATTGGATTTCTTTGGGGTAAGAGGGGTACTTTTATTGAAAATACATGGGGCATCTGGTTAGCTGAGTGGGTTAAGCATCTGCCTTCAGCTCAAGTCCTGGGATCAAGCCCCACATTGGGCTTTCTGTTAGATGGGCAGCCTGTGTCTCCCTCTACCACTTGTTCTCTCTCAAATGTGGACTCTCTCTCTCTTTCAAATAAATAAATAAAATCTTTTAAAAAAAAGAAAAGAAAAGAAAATGCGTAAGTGCTATTAGTTAAATAAACCACCTAGTGGAAACTCAGACAATAGATCTTAATGCTTTTTAACACTGTCTGGAAAAGATAACTATTGACAGATTTTTCAATGAATTTATTCCTCTTCCCTTCGGAGATAAAGCAAAGGCAGTCTCAGCCTTGGTAAGCATAGGTAAAAATTAAATCATTTTTAAGATACAGTAGTGAGTCATTTGTCTAAAAATGTTCACTCTAATTTCACTGATAGCAAGGCTCTTTGCCTTATTCATATTTGAGTTCTCAATACTAGGTAAATTCATGAGCCACAGAATAGTGGCTCAATAAATTTTTGTGGCATAAATGTTTGAATGAATGAAGTCAAACTAATTCCCTAAATTTTACCACTTCATTTCTCTCTAGATCAGGAACATTGCATTTTTGTAAAGAACCTTTCAAACTATATGTATTATGAATATTTTGAATCATGAGGGCAGATTTAACTGCATAATTTAGATAATCATAAACTAGAGTGAAGAACTTTTTATTTTTTATTTTTAAGTGTTATACATTTATAACCCTAGAGTAGGTAATGTGTGATCTCCCACAGGATTCCAGGACATTGAAAATAATTCACAAACCCTGTAATACCTGAGCAGTCCACTGCATGTGCAAAGAATCCTAGGCAGAGGGTCATTGGTGTGGTAATGGCCTGTCCTGGAGATTATACTTTGACCAATAAGAAATGGTTCTCTTAGTCAATTATCATATGGTTTCACTTATTTGTGGAGCATAACAAATAGCATGGAGGACAAGGGGAGATGGAGAGGAGAAGGGAGTTGAGGGAAATTGGAAGGGGAGGTGAACCATGAGAGACTATGGACTCTGAAAAACGATCTGAGAATTTCGAAGGGGTGGGGGGTGGGAGGTAGGGGGCACTAGGTGGTGGGTATTGTAGAGGGCACGGATTGCATGGAGCACTGGGTGTGGTGCAAAAATAATGAATACTGTTATGCTGAAAAAATAAAAAAATTTAAAAAAAAATGGTTCTCTTGCATTTGGTAAGGCCATCCTCTTTATTCAAGACCATAGCTTCAGGTAAGACTCCTAGGAAATAATAAAAGAGTAGCTCAACCATCTAGACACCAGTATGGCTTATGCAGTACTGGAATAGAAGCTGCCATAACCAAATTGCCACCAATCCCATGTCATTTCAGCATATATAATCTGTCTTATATCATTTCATCATTATCATTATTATTTTTAACAATAGACACCCTTTATTTTTTACCTATTATGCACTAGGTGCTATGTTAGGTGCTTCATAAGGTGAGTCAGGGTCATATCTCAGATATATCCTGAGGACAGTGTTCCCCTTCAACCTTTTCCAAACTAGAAACAAGGACTCAAAGAAAGCACTAGCCTAATGACATATCCTTAACTAAAAAGTGACTGTGTCTCCCCTTAAATACCAGACAAATCATTCATCCCTCTGTTTCCCTTTTATTTCCTTCCTAGATCATGGATTCTGTGCTTTTATAAAAACAGGGCTATGGAAGAGCTAGGAAAAGACAGAGTGGGGAGAAAAGTGAAGGACTCTGAATAGCCAAAGACAAAATAAGTTTCCATTCCGGAAGATGTCGGAGTAGAGTGGAGAGAACAACTCTCCAATTTCCTAGAGATTGGAAGACCAATTTTCTAGGCATTCCACTATCCCAACAGTCCCAGTCACTTGTAAGTCCCTGAAATAAGAGTGTCCAATTTAGGGAAATGTTATGTAGTTCTCCCACTTTCTCTGAATTAAGAGACGTTGGTCCATATGATATTTAGAAGGGTTTCATTAAAAACTATTACCATGTCTACATATCCCATGAATTTACCTGGATTACATACTTCTATAGGACTAGAATGGTATTTAAGGGTACAGTAATTATCTTATGAATCAACATACTCAATAAACTAAGGTGTCCTGTTCATCAAAAACATACTTAATAAATGCAACTTCATTTAGGTAAGAAAAAGCACAGGCATCTGAAGCTCCAGTAAACTTCAGATGGCAATAAGATTGACAAATGTTTACAATCCATTTTTGTCCTCTCCCATCAAAATAAACATCAAACTCAAGCTGTCATCATTTTGTTCCTAAATCATATAAAATGTTAACAAGCTAACAAC
Organism: Lutra lutra; assembly: GCF_902655055.1. Classification (NCBI taxonomy): domain Eukaryota; kingdom Metazoa; phylum Chordata; class Mammalia; order Carnivora; family Mustelidae; genus Lutra; species Lutra lutra. The sequence goes on from NC_062282.1 coordinate 53,676,302, forward strand.
TTTAAAAACTAAACAAAGCACAGAGCGTCTGTTATTAGGGATGCTCCCAGACACTTAAGCCTTTCTTACTAGTTAACCAAAGGAATTAAAATCTGACTTTTATCATTTTTATCCCTCTCTCTAAGACATTAAGTACTACTTAATAAAGTTTTTCAGGTTTGTCTATTGCATAATTTGTGACATCATTAATCATGAAGGAATTGATTATTTTTGCCACCTAATTAGTGAAACAAACTTCCACTTAGCACCTTGTGCTGAAAACGTGTCAGCACTTCATTACACAGATATTGGAAACTGCAGTCTGGTTGCTATAGTGACAAGATCCCATGGGGATTTCTGTGTTTAGCTGACACCTCTAGATCAGACAGAATATGATTAAAAGGAAAGAATCTAACTTAAAGCACTTTTGTGCTGAAAACACTGCAAAATCATATTATTTAAACTGCCAATTTCAAATAAAATGATTGCATAAGTCTCCATAGAAATAAACTTTTTTTTGTTTTTCATTATCTTTGGACTTTCATTTTTTTTTTTTACTTTGAAGATAAAAATCATTATTGTAGAAACACTCAGATCATAACCCCAATTGTTTCAATATTTTATTGGTTATAGTAATGTATAAATCATGTTAGATTTCAGAGTGAAGCCAAAGCAAAAAGACAAAAGATGTATGACCTTAAAACAATAAATAAAGCAGAAACATAGATTGCTTTATGTTAATATGATTCTGTGACAGTAATTGGCAGGGAAGCTTGTTAAAAAGGCAAATTCATTAAAAGTTATAGTTATTTGGTTAGATGCCAGATTTTCGCCTGTTCATCCTTTATGCTATCCCTCTGGATTTATTCACAACACTTTATTTTTACAATTTGACATATATATAATGGAGCTCTGGGGTCAATATTAAAATATAGAAAATATTCCAGTCAACCAATAATTATGGAGCCCTCACCTATTCCAAAATAAATGCAACCTTTTCTTATTTTGATACTTTATTTTATTTTTTTTTAAAGATTTTATTTATTTATTTGACAGACAGAGATCACAAGTAGGCAGAGAGGCAGGCAGAGAGAGAGAGAGGAGGAAGCAGGCTCCTTGTGGAGCAGAGAGCCTGATGCAGGGCTCTATCCCAGGACCCTGGGATCATGACCGGAGCCGAAGGCAGAGGTTTTAATCCACTGAGCCACCCAGGCACCCCTCTTATTTTGATACTTTAATCTTCCTTTCAAAAATTTCATCAATCTCAAAATATGCAATGACTTACTTGAACACACAATTCAGCACCTAAAGAAGATATAATCCTGGGGCACCTGGGTGGCTCTGATGGTTGGGTGTCCAGCTCTTGGTTTCATGATCTTGGGGTTGTGGATTTGGGTCTCCAGATAGGCTCCATGCTCATCATGGAGTTCTCTTGAGATTCTCTGCCTCTCCCTCTGCCCCTCCCGACTTTTGCTCTCTCTCTCTTTCTTTCAATAAAATCTTAGAAGGAGAAGAGAAAAAGGAGGAGGAGGAGGAGAAGCAGAAGGAGGAGGAGGGGACGAGGGGAGGGGGAGGAGGAGAAGGAGCAGGAGAAGAAGATGACAACGACATAACCCTGCATAGCCTTGGGAAGTTAGAGTCTGGCTTTTGTCAAGACTAGGGTGCCATTACTGAGAGAACAATCAAGACCCAAGAGATGGAGAGAATCCTAGGATGCATATAGCATGTGCATAACAAGTGTCCTTCAGAGCACATAATGCCAGCAAAGTGTGGCAAAGAGAGAAATCACTTGGCAGTTAGAGCCCCAAACACTCAGTCCAGGATGGCTCTTAGTAGCACAAATGATCTGAGATTTAACTGCAGCAAAGATCTCAACCTTGGAAAAAGTAAGATATTGGGCAGGAAACCAAGCATTGGCATAGCTACAACCTAGTTTAGGAAATTGATTTAGAAAGTACCTGATTTCCATTGATGCAGAATCAACAGGAACCAACAAATCATATTGATGTTCCAGGTGACACAGAAGAGTTAGCTCTGCCACTGAACGTGCAGATTTAAAAATAGAAGAGATATCTCCTCAGAGAATCTGGCCATAAAATATGTAGACTGTACTCATGAATATTGACTCAAGAAAGCCCTTAAAGAACTATAAAAGTGTGTTCATAAAAAATCATTATACAGAAATCATTTTGCCAGTCTGAATAATGATTTAGCAGAATTATAAAGACAGAGAGACCCTTTACACATGACTTTAAGCGTAAATAGCAAAGCTGTTACCATAAATTATCTTGCTGGCCTCAACTTTTCTGGAAGCACAAAAGGTAAATAATCTACAATAAAAAGATAAAAGCAGCCTCTGGTACTCCAGATCCCATTTACTCAAAGCAAAATAACATGTATTATATTTTTACATTTCTCTAGAATTCTTAAGTCAGTAGTAGCCTCATATATTTGATATAATATGCCTGAGGGTTACTTTGAGTATCAGTGGCTTTGCTTTTAGCTATATTTATGCTAGGCAGAATCTCTCCCAAGTACTATCTGGATCTCTCAACTTCATGACTGGAGCAGTGGCACATGGGTTTAGAGCTGTGGAATAGATTTAAGTTTTTTTGCATGAATCATGAATAAGTATCTGAGCTTTAAACTTTATCATTAGATATGTATTAACTCAATTCCTACTTATCACTAAGGAAGGTAGATGGCTATGTTAAGACTTATAGAAGCATATATTAAACATCAGGCTACAGACATATATAAAGGTGCAAGCTGGTTTGATGTTTCATTAAATCTTTTATGTTGAGGTCATTTTAGAATCACATACAGTTTTAAGAATTAATATAGGAAGATCCTGTGTACCTTTAGCCAATTTCACATAATGGTAACATCTTTATAAAACTGTAATACACTATGCCAGCTATGGTATTGCCATTGATACCATTAAGTTATAGAACACTCCCATCACCACAAGGATCTCTCACGTTGCCTTTTTAGAAAGATATTCCATGGGGCGCCTGGGTGGCTCAGTGGGTTAAGCCGCTGCCTTCGGCTTAGGTCATGATCTCAGAGTCCTGGGATCGAGCCCCGCATCGGGCTCTCTGCTCAGCAAAGAACCTGCTTCCTCCTCTCTCTCTGCCTGCCTCTCTGCCTGCTTGTGATCTCTCTCTGTCAAATAAATAAATAAAAAATCTTTAAAAAAAAAAAAAAGATATTCCATTCACAACCCTACTCCCTCATTAGTTTCTGAAAGCCACTAATCTGTTCTCTGTGTCCATAATTTTTCAAAAATGGTATATAAAAAGAATCATGTTGCATGTAATATTTTAGAATTGACTTATTTTATTCAATATAATTCTCTGGAGGCTTATCTAGTTTTCTGCATGCATCAGTAGTTTATTCCCTTTTCCATGGTAAGAATGTACCACAGTTGTCTAACCATTTATTCATTGAAGACATCTGGATTATTTCCAGTTTTTAGCTTCATCTCCAAAAGTGATGTATAAGACATCCATTACTTGGCATTCTTGCCAGCATTTGGTGTCATTACTATATTTTATTTTAGCCATACTGGTAAGTCATTGTGGTTTTAATTTTCCTAAAATCACATGATATTGATTATCTTTTCATTATCTTATTTCCATCTTCTTATATTCTTCATGTCTTCTGCGAACTTTGTAACTGGACAAAATTGTTTTGTTGTGTTTTTACTGTTGAGCTTTGAGTGAACTTTGTATACTCCAGATTCTAGTCCTCTGCCTTATATGCAGTTTGCAAATATTTCCTCCAAAATTGTTTGTAGTCTTTTCATCTTCTTAGCAGTCTTTCACAGCAAATTTTTTAATTTTGATAAAGTTCGATTCATCAGTTTTTTATCTTAGGTGTCGTACTTTCAATGTCAAGTCTAAGATGTCTGCCTAGTTCTAGATCCTGAAGATTTTCTCTTATGTCTTACTTGTAAAAGTTTTATATTTTTATATTTTACATGTAAATCCATGATCAGTGTTAACTGGATGTTTGTACATTGTGTGAGACAAGTTGAAGCTCATTCTTTATCTATGCTATTCATTCACTCCAGCACCATTTGCCTGAAAGTGATCTATTCTCCCTTGAATTAATTTACTACTTTGTCAACAATTAGTAGCACATATTTGTGTGGGACTATGTCGGTCTCTATTCTGTTCCATTGGTCTCTGTGCTTACCTCTGCCAACACCAAATAGTTTGGAATACTGTAGATATATAAAAAGTCTTGAAATCAAGTAGACTGATTCCTCTCATTTTATTCCTCTTTTTCAAAATTGTTTTAGCTATTCTACCCTTTTTGTCCTTCTGCTAAATCTTAGAATAATTCTGTCTATATAAGAAATCTGGCTGTGATTTTGATAGAAATTGTGTTAAGTCTGTATATCCATTTAGGGAGAATTAAAAGAAAATATTATTCAGGAAATCATATCAAATTCAATCATCATCTCAAGAATACAGAAGTGGTTTCTACATCAATGCGCCACAATCTAATATGCTGTAAGTCATTATGTCCATGCTGAGATGCTCCACAGAACTCAGCTATGCATGAGGGAGAAGGCTAGGAAATCTCGTTTGTCCTGGTTACTGCCTAAAAATCTTCATAAGTAGCAGTCCCATTTAAAACTATATTATATATTGGTATGTGTATTAATCATTGCTGTGTATGAAATTATCTCCTAAACTCAATTACTTAAAAAAATAAATATGTATTTCCTCCTAAATTTTTAAGAGTCAGTAATGTGGGACACACATAGCTGTGTGTCAATGGTTCAGGGTCATTTATAAGATTGCAATTAAGTTGTGAGCCAATGTTGCAGTCATCAGCTTCCATGATGACTCATTTACATGATGTTAGCTGGAGGCCTCAGTTCCTCACCATGTGGGACTATCCATAATGCTATTTGAAGATCTTCATGACAAGGCAATCAGTTTCTCCCAGAGCAAGTCATTCAAGGGAGAGAGAAAAGAGGAAGCACCAAAATCATTTTTTACCTGGTCACTCACTATCACTGTTGCCATATTCTATTTTCTAGAAGACAGTCAATAAGTCTAGCCTACCCTCAGAGCAAGAAGAATTAAACTCCACCTTTTGGAGGAACAAACCCACCAGAGAAGTACACATAAGATGCCATTTTTTGGGATGCCTGGGTGACTCAGTGGGTTAAACCTGTGCCTTCAGATCAGGTCATGATCTCAGGGTCCTGTGACGGAGCCTTGCATCAGGCTCTCTGCTCAGCAGGAATCCTGCTTCCCCTTCTCTCTTTGCCTGCCTCTCTGCCTACTTGTGATCTCTCTCTCTCTCTCTCTCTGTCAAATAAATAAATATAACCTTTTTTTAAAAAAGATGCCAGTTTTTAAAAGAAGTGTTTCACTAGTTAAAAAAAATTAGAAAATATTTTTCTAAGTTAACTTCATGAATGTACATGACAATTCAATATACCACCATTTAGGTTTCATAAAGCTAATTCTTGATAATCTGTAAGCAGGGGAACAAAGGAATTTTTTTTAAAAAGTTATCAACACAATAATAGTCTAATATTTGACTATAAATTATATAAATGTTAAATGACATTTAAATGCTGTAAGAATTTCTTTATCTCCTGTCAAGATCTCATTAGTGTTTTATGTTTCAATTGAAATATACAGGACACCCTAAAGAAGTATGAACTATGAATGAAATGTAACCGGGCTTTAGATAATCATACTGTACAGACAAGAGCTAATTGTTAATGCTAACATCTTTCATGAGACCAGTGATACATACTAGTTCCCAGTTGCTTTTTTTTTTTCCTGACAAGTACTAAGTTTAGATATATACCCTATGGTTTATTTGAGCACTAACAGAATTATAAATTAACATCAGAGTAAACACAACTGTAAAGATCAAATGTAAAGCTAGTTTACCAATTCCAATAAGAATAAGCTTCTAGCTTTCTTCCACTACAATTTTCATTACAGTTAACTACTAAGAAAAAAGGAAAGAAAAAGTGTTTGTGGAAAGTTTTGCAAGACAGTTTTACATACAACCTGATGCACATGTACTTACACACACATACATCTCTACACTCCATGTCCACATGTAGGCACAGAGATATATATGCACACTCACTTGTCTAATCTTCATTTTTCTCATGTGTACAAGAGCAATAAAAATAGTACATGATACATAAGACTGAAGAGAAAATGAAACGATATATGTAAAGCACTTAGCACAATGCTTAGCAGATGGTTAGTGTTCAATATATGTTAGCTATTTTTGTTACCGAAATGGAATTATCACAAATATGGCCTTCCTGTGATTGCAAATAGGAAAAGAGAAGTTAAGTAGCATTAAGTTTCATTCTAGTATATATCATATTAATAAATTTCTCAAACATAACTATTCTATTTCTCCCCTATTATATTACTATTTTTAAGACTCAAAGTCACCCAGCTAATAAATAGGTAAATTGGGATTTAAATCCAAAGTTTCCTGATCTTTCCACTACACTACATAGATTGAATAGATGGTCTTCTGGTACATATTTTTAAGTGCATCTTTTTGTAACCATCCAATGATGTACAGGTTTTTCATATAACCCTCATTATATAGACATAATATATTTGGATTAGATATGTGAAGTCCTCAGGGATAAGATCCAAACTCTTACTCCTTTCACTATCCCCTTCCCTATCCCTTCCCCAGCATAATGTCTCAGGACAATGAAATTCTATGTACAGATAGTCAGTAAATTCATGCTTTATACGACAATAAGTTACTTCCAGCACCTACTTATTTGTAATAGCTGGTTTTGACTACAAACATTTATCTTTGACAGGAAATTGATCCAGATATTCAGTAGCCAAATAGAGTTTATGAATGTGATAGTCAAGTGAACATATGACCTATAGGTGCCTGAGTATTCTGAAGTTAGTTTTCTCTTCAGTGAGTGCAGGCTTTGCTATAAAAATTTATTCATGTTGGTATTTCAAATAAATGGAAAGAAGAAAGCCTTTCTCTTAGACTTAAACTCTATTCAAAAACAGCAACCTGACTACAAAAGAAAGATACCTAATGAAGATTATAGCTCACTGGTTCTTAGAAATGAAGAATGAAGTATATGAATGGAAAACACATTTTAGTTCCTATATGGATAATAACTTCTGAGGAATTGAAGGATAGGAGATTCTTATGAAACAACAAATTATAATTGTCTCTGATGTCCTTGATCATAAAGTGTAATCCAACAGATCATTTCCCAAACTAAGTTGGTACTTCAAGATAGAGTCGAGTCCTCTGGCTGTACTGAGTTCTCAAGAAGAGACTAGGTAGAAATGAGAGCTGGATAATTGTCTGGAGAGACTGCTGGAGTGGGGATCCTATTAAATATGGTGAATTTTAAAGAAGTTCTGACGCTCTGTTCCACCCAAGTAATGTGCTTTAGGAGTTTGTTTGGACTCTTTGGACCAGAGGACCTAAAAAGGAATTAAAGAGTATAATGGAAATCTCTTTTATTCCACAAGATGAGAAACACCAGCCTTAGCAATAATGAAGTTCGTAAGCAGAAAAACCTATCTCAGGGATCTAGACTCCAAAAAGAGTCTTAAAAGTTGCTGTCTGGATCACTACTCAATCAAGACTCTCCAGATAAAGAAGGCTTATGTGCTTAATATACTTAATGGACTCCAGAAGTTCAACCTAAGTACCAGGGAGCAAACAAAGGAAAAAAAGCAAGCCAGTAGATACAGGGAAAAACAAACAGAAGGCATAGAATGAGGGACTCTTAGTGAAGTAGAACTACTGGGAAAAAAAGACAGTGATTTGCACAACACAGAAAAATAATGAAAGCAATTAACAACATTCAAAATCAGCACATAAAAAAGTTTGTGTGGGGAAAAAAGTGATACATAACTACAAAATTCAAAAATTAAGACAAAGTGAAGAGACCTTGTTGCAATCCAAATTAGTGGCCTGAAAGATTAAGAGGAGACATAATGCAAAAATAATGAGATGGGAAATATTAAGAAAACATTACACACTTGGAAGATGGATTTAGAGTACTACCTAAAAATAGTAGGTGGTCCAGGAGGGGGAAAAAAAAATACCTAGAAGAAAGATCATAAGTAAATTGAAAGAAATTTTTCCAAGGAAATTTTTCAAAAAAAATCTGTAACTAAAAATACAAATGTCAGGACAGAGATCTCAATATTAGAGGAAAAATTGAGAGTAGGGTAATTAACTTTGCATTATATATAGTTTACTTTAAATGGATAATGATATAGTGGCTCAGGGCTGAGAGTATGTAATTTAGGATTAGCATAGAAAAAGATTCTTAGCAGAGAAAAGACATATTGCTGGGGAAAACATAATATTAATCTGGAACTAAAAATACTAAGATATATCTAAAAAAAGTAAAGCATTAAAATAAGGTAGGATGCAGAGGTAGACTATTCTCAATATCTCTTCTTGGAAAATGGGGACACAATAGAAAAAATGTTTATTATGAGGAGGAACTACTTACAAATTACTTTCATATAATAGTTAAGTGTTTTCTACTATTAACAAAGTTCAGTAGACAACAGAGCAACGAAATGAACAATAAAACTTCAAAATAGCAGGAGAGAAAGAGGTAAATAAAATTTATCTAAATACCAAAAATAAAAAAAAAAAACAACAATTAGCAACTTGGTCTATCCAGCAAAAAATGAAATGGAAAGAGTAAATAATAATATAAAATAGACATTAGATATACATGAACCAGAAAAAATAAAATCTGTTATACCCATTGTTAAGCTTAATGTAAATATTTAAAAGCATTTAAAACTTGAAATGGAAACAATATTATAAAAGGAGAGATTGAAACGTGATTGATCCTTCCTGTGTGCTGGTAAAAGGGTCATCATCAGTTCCTATGGGAAGAAGAATCAGAAATAAATGAAGCCCACATTCATCCTTTATATTTAGAAGACCTCAGGAATTCTTTTACAAAAGACATTGGATTAAAAAGGAGGAAGGGAGGGTATAAGAAAGGAAGGAAAAAAAAAAGTCCTATCTCTCTGTTGCAGTCCACTATTTATGTTCAATTGCTAAACATAGAAAAGTTGCCATTTGTTATTTTGAATGGCTACCATGCTCTTTGATTTAGAGCATGTCCTTTGCAACTAGGAAAATGGTCCTGTCTCTTAGCCGAAAGATATACTGAGGGAGTGCTTAATCAAAAGATAAAGAATAGGAAAGCCTTTTCTCTAGATCTTGCTGTTTCCTGGTAGATTATCTCAACTGCCTCTATTGCTCTGATCCTCTGACAAGAGAGTCAACAATGTTCCTATGCAAATAGTCAATCCCAGATTTTCCTTTCTACCTCCACTCAACCTATATCTGAAGTATTAATTTGTTAGGGCAGTCATACCAAAGTACTACAATCTATGTGGTTTAAATAACAGAGATGTATTTTTCTCACAATTCTGGTAGCTAAAATTCCAAGACCAAGGTGTTTACAGCATTAGTTTCTTGTGAGGCCTTTCTTCTTTGCTGGTAAGTGAGTCTTCTCATGGTCTTCTCTGTCTGTCTGTCTCCTAAACTCTTTTTACAAGGGAACCAATTATATTGAATTAGCACTCACCCTACTGACCTCATTTTAATGTAATAACCTTTTTAAAGACATGGTCTCCAAAAACAGTCATATTTTGAGGTACCACAGGTTAGAATTTTAACCTATGAATTTAGAGAGGGACACAATTCAACCCACAACACCTGTCTTCTTCATAATTCTTGATAAGGATGGGAGGGACAACATTTCATTGACTGAAATCATTGAGCAGCTGTATTTTGGCGTTCATATTCCAGTCCTGCAGCATGTATGAGACTGCTTACAATCTGCCAGGGTCAAAAAATAATAGAATGAAACATTATCTCACCAGCAGAGAACGCACCTCTATTGCTTGTTGGCGCTAATTCAGAGGTTTCCTCACGGACCCTTGGTGAATATGAACTGGTGAAAGAAATAAAGGAATGTTTGGTAAAAGGAAAAACTTCTGGGGCCACTTGGATGGCTCAGTTGGTTAAGCATCAGCTTTCAGCTCAGGTCATGACCCCAGGAGGTTCAGGTCATGCCCCCAGATTCCTGAGATCAAGCCCTGCTTCATGCTCCCTACTCAGCTGGAAGTCTGCTTTTCCCTCTCCCTCTGCCCATCCCCCACATGTTCTCTCTTTTCTCTGTCTCTCTCCCTCACTTTTTATCTCTCCTATAAATATATAGTATCTTTGAAAAAAAAAGGGAAAACTTTTTCTTTACTTTATTCTCACACTTTCCTTAGGACATCAAGTGTGTGGAGGTTTTCCCATACTGACCAATGGTCTGGCAGCAGTTGGGGGTCCTACAATTCAATTTAATTCTGACACTAACTGAATGGAGTTAGTACGGATGCCACAGGTTTAGGGCTCAGTCCCACAAAATTCTCCTTCAGATGCCAATCTTAGTGTCAGGTTATCACTTATACTCCTGAATGACCAGTTGTAAATTGGGAGTTCCCATGACCCCTTCCTCAGGTTTGATACTTTCCTAGAATGGTTCACAGGACAAAGATAACAGTTTACTTATTATTACTGACTTATGACAAAGGGTATACTAGAGGATCCAAATGAACAGTCAGGTGAAGAGATACATAGGGTGAAATCCAGAAGGGTCCTAGGCATAGGAGTTTCTTTCCTCATAGAGTTTGAAAGTTACCACCCTCCCGCCACATGCATGCATTCTTGTTCATTAACCTGGAAGCTCTCCAAGCCCTTTGGCTAGAGTTTTTAATAGAGTTTCACTATGCAGGCATGATTGACTAAATCATTAACCATTGGTGATTAACAGCCTCTAGCTCCTCTCCCCTCCACAGAGGCCAGGGATGGGGCTGAAAGTTCCAACCCTTTAATCACATACTTGGTTCCCCACACTCCTTTTAGCTCTATCAGTCCAGAGCTAGTTCAGGAAATGAGGGCAAAAACCAAATCTCTGTGCCAAGAACCAAGACAAAGACCAAATATGTATTTCTTATTGTATCTCAATATCATACATGGAGAAACCTGAAATGCATGATCTCTCTCCTTTAGAGATATGGTGTTTCTCTTGAATTGAAAATTTTCTTTTTTTGGTCAATAATGATAACTTTTGGTTAAGTTGCTGGTGATTAAGTTTGTACTATTACTTTTAATATTTCAGAACAAACCTCACCTAGAGGAGATAGAAAAGATCACATAATCTGCTCCAGGCAAGCAGAAGAGGTCAGTGTTTTTGTACAGTGTACTTTGTACAAGTACAAGTGTTTTGTACTTTATCCATGTATCCATCCAGTAATTTTTTACTACCCATCACATTAGAAGCTCTCTACTAGCTGCTGAAAACTCAACAATAACTAAAACAGACTGCACTGGTTGGTCTTCTTGGCACTTACACTCTGATAAGGGGAGATACTGTGAGCTGCACACCTTCTTCAGATCATATACATCATATAAGATGATAGAATGTTAAACTTGGGATAAAAAAATATAGTATTTCTCAATCATTAAGAATCTGACAACTCTCAGGCTTCTACTAAGAAATCAAAAACACACAATTAAAACTTGATTGCTGAATAAAATACACATTCCTCCAGAAAGACATACAAATGCCCAATAAATGCATCAGTAACCATCAGGGAAATGCAAAACAAAAGCACAATGAGGTGCCACTTTATATCCACTAGAACACAATCATCAAAAAGTAATAACAAGTGTTCTTACGCACGTGGAGAAATAGGAATCATCTTATACTGCATTGTAAAATGGTGCTGCTACTTTGAAAACATCCTAACCGTGATTCAAAAAGTTAAACATAGAGTAACTATTTGACCCAGCAATGCCACTCCTATATATATATACCCAAAACAAATAAAAATGTATGTTCACACAAAAACTTATACACAAATGTTCATAGTGGCATTGTTTATAATAGCCTAAAAGTGAGAACAACCCAAATACCCATCAACTGATAAACCAGTAAGCAAAACATGGTATATCTGTACGGTAGAATATTGTTGCGCAATACAGGAAATGAAGTCATGACAGATGCTACATGGACAAATCTTGCGAGTATGCTAAATGAAAGATATCAGTCACCACAGACTACCTATGATATCATTTACATGAAATATTCAAAATAAACAAATCTATAGAGATAAAAAAAAAAAAAAAAAAAAAAAAGAACAGTGGTTTCCCAGGACTGGGATGTGGGGGTAGAAAAAAATTGAAGAGAACTGGGGAATAACTGCTAATGGATATGAGGTTTCTTTACAGGGTGACAAAAATGTTCTAAAATTGTGATCATTGAATCACAATTCACAATCACATTGAATCACACAATAATTGAATTGTATACTTTAAATAGGTGAATTGTATGTTATATGAATTATATCTCAAAACTATTATTTTTAAAATGCCAGTTGCTGTCATTTTAGTTGCTGTCATCTACTCCTTGTTGATATGATGTTAAACAAAATAGGAAGACAGGCACAAGTAGATAGTCATTACTGTTATAAAATGATCACCCCGATGGTCAGATTATGCTTTTATTCTTTAAAATTTTCATCAAGATAATGGCTCATCACTAGCAAAGTTGGGTAAAGAATTGCCTTCTTCTAGCTTCCAGAGCCATGCTCTTTCCATTATATTTTCTCCTATGGATTACACAACTTCTAAAGGTGCCATTCACTGGACTATCTTGTGATAGTTCAGCGCACAACATGAACAGAAACCCACAGTGATCCTGATTGGACCACTGCTCCAAAGGGTAGGAGAAGTTACTTCTAATTATTTGAACTTCTCAAAGGTAACACACATCCTCATTTGTTCACTGAAATTCACCATGTGCTTTGTATTCTACTATCCTTTCCCAGGACCATGAAATCAGCATTAACAAAAGCAAGGCATTTTACTGACACCTGCCAGTTACCTCTCTGAAAAGGAGCCAGTATGCTGGTAGGAGTCATGGACTGCTGTCTAGGTGAACTAACTTGTCTCAGTGATTTTCTATAGTTAAGCAACCCCAAACAACCTCAAGTAACCTTCAAAACAAAACAATCTTTTTAGCTTAAAGTAATTTAAAAACAAAAAACAAAAACAACGTATGATAAAATTTGGCAATTTGTTTTCCTTAATTTAATTTTCACATGCCAAAGGTACGGACTAAGGAGGTGTTAAAATGCAGGGGACAACATTATAGAATTATCCTCACTCCCTGTAAGAGGTTATAAAGATGACATTGGTGAGCATTCCCTGAACCACTAAATTTTAATGCATGGGTGATTTCAGCATTTTTAGATGAAGTGTGTAAAGGGCTGATTTCCTTGAGATTTCACTGTGTACATAGATCATAAATGCACATCCTTGGTGTTTCCCTAAGGTCCTTATGTTATCTGTTTAGAAGGCAGTACATTATACACATAAAATGCTGCAACCATGTCCACTCTATGCAGACTGTGAATAATTTTTTTTCTGTAAACATTGATTCTTCTTCAAAAGTTTCAGTGAATTAATGATGAAATACATTTTAAATAGTAGATTGCAGTAAATTAAAATGTATAAGAAATAGCCTGAAGAGATCATAAAGAAACATAGGTCTTTCCCCAACAACAGTTATAGATAAAATGATAAATATTACTTATATCTTTCATTAGAAATGTAATGTTTACTCCTAAAAGAACAGGTTGAACACAGAGACCATTTTTTTAATACCCCAAGAACCAACATCAAAAAACAATCATGTTAACATTTTGGTGCATTTTCCTCTTACTTTTTTCATATAATTTGTTTGTTTAGCACAGTATCAATTATATATTTTAACCCTACTGTTATCCTTATAGTTTGAGTCCAAAACATAATATTTAAGCTGAATTATGCCATATTATTCACACACATGCACACACACACACACACACACACACCCCAGAATTTTATCCGAAGGACAAGTCCTGTTTGCTCTCATTTCCTTACTTTAGCCAGAATATGTATGTACTCCCTTGAAGCTGAAAGATTCCAGAAGAGTTATCAGAGTTCATTAGCCTGATCTAGTCAGTTCCCAAAACAGATGCCTGGAGTTGAGTAGAAACTCAGAGAAGGAGAGTTGCCACTGTGAATGTTGGAATTCATCATCATTTTGTACAGTTTCATTGCTAATACTTGGCCTGGTACTTTTCTTTGGAGGCGTGATTACCCTCCAGACAGACCACTGGGTTTGAACAAGGTGGAAGAGAGGACAACCTTTCCATCAGTGTTGTGAAAGCTAAGGATGTTTCACACCAACATTAGCCTTGGATCCCAAGATGATAGCTATTTGGGTTTAGTCATAAAAGCTACTTTTGCTAGGACAGAAGCCTGGCTAGCATAGGACATTTATCTGTTTCACCATAAAAACACTTCCTTTTGTCTTATAGCTTTAGAGCCAGGGAGAGCCCACTCATTCATTCTGTGCCTTTCTGCTTTAATGGAAAGTTTATCTCTAGAGTTATATTGTCCTCACCTGATCACAGGGCCTTACGTGGCCACCTCAGTCCAACTGGCTTAGAAGAAAGGGGTTGGATCTTGAACCTTTCTCTCCTAAAGGCTCCTGGCCCCTTATATAAATAAGCCCATCAATTTCAAGACAAACTTCAAAGATTTCCCTAAGCAATAAAACAAAACTTTACTCTATCAAACAAATCACTGTCCTCAACATATAAGGCCACATCACATGGCAGTGAAGAGTATGGGGTTTAAGGCCTGGGTATGAAGCTTTAAGGCCTGGGTTCAACTCTCACCTGTGCCATTTACTTTCTTTATGACCTTGGTCAGATACCATAAATTTTCTGTGTCTAGACTTCCTCATCTGCGTAATAGAGACAATACCATTATCTTCTCCACAAGAGTGTTAAGAGAATTCAGGGTTAACTTACATAATGCATTTGGGAAAGTATCTGGCATATAGTAAACACTAAATACGTGTGACCTATGAGTATCCTAATTTTTTTTACTTAAGATTATGAATATTTGCCATGTTATTTTTGATGGCTGCCTATTTTCTATCAAATGAATATGTTTATTCAACAATTCTCTTATAACCAGACATTTAGTTTTTTTTTCAGTTTTAACTATTATTACTCTATGGACATAAATTTATCTTTGTACACGAGGTTTCTTATATGTAGTGTTACATCTTTGAGTTGAAGTTTCCAAATGGAAACAACTACATTAAGGAATAAACAGTTAACAGTGCCTGATAAATTTTGCCAAATACCTTATAGAAATAGTCTATTTTTTTCAGCAGTTTTGATGCCAATTTAGTCCCAAACCTCAAAAGAATGCAAAGAAGAAAATGGACTCTTCCCCAATTTTTTTAAACAAAATTTTCAACCCTAACCTTCAGACTTTATTATGGGTCTTATCTGCCCTCATCTTTTACTCTGAGAGCAATAATACCATGCCAAACCAATACGTGGATCCTGCAAGTCTCCGATTTGTTCTAGGACTTGAATTTAAACTTGGTAAAATGCAAAATGGTAGCTGGCCTGCAATACCAATACTCTCTGTCTACACACCCCTCAGTAAATATTGCTTAAACGTTCATTGTATTGAAAGCCCTAAAAAGAATCAGAGGAAATAAAGGGATGGCACAGAGACAGCCGAGATAAATCTGAAATGCATAAATTCAGGGCAGTAGATGAAGAAAGCTTAGAAAACCAAACCCAGGGGCACCTGGGTGGCTCAGTGGGTTAAAGCCTCTGCCTTTGGCTCAGGTCATGATCTCAGGGTCCTGGGATCAAGCCCCGCATCGGGCTCTCTGCTCTGCAGGGAACCTGCTTCCCCCTCTCTCTCTCTGCCTGCCTCTCTGCCTACTTGTGATCTCTGTCAAATAAATAAAATCCTAAAAAAAAAGAAGAAGAAGAAGAAAAGTAAACCCATTCCCTGTCATCAGACTGTTACTCTAAAACAGCAGCATAGTAAAATGGGTAATGAAAGCTCTGGGTTAGACTGCTTAATGTGTATATGAGGTCTATCACAAAGAATGTTTATTTTGAGCTAGTCTTAATATTAGATAAAGTCTCATGGAAGACGGAATCTGTCTTCATTTGTGCTGAATTCAATTGTCCCCTAACATTCCTCATAAAGTTTTGTATGGGCATATGATCACCCAGCTAAACTACATTTCCTGGCAACTCTGGCATCTGAGTTTGGCTATGTGATAGAGTGCTGGTCCTGGGAATGTGAGAAGAAATTGAGTGTGTGATGCCCACATATTGCTTTTGAAAGGAGTGGGTGTGTACTCTCTAGACTTTTCTTCTTCCCATAGGTTGATATATGGTGAGATGTGGAGGATGTGCCTTGGTTACACATGTAAAATGCAAATATTGTGGATGACTTAGCTGAAATGTTAAATGAGAATGGGATAAAGTTCAAAGCACTGTAAGAGTAGGGTTTCTTTATTATAGCAACTTAAGCTGCACTCTTTCTAAAGTAATACAATTTCAGCAAAAAGTCAAGTTTGTTTTTATTTGAATTTTTAAAAATAATGAGAATGAAATATCTAAAAAAAAAAAATTCACTGATGACTTCTGCACTGTTTAATGATCTTACCCTAGTTACTTGGAGTACTGTCAGCCCCCCACCTTCATAGTTTACCTTAACTGTATAAAGCCACCTTACCCATGTTCACAGCCTAAAACAAACAAACAACAACAACAACAAAAAAACCCTGCACATTAGAACTTTCTCATGTCTACTTTCCAGAGAGCTTAACCTCCAATGTACCAGGAGTGGTCCCAAAATGTTGGCAATAGAATGGATTCTGCAGCTGGATTAGTCACCCTCTGGCTGGCAGTTAAGTTCCCATCATTGGTGCACAGATGGACCCTGGTCCCATCATTGGAGCACAGATGGACCCTGATACAACTAGTTGGCCGAATTGTTAAAACTCACTGTACTGAATTGTGATGGTGTACCAGAGCAAGAGAAGGCCTGAGCTAACACAATGTATCAAGCATTTGAAAAACTGGGGTAAATAGTAACCATAATGACAATGGAATTAAGTGGCTATTACTAAGCTCCATTGATGCTCTAGAAAAAGACAATGAAAAGCTGAGAGTAATTAACAGGCAATTGAAAGCCAAGCGTGAGAGCCAGAGAGCCTCTTTGGGGTAATAAACTCTCACTTCCTGCAGCAGGAGGTCAAAGTTAAGGAGCAGACTCGGGATTTAATTGTCATTTGAGAAATTTGTACTTGGTCTTCCAAAAACTCTAGGTTCTTCTGAGTTAGAGGTCTTGGTAATTCATAAGGCACAATTCCACCAGGGAACTAAACAAGAGACCCTTTGAGTTACAGGCTAAAGCTGTTCCCTGAACACTTTGGGTGTCTCAAGTCAAGAGAAGAGCTGGCAAAAAAGAGTCACCCCCTTGGCAGAGTTCCTATTACACAATGGGGGCAAGGAGGAATATTTTTGGCACTCCTGTGTTCCACTTGGGTGCTGTCTGATACTTCTTGCCAAGTGTTAATGCTATATCCACAAGTGAAGCAACACTGGCCTGAGAAGGGCATAGTGGCAGAAATGAGGTGCTGGGGCATGCCACCAGATAAGCCAGTGAAATCACCAGCAATGCTGCCATTTAGGAAAATCTGGAATGTACTGTTGGGGAGAGTATCAGTTATAAACAGAGTGAGCATCAGCTGTAAACCCAAAACCAGCTGCAACGATCAGGGGTCTGGTTTATCCCAACTAAACTTCCTTTTCCAAGTTTAGCTCAGAAAGAGGGGAAACAGTTGGAATATTGGAGCATATGCTCTCAGGAAACACACACACAAACACACATACACATACACATAAAATATCTAATCTGTATATATATAATTATAAATAATGTGTATATATTTATAATAATAGACATATAAAATTTTATATGTACAAATGTGAGTGCAAAGAGTGGATTATGGGGAACCCAATGATGCAGCACTTAGGGAAGGACTTGTCTCAGCCACTGGAAGAGATGTCAGCCAACAGTCCCGGGCTATCAGCCCCTTAAGGAACTGCCTCAACGGCACAGTCACCTGGCACAAGGTTATACCCTTTCCAGGGAAACACACATTCAGTAACTAACTGTGGTGGGGCATTAAAAATCTAGCCATTTGGACCCAACAAGGGATAACTCTGGATGGATCATTTTAACTCTGGAGTTAACCGAGACTATTATCATCAGATGGACATTGCGGCTCCCTTTCTCTTTTTCCCACGTGGCTTCCTTCTACTTCCTCCCACGGTTCTGCTCTCATAGGCATTGCCTAATAAACATCGCATATGCTACAACTGGTCTCAGCGCCTGCTTGCCAGAAAATCTACCTTTTTGTGACACGCACTTTAACCTTCATACTCCTGGAAACACATTATTCACTTAGATTGTAAGACACAGTAATCTCCTGTTTTATTCATCTACTGCATCACCACTATTTCTTCCACTTTTTTGTCATTTCTTTAACTCATTATGCTCCAGGACTCCCTTTTCAGTCCTTTCCCCTCTTTTTTGTCTCCACATCTCTTGCTGATATTAGCTAGTCTTATTGCTTTAAATATCATGCAATCAGTTTTTATTAGTAATAGATGAAATAATAAAGCAGCCAAAGCAGGTACGTTAAAACACCAAATCATATCACTCCTCCCAAAACCATCCAGTAACTTCTCATCTTAATCAGAGTAAAACACAGTTCTGTCGTTGTCATTGTTGTTTTTTGCTACAATGCTCTATGTGTTGGCACCAGGGGATCTCAGTCCTGGATATACATTGGAATCACCTCGGGGGCTGAAGCTCCTGTTTAGAAAAAATAAATACAGTACTTCAATTTTACAAACTAAAAGAATTTTCATAAAACATGTATATTATTGTGTCACCAAATCAAGTAGGTAATGTTACCAAGCAATAATAGCCACAGATAGAAATAAAGCACACTTTTGAAAACTATTAAAGTCAGGTTTGTACTTAAGTCAATAACTACCAAGCACTACCATTAACCATTAATTACATAGGTCAAACCTTAGGAATCGTCTCTGGTTTTCCACCCTTTCTCACACCCTTAGTCCATCCAAAGCCTGTCCATCTACAGCCAAAGCCTGTGGCTCTGTTTTTAAAACATATCCCCTATAGAAGTAATCATTAATGTTCAACAAATACCCCCGATCTCCTTCATATTTCCCAGTCCCTGTGCATGTTGGTTGAAACCATGGAATGAAAATAAGTAAGTTTGAATGGCAATAATGAGTATCATCTCCAGTCTAAAGAATCCAGGAGATGGTATGCCTCCTTATTTCTCCTTTATTTCTCTCTTCCTCTGCTATAGTGACCTTGAAGCCTGCTTGTTCCAGATGGTGTAGCTAAAAGATGGAAGAAACTTTGATTCTTCAGTCACCATTTGGAGGAAAGCTACTTTGGACAGCTGCCCAAATTGCATCAGACTGTGAGATGAGAAATACATTTTTATTGGGTTAAGTAATGGAGATTTGGGGACTTACGTCTTGTACCAGCTAGCATTAATTACTCTAAAAAATTAACATTGGTACCAAGATTGGGCAGGGGTTTCTCTAAAGAAAACAAAACTAAAAATATAAGGCATATGTTCAGGGGTCAAGTGTCTGGTATAGTAACTACAATCATATCATCACTGAACTAGCAAATCTAGGAGAGGAAATGGAAAAATAGAAAATAAGTAGTGTTTATTGCTTAGTACAGGCTCTAAAACTGTCCTGTTTTAGAGGACAGGACAGTGACACACACTATAACCTTCACAGAAGATTTTCCTCTCCTTACTTCCCACAATTTAACCCTTCATTCTACTCTATATCACTTCTTATTTCTCAATCATTATCCTAAATTATACTATATTATTGTATACTCATTGAAGATCTCTCACTAAATAAAATATTCATGAAGAAATGGCTTAGAGTCCTATGTTTACCACATTATCATCAGAATCTTTGGTGGTGCCTGCCACACGGTGACAAAGAATAAATGTTGGACAAATGAGAAGAATGAATGAATATACTCTTCGTTTGAGATGAAGAAAAGTTACTTTAATTAATATGCTATAGGAAATGTCCTTATTCCCCCTCCTCTCTCTTTCTCATACTACTTCACTTTCTTTTTCTCTCTGCACAGTCTCTTTGCTTTTTCCTTTGTACCTCTGCTTATTCTTTTCCCCCACAGTCTGGTTTCTCTTCTTCCAAGTTGATACAACAGCTCCACATTTTCCAAATTACTGATTTCTCTTGCTATACCATAATTCCAAGTTATCTTAAGAAAAGATATGATTTACAATGAACTAGGAATTCTCTTCTGGGAAACTTAACATGTGTTGGAGCATGAGATAAGGTAGATAAGCTAGCAAGCTGTGACCAATAAACTTGTTTCTTATTACCAATAAAAGAAGCAATTAAAAAAAAAAAAAGGATGATCTGATTTAGCAAGCTTTGACTATTTATGACCATTTACCATGATTTGAGGGAGAAGGTATATACACAGTTGTCAATGGCCTAAGCAGAAATCTCAAAAGATGTCTACTATAAACGCTCTTGACAACAGAATAATGAAGAGGAAGCTGATCAATGACTTTTAAAATAACTGTCCCCTATTTGTGACATAAATCCTTTATCAGGTGGTTCCTCAGGATACCAACCAACCATTAGAAAAAGTAATGAAGAAAAGCCCTAAAAATTGCATTCTAAAAAGGAAATAGATAGCTGAATAATACTATTGACCATTTTGAAGAGCAAGGAAATAATAAATATTTTAATCAAATTGTATATCAAACAATATCCTCAAATCTTTGTAGTTAACTGTTCACAATTGCAATTTTAAAGCAAAACTATTCTTATTGGATAATATTCAATCACAATATTACGCAAAGATTATGAGGGTTAAAAAATGGAATAATATATGCTTTTTTCTATATGTAATTATTTTATTCTGTCATTCATTTAGGAAAAGAGAAATTAAACAGCTCTAACAACAAATTTATAAATAGATGAAAATGAAAGTCAGTTATAGTTTACTCTGGCACTTCCTTGGAGAAAGTCATAGATCAAACTAAAGATTCTGACAGTAAATACCGCATTTATGAGGGTGATTTGTCCATGAATAGAACTACTGTTTAAAAGTAAACTCACAGCTTATACTTCAAAAACTATGTTTTAGGGGTGCCCGGGTGGGTCAGTGGGTTAAAGCCTCTGCCTTCAGCTCAGGTCATGATCCCAGGGTCCTGGGCTATCTGCTCAGTGGGGAACCTGCTTCCCCCTCTCGCTCTGCCTGCCCTTCTGCCTACTCTGTCAAATAAATAAATAAAATCTTAAAAAAAAAGCTATGTTTTAAATATTACTTCAGTTAAGTTGTCTAGTATAATCACACTTACTGGCACTCTGATTTTGGGAAAATAATCTTAATATATTTTAATATTATTTAATAATTCTTTAATGTATATATGGTATATATTGTGTGATATATACATATATGTGTATGTATATTATATATATATGTGTACACACATAAACACATTGTTTTTGGTTGGAAAATATTAAATTTAAATAATTTTTAAAACTATATAATGAATGTGTAGTTATCCTACACAGGATAGGATATCCTGTAGTTATCCTATCTTGAGTTCTCCACTCAAATGCTTCATATATCCAATATCCTCTGCTGCCCAGAAACTGTCAACTTTTACTAGAACACTTAGGTTTTATTATTTTATTCCATAAAATATATCTTTTGTTTCCTTCTCCATACCAATCAGAGGATACATTCCAGAATGTCAGATAGATGACTATCTTATAATTTTACACAGTAAAAAAGATTTTAACACTCCCCATGCTCACACACACACCCCAAATTGACAATATGCTAAGGGTTAAAGAAACAATAGTGAACAAGCCAATTTTCTATGTTAGGTAGGCAGATAGTGATACCCAAATACAAGACTTTCTCGTAACCTAGATCAAACACACAACTTTGACTCAAGCACTAAGTGGATTTCTGTATGTCAAAGAATGGAAGCTAGCTTTCATGAATGCTCTGAGAGGAACACAGAGATGCCAGAAGGGCAACTGCCCTCGCATGGGAAGTGGGCCTTGGTCTCCTTATGGTTACTGGAGAGAAAGATAAGTAGAGGAGTTGCACAGTGACCCTGATTATGAATAACAATGGTCCAACCACTGATCCAGAGACAGAAGAATTAGACTAGATTTCTCTCTCTAGGGAAAAAGGAAAAAACGTTTTGGAAAGCATGGTGCTTCCTCTCCCATAGAATTAGTAAATATTAAAACCAGAATATGATCTAGGTCTTTTTCATTCCAAGAATTATTATTTTAACCAATCTATTTTTTAAAGAATGTTTGATCATTTCATTTTTAAAAGATTTATTTACCAAAAAAATGAACTTCTAACCAATATAATACTTAAAGGATCCATTTTTAATTGTGTATGATTTTTCTGCTTCTCTTTCCAGCAAACTGCTTCTTCCTACTACACCAGTTCATTCCACTCATTACTCACATGTGCATTCTTGCCAAAGTGGTTTTTCCCAGATTTCATTAGCCCTTATTAACATTCCAATGTGAAGAATAATCTAAAATTTTCTATTAGTGATATTTGATTGAAACAGAGATCAAAATAATTATCATGATTAAATATTAATCAAAGCAATGATAATCTTAGAAGAAAACTTATTTAACCTTACAAGAAATATATTTTCTCTTCAGTTTTTTATTTTTTTAATTTCAAACCTGAAATATTAATGAAAGCAAAAATTCCTCTACTTTACAAGATATCTTCATCCTGGGTAATATGGAACATAAAGTCCATGAAAGCTCGGTATTATTGTCAAGTAAGTTGTGCTTTTTTTTTTTTTTTTAATACTTATTTCTTTCCTCCACCACCAGATTTTGGGGTAGATATGCTTTTCAAAATCCCTGTGCCTTTGAAGTTTTTTCCCCCATTTCTAGAATTTTTTCCCTCTCTTTGTACTTGGTGAAGTATGTACTGGTAATACTCAAATCATAATGGGGACATTGGCACTTCATCTCACAAATATGCATGCCTAC
The DNA here is from genome assembly GCF_902655055.1 of Lutra lutra. NCBI lineage: Eukaryota > Metazoa > Chordata > Mammalia > Carnivora > Mustelidae > Lutra > Lutra lutra. The sequence goes on from NC_062282.1 coordinate 53,699,413, forward strand.
AAAACTGTATGCTTCCTAATTTTGGAATTTGCTACGATTTTTTCTGTGATGTAACACTATGACATCCTTGAAAGAAGAGACTTTGTCCCATTGAATTTTGAAATTTTCTTTTCCCAAAACCCAACACTGTACTCATCTATGAAATAAACAAAAATGTTTGGAAGTGAGCCAGTAGAGAGATCCACAACTTTAAACTCCCAGAGAATTATTCCACTATCCTCATCCCCAGATCTATTATTAATACCCACATAACTATAACAAGCAAGATCTGACTTGATGTTTGAACCTCTGTTTAGTTCTGGGAAATCCATGATTTGTGAGAAAGTTACAGGATGAAAAGATTGATTTGTGGTGACTCATTTTGATCCATGTAAAGCAGGACAACAAAATGTATAAACTCTTCAAATTTTCATCCTATGCGATTTACTAGAATAGAGATATGGTATTTTACAAGGAAATTCAAGTTGACTGTTCAGCTCTTTTACTATTTGATAACTCCATTTATATAGGGAAATATTTTGATTCAGCTATTCAATTCTATAGACCGTAACAAATATCTATGTGTGAAAAGGAAATAAATTATTGGCAAAGAAAAATAAACTTGAAAACTTAGGAATATCAAAGAACAACTCTTATTAATTACTGGGATTGACTTCTTGAAAAATAGTTGGGTGTATAAAGGCATTTGAATGCTTTGCTGATTTAGACCATCTAAATCATTTTAGAATAACTTTTAGATGATTCTTAAAAGGTCTTTGTTTCATTCCACAAAGATATTTGAACAGTTACTCAGTGTCAGTTACCACAGCTTTAAGGTAATGAAGAAAAACCACCAGAACATCATATGCATGAGCTTTTATTAGAAAATGCCTAGAAGAAGGCTTCCAAGAAGTATTTAACTTTGGTAAGGCTTCAAAAGAGTATCTAACCTGTGTTATAGGGATTTAACAGGAGGAGGCTAGCCAAAATTTAGTTATTTTCAGGAATAATTGATGAAAGATGGTTCTGGGAAAATGAGGAATTATTCTTATAAATTACCATTCACTGACTGAGTGACATTTATCAAGAGGGATGAGAGGAAGAATAAGGAGATAAAGTTGTGTATAAGACAGAGTATGGAAGATGGCTGCAGGAAACAACAAGCATTTTAAAATGCACAGCAATAAGAGGACAAAGTAACATTGAAGAATTCATTGTCACCAATACCAAAAAAGCATGTTCATCTAAACAAACATAAAGCACACAACTGCCTACCTCAGATCCTGACAAATAAATAATAAAATTATAATGTATAGTTAAAAGTTGTGTTTGTCAATTAGAAGTTATCTTTATCTTTCTTATAGCTCATAATTTCCATAGGAAAATATGTACTATATCCTCACATCAAAAAAAGCTGTGTTTCCTAGATGTCCATCAACAGACAAATGGATAAAGAAGATGTGGTATATATACACAATGGAATACTATGCAGCCATCAAAAGAAATGAAATCTTGCCATTTGCAACAACGTGGATGGAACTAGAGGGTATCATGCTTAGCGAAATAAGTCAATCGGAGAAAGACAACTATCATATGATCTCCCTGATATGAGGGAGAGGAGATGCAACATGGGGGGTTAAGGGGATAGGAGAAGAGTAAATGAAACAAGATGGGATTGGGAGGGAGACAAACCATAAGTGATTCTTAATCTCACAAAACAAACTGAGGGTTGATGGGGGGAGGGGGGTTGGGGGGGGCGGTTATGGACATTGGGGAGGGTATGTGCTATGGTGAGTGCTGTGAAGTGTGTAAACCTGGCGATTCACAGACCTGTACCCCTGGGGATAAAAATATATTATATGTTTATAAAAAATAAAATTTAAAAAAAAAGACTTATTTAAAGTAATTATACCTTAGGAGCTCCTGGGTGGCTCAGTGGGTTGGGCCTCTGCCTTTCGGCTCAGGTCATGATCTCCGGGTCCTCAGATTGAGCCCTGCATTGGGCTTTCTGCTGAGCAGGGGGCCTGCTTCCCCCCTCCCCCTCTGCCTACTTGTGATCTCTGTCAAATAAATAAATAAATCTTTTTAAAAATTTTTTTAAAAAATTGTGTTTCTTCTGATAAACTATTTTGTTTTTATTATGTGAAAAGAAATGTGTTCTATGAAAATGGAACATGCAATTAATCAGCATGCCCTTCCTTGTGCTGATCATTAGAAAACTCAGGAACAAGCTTATAATCCTCCTAAGGAAAATGTCCATATCTTATAGAGCACAATTTTGTTATAAATACTATCCTTGGATTTATCATATTTGTCTTGTTTTGCCAGGGTGTCCTTAATATAATTAAAAATATGTGTATTTTTGTAAATGACTTTAAGTCATTCTTAGGAAAATTGAGGAGTAGATGAATAAAAAGATGAATGAATGAATGATAAATAAAACAAATCTATCCTCCAACATTTTTTTACAAGTCACAAATGCAAGTTCTATAGTTCTATTATCTACATTAAGTTGAGCACTAAAAACAAAATTGGTTACTATTTAAAATTTGATATTGGGCATTCTCCCAACATACATTTTCCACATCAGAAAGTTAGAGTTTTACTGGCCTTAATTCCTATTTTTAAATTCATTTCATATCCAAACAAGCTGTTTTATTCAATAAATATTTATAAAGCTCCCTCCTGACATGCATTCAAAGTTGTTCTGTCAAAGAGAAAAGGTTAACAAAGCTCAACTAGACCAAATGGAATGCTTGAGAGAACAGAACTGTCTTTGGCATTTTTTTGAACGTATTTACTATTGGTGGATTCTGTGACCTTGGACAAGGAATTTTGTAGCTCTGGGCTGGAATTGACAAATTTGTCAGTAGCACACCAGTCTCTGCATAGGGATGAGTAATAAGTTATCACATCAGGGCTAAACATGATAACATAGAAAATAATTATTTTCAGGTAAGCATTTCCCAGCTATCTCATGTCCTTAAAAGAAAGCTTGCACTGTTGCTTTGAGTCTGATAGATGTCCTATTCCACTTCAGAGGAAGGCACCATTTAAATACTGAAGTATCTGCAAAAGAGACAATATTAAACAAAATATTTAGAGAATCTTCTGGGGGAAAAATAAGGATGCTACTCTCAAGTCACTGAAACTCTTATTTTCTCATCTTTTAATTGTGCCTCTTAAGTAAAAACTAAAATGTGCAGTAATTCTCAGCTTGATCACCAGAGAGTTCTCATTTAAACACTGGATATAAACAGTTGAAATTGAGATTCAAACTGAGTAAATGTTCGGTTTACTAAGACAAGTACATGTTAAAGCTGTAGATTTGGAAAAAACCACGTGGATCTGAAATGTAATGCCTATATCTCTATGGGACAAAACAAGAGCAAATGCGGATCTTTTTTGTTATATGACTGACTTGTGTGATAGGATAGAGAAAAATATTATGGCTAATTAAGGAGATACATAGAAACATGAAGGAATCTGATAGGAATGAAGTAAAAAGAGGGGAATGGATTAAATACCAGAGTTTTATTTATTTTCCCAACTATGTGTTAGCAGCAGAGTTTACCATATAAATGAGTTTCTAAATGGTTAGTCAATGTTAGACATTTTCTCACCAAATTAAATATGCTGAGTTCTGGTACTAAACTTTGCCACTAAATTGCTATTTGAGTTTAAGCCAGTTTCTTTGTAAGACATTATTTTTGTCAACAAAAATGGAACTAATAATATCTTTTCTTCCCTTTTCCCAAGACCATAATAAAGATAAAATGACAAAATAGGTAAATGTTAAGTTCTGCATTTAAGTTCAAAATATAATTGCTCAGAATAAGTCAGCTGGTCCCCAAGGTAGTGTAGCAGAAACTATGCTTAAAACTATGCTAAAAAAGATAAGATCATAACCTTGGACATTTCAGCCAACTGGTTGCTAAAAAGCTAATGAAATCCAAGACTACAAAAACAGAACTGTTGTCTAGCTCAAGGGACAGAATACTCTATACTGGTCACATCAAGTAGAAATTGCTCAAAACTTTGAAAAGCTTCCTAAGAAGATGAAATGTTTGGAAACTGTGTCCTATGAACAAAACTTTGAAACAATCAGGATAATTATCCAGGACAAATAAGGTTTCAGAAGTGTTGGCATTAGATCATTACATCAGAAAAAGAAATAGGGCTTGAAATATGCCTAGCAATCAGAGCTGTCCATAAGTGAAAAGACAATGCTGAAATGTAATGAGCTTCCTGTCATTAGAAGGAATCAAGTATAGGCTACATAATCAATCAACTGTCAGTGTGCTACAGAGTAGGCATTACTAGACATGCTCCAAAATCTCTTTCCATAGATAATTTAAAATGGTAAATATAATAATAACACTAAAATTAACAATATTATATAATGAAAAGACAGCCATCTATATGGAACTAGGTTTCTCCAATAGAAAAATCACTGAGTAATACGCTAATATGGCATCACTCTAAAAATGATGGTTCTGAATGGTAAAAGGGAGAGAAAAAGAACAATTAGCTCTCTTTCACCATTTTCACAATGAATGCTATGATTTTCATATAGTTAAGAACATATTTTTCAATGTGAAAATGGAATTTGTCTATCATTTCTATTAATGAGAGTAGGAATCTCTTCTGTTTTGAAAATAAACTAGGAAATTTTGGTCTCAGAAATGATTTAAAAGGAGTATATTGTTTTTATTTGGAGTTAATATGAAGAAAACAATATTGAGCTATATTATAAAACTAATGATTTTTCATAAAATAAGTTATGTTCTAATAGAAACTGATGAGGTTTTTTTTTTCTATTTTCTTTTTTTGTTTATTTGGGGGTTTGTGGGACTTGGGGGTTTTGCTAGTTTTTATTTAACTTCAAGTTAGTTAACATATAGTGTACTATTGGTTTTAGGAGTAGAATTTAGTGATTCATCACTTACATATAAAATCCAGAGCTCTCCCCAAGTGCCCTCCTGAATGCCCATCACCCATTTATCCCATTCTCCCACCAATCGCCCCCCAGCAACCCTCAGTTTGTTCTCTTACATATAGAACCCAAAAGACTACATAATGTTATGGTTTGCCTCCCTCTGTTTTATCTTATTTTCCTTCCCTTCTCCTATGTTTATCCGTTTTGTTTCTTAAATTCCATGTATGAGTGAAATCATATGGTATTTGTCTTTCTCTGACTGACTTATTTTGCTTAGCATAATATGCTCTCCTTCCATCCACATTGTTGCAATGGCAAGATTTCATTCTTTTTGATCACTGAGTAATATTCCAGTGTGTGTGTGTGTGTGTGTGTGTGTGTGTGTGTGTGTGTGTGTACACATACTATATATACCACATCTTCTTTATCCATTCGTAAGTTGATGGACATTTGGACTCTTTCCATAATTTAGCTATTGTTGATAGTGTTACTATAAATATTATGGTGCATGTGCCCTAGGAATCAGAATTTTAATAACTTTTGGATAAATACCTAATAGTGCAATTGCTGGGTTGGATCGTAGGGTATTTCTATTTTTAACTTTTTGAGGAACCACCATACTATTTTCCAGAGTGGTTGCACCAGACTGCATTCCAACCAACAACGCAAAAGTGGTCCCCTTTCTCTGCATCTTCACCAACATCTGTTGTTCCCCTACTTATTAATTTTAGCCATTCTGACAGGTGTGTGAGGTGGTATCTCATTGTGGCCTTGATTGGTATTTGTCTGATGATGAATGATGTTGAGCTTTCCTTTCATGTGATGGTTAGCCATCTGAATGTCTTCTTTGGAAAATTGTCTATTCAATGTATCTGTCCACTTCTTAACTGGATTATTTGTTTTTTGGGTGTTGAGCTTGATAAATCCTTTATAGATTTTAGATACTGAACCTTTATCTGATACATCATTTGTAAATATCTTCAATTCTGTAGGTTGCCTTTTAGGTTTGTTGTTTGTTTCCTTCGCTATGCAGAAGATTTTTATCTTGATCAAGTCCCAATGGTTCTTTTTTGCTTTTGTTTCCCTTACCTCCAAAGATGTGTCTAGTAAAAAGTTGTTGGGCCTAAGTTCAAAGAGGTTGCTGCCTGTGTTCTCCTCTGAGATTTTGATGGATTCCTGTCTCACATTTAGGTCTCTCCTCCATTTTGAATTTATTTTTGTGGATGGCATAAGAAAGTGGTCCAATTTCATTCTTCTGCATGTACTGTCCAGCTTTCTCAACACCATTTGTTAAAGAGACTATCTTTTTTCCATCAGATATTCTTTCCTGTTTTGTGGAACAAACAGTATGTTAAATATAGAGTTGTGGGCCCATTTTTGGTTTTCTATTCTGTTCCATTGATCTATGCATCTAAATGTTTTTGTGCCAGTACCATACTGTCTTGATGATTACAGCTTTTAATACAGCTTGAAGTCTGACATTTTGGTGCCTCCTTCTTTGGTTTTCTTTTTCAACATTACTTTTGCTATTGGGGTTTTTTTTCTTGTTCCATACAAATTTTAGAATTGTTTGCTATAGATCTGTGAAAAATGCTGCTGGTGTTTTGATAGGGATTGTATTAAATGTATAGATTGCTTTGGGTAAGTATAGTCATTTTAACAATATTTTTTCTTTTAATCCATAAGCATGGAATTTTTTTCCATTTCTTTGGGTCTTCTTCAATTTCTTTATTAAGTGTTCTATAGTTTTTCTGTGTACAGATCTTTCACCTCTTTAGTTAGGTTTATTCCTAGGTATCTTATGGTTTTTGGTGTAATTGTAAATGAGATCAATGCCTTGATTTCTCTTTCTGTTGCTTCATTATTGGTGTATAGAAATGCCACATATTTCTGTACGTTGATTTTATAACCTGTAACTTTGCTGAATTCATGTACCAGTTCTAACAATTTTTTGGTGGACTCTTTCAGGTTTTCTATATCTGCAGAGTGAAAAGTTTGGCTTCTTCTTTGCCAATTTGGATGCCTTTTATTTGTTTTTGTTGCCTGATTGCTGAAGCTGGGACTTCCAGTACTGTGTTAAAGAACTGAGGTGAAAGTGGACATCCATGTCTTGTTCCTGACCTCAGGGGAAAAGCTCTCAGTTTTTCTCCATTGAGAATGATAGTAGCTGTGGATTTTTCACATAAGGCCTTTGTGGTATTGAGGTATATTCCTTCTATCCTCTACTTTCTTGAGGGTTTTATATCAAGAAACGAATCTGTATTCTGTCAAATGTTTTTCTGCATCTATTGAGAGGATCATATGGTTTTTATCCTTTTTCTTTTGTCAGTGAGGTACATCACGTTGGTTGATTTGCAGATATCAAACCACCTCTACAGCCCAGGAATAAATCCCACTTTATTGTGATGAATAATCCTTTTAATGCTCTATTGGATTCAATTAGCCAGTATCTTGTTGAGAATTTCTACATCCATGTTCATCAGGGTTACTGGTCTGTAATTCCCCTTTTCAAAAAGTGGGGTCTTTGTCTGACTTTGGAATCAAGGTAATGCTGGCCTCATAGAATGAGTTTGGAAATTCTCCTTCCATTTCTATTTTGTGGAACAGCTTCAGAAGAATAGGTATTTTCTTCTTTATTTTTTTTTTTTTTAAGAGAGAAAAAGAGAGTGGTGGAGAGGGGCAGAAAGCAGAGAGTGTGAGAGAATCTTAAGCAGGTTCAACACCCAGCATGAAGTCCAGTGCAGGGTTCGAGCTCAAACCATGAGACCATGACCTGAGCTGAAATCAAGTTATATGCTTAACCAACTGAGCCACCAAGGTGACCCATATATTCTTCTTTAAATGTTTTGTCGAATTTTCCTGGCAGCCATCTTGCCTGACTCTTATTTGTTGGGAGATTTTTGATTAATGATTCAATTTCTTTGCTGGTTATGGATCTATTCAAATTTTCTATTTCTTCCTGCTTTGGTTTTTACAGTTTATATGTTTGCAGGAATCTATCTATTTCTTGCAGATTACCCAATTTGTTGGCATATAATTGCTCATAATAATCTCATAATTATTTATATTTCTGTGGTGCTGGTTGTGATCTCTCCTCTTTCATTCATGATTTTATTTATTTGGGTCCTTTCTTTTTTCTTTTTGATATGTCCAAGTAGGGTTTGTCAATCTTATTAATTCTTTCAAAGAACCATCTCCTAGTTTAGTTGATCTGTTCTATCATTTTTTTTTTAATTTCCTATCAGTTATTTCTGCTCCAGTTTTTATTATTTTCCTTTTTCTACTGGCTTTAGGCTTTATTTGCTGTTCTTGTTCTCGCTTTCTTTCAGTGTAAGGTTAGGTTGTGTATTTGAGATTTTTCTTACTTCTTGAGGAAGCCCTGTATTGCTATATACTTCCCTCTTATGACCATTTTTGCTGCATTCCAAAGGTTTTGAACTATCAGGTTTTTATTTCCATTTGCTTCTAAATATTTTTAAATTTTTTCTATAATTTCCTGTTGACCCATTCATTCTTTAGTAGGATGTTCTTTACCCTTCATGTATATGTGGACTTTCCAAATTTGTTCTTGTGATTGACTTCAAGTTTCAAGCATTGTGGTCTGAAAATATGCATGGTATGATCTCAGTCTCTTTGTATTGGTTTAGGCCTGATTGGTGATCAGGCCTGATTGGTGGTTGGAGAATGTTCTATATGCACTCAAAAAGAGTGCGTATTTTGCTGCTTTAGGATGAAATGCTCTGAATATATCTGTTAAGTCCATCTGGTCTAGTGTGTCTGGTCCAATGGCTTTGGCTATTATTTCCTTATTGATTTTCTGCTTAATGACCTGTCCACTTCTCTGAGTGGGAAGTTAAAGACCTCTGCTATTAATGTATTATTATCAATGAGTTTTTTCTAAGTTTGTTATTAATTGATTTATATATTTGACTGCTCCCAAGTTGGTGGCATAAATATTTATAATTCTTAGCTCTTCTTGTTCAACAGACCCCTTTAATATGATATAGTGCCATTTTTCATCTCTTATTATAGTCCTTAGTTTAAAATCTTGTTTGTCTGATATAAGGATGGTTACTGCAGCTTTCTTTTGGTGTCCATTAGCATGACAGATCATTCTCCCACACCCTCATTTTCAATCTGGAGGTATCTCTGGGTCTATCTAAAATGAGTCTCCTGTAAACAACATATTGATGGATCTTGTGGGGGTTTTTTTAATCCATTCTGATGCCCTATGTCTTTTAATTGGAGCACTGAATCCATTTACATTCAGAGTAATTATTGATGGATATGAATTTAGTGCCATTGTATTACCTGTAAAATTTCTGTTCCTGTAGGTTTTCTCTGTTCCTTTCTAGTCTTTACTCTTTTGGTTTCTCTTTTCTGTTCAAAGGGTCCCCTTTAGTATTTCTTGCAGAGTTGGTTTAGAGTTCACAAACTCCTTTAGTTTTTGCTTGTCTTGGAAAGTCTATCTCTCCTTCTATTCTGAATGACAGCCTTGATGGATAAAGTATTCTTGGCTGCATATTCTTCCCATTTAACACATTGAATATTTCAGGCCACTTTTTTTCTGGCCTGCCAAGTTTCTATGGACAGGTCTGCTGCCATCCTTCTGTGTCTACCCTTATAAGTTAAGGACCTTTTCTCCCAAGTTGCTTTCAGAATTCTCTTTATCTTTGTATTTTGCAAGTTTCACTATATGCCTTAGTGTTAACCTGTTTTTGTTGATTTTGAGGAGAGTTCTCTGTGCCTCTTGGGCTTGAATTCCTATTTCCTTGCCTGGATTAGGGAAGTTCTCAGCTATAGTTTGTTCAGATAAACCTTCTGCCCTTTTATCCCCCTCTTCTTCTTCTGAGACTCCTATGATATGGAGATTATTACACTTTGTGGAATCACTGAGTTCCCTAAGTCTATATTCATGGCCTAATAGTTTTCTTTTGCTCTTCTTTTCAGTTTCATTATTTTTAATAATTTTACCTTGTATATCACCTATTCATTCCTCTGCTTCTTCCTCCCATCAATATGATTATATTGAGTCAGTTTTCGTTTCAGTTATAGCATTTTTTAATTTTGGTTTGACTAGTTTTTATCTCATTTCAGATTGAAATTGTTGGTATAGAGTTAGATAAGTTTTCAGAATGCACAATTTCCCATGAACAAAGTAATTTGAAAACCTCTTCATTTTAGTATATAAGCAAACTTTTAAACAACAGAACTCTACTAGATTTTCTGGACATGTGTGGGGGAAATTTAAAATTTATTCCAAAATCATAAATGCCTATATGATAAAATTAAATATTTAATTTGGTCCTTTACTCTTTGTTGCCATTCAAGTATATTGTGAAAGTCTAAATTGGCTAGGTTGGACGATTCCAAAACCAAACAGTTAGAATCATAAGATTTTGAGATTAGAACTGTCCTCAGGGAACATCTCTTGAAGGGAATCACATTATCTATTGTCTTCAGGGACCAGGCAGGTTATAGAAAGATAAGCCTTCAGAAAGTGAGAGTTTGTGAACGATTTTAGACTATCCCCTGATAAAATGTATCAGATTCACTTTATAAAAATTATATAATTATCAATAAACATTTTTCTGTACCAGATCAGACACAGAGCCAAGTAGGTGAAATTCTGGATCTAATGCTCAGCCTTATGTTATAGATTAAAAATGGAAGTGATTGTTGGGTTAATAAGTAACTTGTTCAAAGTCATTATAATAAGTCATGACAAAGTTAGATCTAGATTCTAAGTGTTCAGTTGCATAACTTTTACATTATATAATAACTATATCTAATATTCATAGCTTTTTGTTCTGGCCTTTAAAATATTTTCATACATATAAAAATTAGGTTTAATTGTACACTATCTTTTATAATCCTAATTTACAGTTCTTTTTGCTTTTTCCTATTTACAAAAGGCTACTATGTGAAGTAAAATATAGTGCAAAAACTTTGTAAATATATTTAGTGGATATCCCTATAAGTTATGACAGAAGAGTTATACTACTTTATAAGTTACCAAGCACCAAAGTTTTCTATTCTGAGAGGCAGATTAAATAATGAAGACTGAGTCCCTCATATTCTTTATTCATATCTAGTTCTGCTGTATTTGCATAGATATTTCCTTGAAGAGAACAATAAACCATTTTATAACCCCCCTGTGCAGTTGGCCCAGCATGGATCTTCATAGTCTGCTATTAATAAAAGAAATTTTGTTAGGACAAATCAAATAATAATAAATGTTTGCTTGCTAGCAAGTCATTTGCAGATAGACCACCATCCCCCTTTTTTTTCACAACCTAAACATGTGTCATTGCATTTTGGGATTCATTTTTGCTTTGTGGAGACATAGCAAGCAACCGGAGCCCTCAATCTGGTGATCTGCAAGAAAGACATCGTACCAGAAATAATCACCATGTTTACATTGGTTATGTCCATCAGGACATTAAGCAATTGTTGCTCCTAAATAGGCCAGAGAAGAGAAACAAAAAAATCTAATGAACATCATTATTGAAGTGGCTTCAATCTCAGGATCTAAATTACAATTATTATTTGCTTCTAAGGCTTCTGATTATATAGGAATTCTTCAATAACAATTTATCTCTTCCAGAAATTTGTTCTTCAGTCTTAAAATAGAAGCACAACTCTTCTGTGAACACAATGATGAAAGATGAGAGCATGCAGCCTAATCCATTTGTATGAATGAGTTGGTTTGATTTCCTTTTTGGCAACTCCAAACCCAAGGCATTAGGAATAAATGTGTTCATTCAACAAAAATGTGTCTTATTTGATTGACTAATGCTCTGATCCAAGCAAAAAAGCCTTAGAAAAAATGGAGAAGATTTGTGAAGAAGCTAATGAGACATTCATATTGTAATAGAAATAAAGCCACTCACTGGAATTTTTTAAAGACATACTTAATTCTCATCTGGAATGTAAGAATGGCCCACAGCTCTTTCCCACTGACCCATAGTTTCTAAACAGTTATAGTTATTCCCTGGTCCTAAGATCAACTATTTATCTTTCATCCAGTGTTAGTAGTAGTGCCTGTGTTTGTTAAGATTTTTTGGGTGGCATCCACAGAAATTAACATTGAATAACCAAAGAAGATAAAAAAATTTACGGGAAGGTTTTCATGTAGCACACAGATTCAAAGATAATACTGATGAGTCAGATCCAGAGATGGATAAGAATCAGGAAAAGTGAATACTCAAATTCCCAAAGGCAAGTATCCTGACTGGCCTAATTTAAGACACTATGCTAAGAGAAGACACAATGCTTTGATTAGCAATTCCAAGAAAACCACATTAGAGGAAAAGTAAGTCCCCAAAAGAAAAAGAAGGTGCTAATAGCAAATGGAAGGCAGGGGAATAAAATAAATATGCACTACACTGCCCTTCATATGTTGGCTCTGATCAGTGTAAGATTAGAAAAGCAGATGCTAATAGACGGTCGGAGTATAGTACGGGTTTTTGCCCGTTCCTTCTGATTTGCCTCCATCTGACTCCAGTCTCGCTATCTGATTAAAGACAATTTTTTCACTTCTGATTTGGGACCAGGCTTGCACCTGGGGACTGTTGTTGTTTTGTACTTCCATATTACAAAAAGGAAATCAAGCAGACCGTCAAAGACTCTTAACAGGAATCAGACTGAAAATGTGTGATTTTTTTTTCAAATTTTATTGTGTAGAAAACATAACCGTTTACTACCAATAGTTTCTGAATGTCTGTGAATTCATCATAACAGAAACAGTATTAAACAAGGAAAAAACATAGTTTTATATAAATCAGAAGTGAAAAACAACTTCTATTTCTCAGGTTTCCAAACTTTTAAGCTTCATGTGAAAATAAGTATTGAGGGAATATTTATTTATTTAATAAGAACACCTAGAACCAACTTTACATGCCCAACATGCCATGGTGAGTATTTTGACAGATGAATATTTTATGATGTGCTTAGTAGGCCTAAATGAAATTCTTATCTGCAGTAGCATCAATCACTAGAATTCTTTATTTTTACCCTAAGATGAATGCTTTGGAAATGTTAGTCCCTGAAGTTTAGAGATACTTGTGAGAAGAATGGCTCTATTTCCATGTTATGGATAAAGACATTAAAGCCTACAGTTGTTAATAACATACCTAGTGTCATTAGCTAGCAAGTGCTTAGAAGTGGGGGCTGAACACTTCTTGGATTTCAGTTTTTATACTCTATGCCATAATTCTCCCAAGATTACCAGATAGCTTTGAATATTATTTAAGAAAAATGAATCTAATTTATTTTCATCAGATACCAAATTTAATTCAGCTGACTTAGTCACAGACGGTATCTATAAAATTTAAATAAAGGGGTAGAATTCAGTGTAGAAGGGTCAAAAGCACTGACAATATTCAAATTTCACATTGTAAAAATAAATTATAGTAACTCTCTAATGAATTGAACTGATACCTTTTTTTTTAGTTGTACATCATTCAGATCTTACCATGAAGTAACCACATTACTAGAGACATCATTTAACCATATGATATGATAAAAGTTCTGGCTAATATTATTGAGTATTCACTATTTGATTAATATCAAATATAAAAATATGCTGACTAATTGCCCCATCCTATTCCTCTAGTCTTTTCCTAAACTGAAATTGTTGTCTGTTCTATACATGGTTTGTCATCATCAATACTACTGACATTTTGGGTTGAATAATTTTTTTATCTTGGCAGCTCTCCTGTGCATTGTAGCATGTTTAGCACCATCTTTGACCTTAACCCACCAGATGCCAGTAGCACAACCTTCCCAGTGTGACAACCAAAAACATATCCAGAATTCCCCAAATATTTTGGGGACTGAAGAAGAGAGGATAAAATCACTCTCAGTTGAGAACCACTTCTCTAGAGTTAACCTTCTGTACCAAGTTCTTGTACTCATCTCTGTCATGTTTGCAAAAATCTTCCCATCTCTATAATCACCTTTCTTTCCAGAATCTTTAAACATTCATATATAGACTCCTCTCATTGGCTTTAAATACACAAATCACCTCCTTTTAAGGATACTGATTGAATAGTTAATTAATTAAAAATCATCTGACCCCTTGGTCTAGTCTTAGCCCCTGTTCTCTCTTCTCCCTTCACAGCCATTTCTTGGAAAAGCCATCTATTCATGTTGTATCCTTTAATCACTTTTTTTTTCTCACTCCATATGTCCACCCAAAATTGACTTCCATCATTTTCTCTCTTTCTTTGGATTCTGGCCATAACAATCTCTTTTCTTTTCTTTCTGGAAATTTCTCTCTTTTTCTCTCTTTCTCTCTCTCTCTCTGGCTCATTCTCCTTTACTTCACCATGAGATGATGGCATTTCTCAAGGCTGATTCCTGATTTACTGTTTCTTTTCTACTCAAGATTCTGTGCTTCAGTGATCCCAAAGCTTAAACCGCTATATCTATAGTGACAGCTCACAATATTCCCAGGTCTCTCCTGGGAGCACCAACTGATTACATAGCTCTAACTGATCATTTGACATTTCCTTTTGGAGATCCTAGAGCACCTCAAATGCCGCATGTCCAAAATAAAACTTATGACCGTCCCATCTCTAAACCTATTTTTGTTTGTTTCTCTATACAGTAATTAGATCTTTGAGTCATCTTGTTTTGCTGTTGAGAAACATAAATGTCATTCTTGAAATCTCCATTTCCTTTTACCTCCATATCCATTTAAAATTATGTGAATTCTACCTCTTAAATATGTTGCCTCTTAAATATCTAATTCTATCTACCTATTCCATATTCATCAATTCTGACCTAGTACATACAACTTTTTTCTCACACTCAGAATTATAATAATTGTCTCCCATTAATTCTACCAGAATCTTCTCTGTCCTGCCCCACGTAGAGTGATGTATTTAAAACAGAAATCATTGACCTAACTATTCTCTACACCTTAAAAACTTTAAAAGGCTCCTCAATGCCATGCAAAACATACATTATTTAAAATTTATACTACAAGCAAATCACTGTACAAAGCATTGTAGCTAACTCCTCATCAAGCTAAATAGAAGTGAAATCTACCAAATGACAACCTCAAAACAGCAACCAAAATATAAAACCTTCATTATGAATCACATACTATTCTAAGTACTTTACATACTTTGAGTAATTACACCTTCACAACAGTCCTAAAAGGTAAATATTATTTTCATGTCCATTCATAGATGAAAATACTGAGTCACAAAGAATCAGAAGCGATCTGAAAAGATGCACACAACAATGAAGGGTCAGAGGCAGGATTATAATGCAGACACTATGATTCCAGGTTCACAATCTAGACAACCACACTATTCTCTACCTTAATAATATAAAAATTTTAACCACTTCAAAAACTAATATTTTTGTTTAACTAATCTTTTCTTAGGACTTTCACAGTGATAACTAGTGTAAACATTGGAAGAAAAAGTGGTATTCAATTTCTACCATTTAATAAATATTCAATTTTTTAAAAAGATCTTATTTATTTATTTCACAGAGAGAGACATACAATGAGAGAGGGAACACAAGCAGGGGGAGTGGGAGAGGGAGAAGCAGGCTTCCCGCTGAGCAGAGAGCCTGTTGCAGGGCTTTGTTCCAAGACCTCGGGATCATGACCTGAGCCTAAGGCAGATGCTTAACAACTGTGCCCCAATATTTAATATTTTTAAATCAAATGTGCATTACAATAATGGCCCTTCTGAAGTACTTGGTCACAAGAGGAAATAGACTCACCCAGCTAAATATGAAATAAAAAGCATCTAGAAACAGTGGGAAAGCCATGCTAAAGGCAGAAAATGCTCTCAAAGCATTAACAGGATCAATGCATTACAGCTTTGAAAGGAGAAGACATTAATTGAAAATGAAAAGAAAATTCACAAAGTTACACTTTTGCTATAAACAACTATCAACAACACAAGCAGTGACAATATTTATTGAGCATTTATTATAAGCAAAAAAAAATTGAGTGGACCCCTTTATATGCAGTAATTCATTTGCTTCTTACAGTAACTTTATTTACAATAAATATCTTACGTGTAAGTCACAGGTGAGTCAATTGAGACTCAAGAACACAGAGCAAGAAAGCCAGGCTAGAATTTGGATCCAACTTAGTCGAGCTCTAGTGATCATAAATTATTTTTTTTTAGGAATTTGAAATCCACTACTTATAGAAATGAAATGAAATAAAATAATAAAGCATACTGATGCAAATATTGGTTAGGTCTTTACAGGTCTTGGTCAGTGATGAGACTTCCTTGCCAAGAAATGACTGAGAAACATATAAGAAAACCTGCAGAGGCTCAAGAAAAAGATGCTGGGTTTACTTATGTAGGTGCCCTTTTTTCCTGCTCTGCTCTTTGCCTCTGCTTTGCTGTGAGAATTTGATAATTGGTTTTTAAAGCAAAAAGTTGTTCTCTAGCAAAAGGCTTTTGGTCCAGCCTTTAGGTAGATTAATTTTTTAAGCCTTCACAGCTTATTCTTCAAACACTGTTCTCTGGCACTGCCTGAGGAAGGCAATCACCAAAGGCCCACAACACACAGCCAGTATTGGAGAGTGTGATTGGCTGAATAACAACAAAAAGGAAAAAGGGGTTAAATTCAAATAAAAGCTCTATTTGAAGTTGGTCTTTGTTCTTCTTAACCTCTGGAGAACTTGTCTGAGAATAACTTATTTCAGCATGTATTTAAAATGCCTGAATCAGAGACCACCCTTCTGATGTACACAAGGTAGAAGAGACTGAATGTTGTCTGAAGAGCCCTTTAAAGTAACAGCTTCTATACAAGTCTTCTTTGGAATTCCTCTCAGGATCTCACTGACCATAAGCTTCTCTCTCAGAAACATCTGTGGGGGTAAGATAACTTTCACACATAGGAAAAATTAAATTTCCAAAACCAATAGGAATTTAGAAAGAACAAAATTATCTGGCTCTGAAGAAAAATATGTTGCACAATATTAGGGGACATGTGTAAAAAGAACTCTTTTCCTTCAGATGAGTCCTCTACAAAGCATTTCTCAAACTCAGTGATTAGGCATGCACCAAGACTTCAATAAACATTTATTCATTATGCAATGGAACATTATATGATAAATAAGAGCTTGATCAGGGCGCCTGGGTGGCTCAGTGGGTTAAGCCGCTGCCTTCGGCTCAGGTCATGATCTCAGGGTCCTGGGATCGAGTCCCACATCGGGCTCTCTGCTCAGCAAGAAGCCTGCTTCCCTCTCTCTCTCTCTCTGCCTGCCTCTCCGTCTGCTTGTGATCTCTCTCTGTCAAATAAATAAATAAATAAATAAATAAATAAATAAGAGCTTGATCAAAATTTCTTCTGCACTTTGTAATAGAAAGCAGTATGACTTGAGTATGCAGGCCACAGTTCACACAATTCTAAATGCATGCCGTAAAAGAAATTAAGATGGTTTCTTGGTAGCTTGCACGAGCGTCTAAAGTGCCGGAATATGTTCTATAGAAGATAACAAGGAATTATGTTCCACTATTACTATTACAAGATAGGACACATTTTATTGATAGTAGGAATTTTTAGTTAGGCTAAAATACTCTAAAAATACAGGCACCTGGGTGGCTCAGTTTGTTAAGCATCTAACTCTTGGTTTCAGCTCAGGTTATCATCTCAGGGTCTTGAGATCAAGGCCCACGCCAGCCCTGCACTGGGCCCTGCAATGAATTCTGCGATCAGCATGGAGTCTGCTGAGGATTTTCTCTCTCCTTCTGCCCCTCCCCCAGCTTGCACTCTCTCTGAAACAGAATAAATAAATAAAATCTCTAAAAAGTACTCTAAAAATTGGGGTACCTGGGGGGCTCAGTGGGTTAAGCATCTGCCTTCTGCTCAGGTCATGATCCCAGGGTCCTGGGATCAAGCACCAATTCAGGCTCTCTGCTCAACAGGGAAGTTGCTTCTCCCTCTGCCTGTGGCTCTGCCTGCTTGTACTCTCTCTCTCTCTCTCTCTCTGTCAAATAAATAAAATCTTTTAAAAATATAAATAAGAAATACTTGAAAAATAAATCCACAACTCTAATGTCTCAAATACTGTGGTTGCTTATTTCTTTCTCAGTGCAAAGCAGGAAATGTTGGCAGATATCTCTTATCCACACAGTGAAATGGGGCCCATAGTTCCTCCATTCTGCCATTCCTACAACCTAGTCAGTGCCTAGATCCCACCAGATGAAGGGAATGAAGAGGACACCCATTTTTTAAAGGCCGTACCAGAAAAGGCACACAGCAATTCCACTCCCATTTCATTAATGCAAACTAGGTATGTGACCCCATGGAGATGCCAAAGGGGAGAGAAACTGTAGTCTCTGTCTGGGTAGTCACCATTAAATTCTGCTTCTACTGGCACAAAAAAAGGTAAAAGGGTTTTGATGGCCCCTTAGTCACCTCCATCACAAATCAACAAGAGTATAAACAAATTCAGCTTGACTGACAATAGAATTTCAAAGGCAGAAAGTTAATAATTTAGGTTCCAGGGTGCCTGGGTGGCTCAGTGGGTTAAGCCTCTGCCTTCAGCTCAGGTCATGATCTCGGGGTCCTGGGATCGATCCCCGCATCGGGCTCTCGGCTCGGCAGGGAGCCTGCTTCCCTCTCTCTCTCTCTGCCTGCCTCTCTGCCTACTTATGATCTCTGTCAAATAAATAAATAAAATCTTAAAAAATATATATAATAATTTAGGTTCCAAGGAGCTGTCATTCAAAATCGATGTAAAAATATCAGAAAAATAGTAAAGACAATTTGCGTAGAAAGGATCAAATGATGGTATGGTATCATAGAAGAGAACTAAGAATTCAATCTTAGATCAAAGGTCAATAGTCTATTTTATAATATTTCATTTCACAGAGGAAAGAGTATGTAACAGGAAAGTCAGTCAGACCTCGTTTATTTGAAGGCTTTGAGTATAAACCTGCTGTATAAGCTTGAGAGAGTCAGTTAAGTTTTCCGATTCTGTTTCCTGTTTTTTAAAATGGAGTTAATACCATCTGTTTACACGACTTTTTGTAATTTATTAATATATAAAAAGAACATTGCAGAGTTTATGGTGAAAATGATGTTAAATTAGGCAACAATTACCATTATTATTTTTGTTATATAAGTTTAAATTTAGAGGTTACCATAACATACTCAAAACCAAGTTCATTATCTTCTACTGCAACTCAGTTCAAGTCCATTGCCTGAGAGATGCTTCTGTTTTTGGAAAAACAGCTATACCTGGATTCAAACCTTTGTAGCCAGCTTTTTTTCCTCTTATCTCTTTATCCAAATTCCAGGTGTATAAACAGCCACCATGTGTCTGTCTGATCTTCCTAATTCACATTTCTATTATGTTTTTTTGGATCACCCTAAACTTTCCTGCTGTGAGCATTTTTATCTACCAGGGGCAGGTCAACTTGAAAGACAGAAAGAGAAAAATAGTTCCATTATGTCTAGTCCACCCTATCTCAATCAAAAATTTTAAATCACATGATTTTGCTGGATATGTGGATTTTAAATCAAAGCTTAATTCAAACAGTGGTCTCAGAATTCAACAAATCACAATAGAAGTTCCAAAACATAAGATATTAACTGGTCTTGCATTTTAAAATGATTGTCATTTAAAAGTAAGTACATAAAATCGTTTTACATCTTTGCTTGCACACACACCAATAAAAAGATCATTTATACTACCTAACATAAAGGCAACTCTTGCCATAATCAAACACCATAAATCTTATTTCCAAGTACCTATTACATTTCTTTCATCATTGAACCATCTGATATCTTAAGCAGATGTGACATGTGCTTCTATCATGTTTTTCTGACTTTTTGTCCAAACTAGGCACTTCTCACATAAATTATCAACATCACCTAATTTGTCTCCATGTTTCTGTATTTCCTAGGCATGTTGATTTATTTTTTTCAACTGTGAAACATTTGGATATCTAAGGCAGTATAGCTATAAGAAAAAGATTATTTTCTCAAACTCCTTCCTTTTGCAGCATTTAATCTAAGCCGTCTGATTGCCATTTTACCTTTGAAGTGTGGGAAAATTTTCACAGGAATAATAGAGAGGAAAAAAATGGGCTTTTAGAATCTGATTGACCTATCTTTTATTCTTGATCCTACAAATTATTTCCTGTGTTAACTTGGATATGTTACTTAACTTTGAGATTTACTTTCGTTATCCTTAAAATGGGGATATAATATCATGCCCTCAAAATTATTATGGAATTTAGATAAGTTAGGTTTTATGTTCCTTGAAATCAGATACCGAGCTTTGATCTTTCAATCACTCACTGTGCCTATCACAGTGCCCTATACAGGATTGGCCGTCAATAAACCATTAATCCATATTATTTCTAATAAAATGTTATAAAAAAATCTAGAGTAATCATTTATAACTCTAGATAGAAGTTAACACTAATGCACCACAAATAATCAAATTTATCAAGAAAAGTTACCTCAGCAATGAATAAATAACAAATTCCTCAAGCTGAAAACCAACCCTCAGCTAGTCAGTAACCTTTAAAGAAAACAAAACCCAAAACACTCCATAGGTGCTGAATTTAGTATTAACACATGACTAGAGAACCTATCTAGCCCTGAGATACAGAAAACTCAAAATGTCCTACGGAAAATACCTTCAGGAATAGGCAGAGAGAAAAAGTAAAAATTGATCTCTCTGTTCAAAGTCAGGAAAAAAAAAAAAAGAATTTCTAGTATCTCCAGTTTGCTGATAGAGAAGTTGATGAGCATTTGTCTGCAAATGAATAACCAAAGGTTAAGATCCTCTTGACCAGGTTTCTATTGCAAAATGGGCTTCACAGATAGCTTCGTTTTGATTGTGTGTCTATTATACTAGAAGTAGGACAATATTAACAAAATCCCCCTTAACTACAGGTGCATTGAGATCATCAAAATGTGGTTAAAGGCCTGGAGCACCATCTGCTTATCTTTAATGATCCCAGAACTAACTTGTTCTATTCAAGTGCAGTGGTTACTTAATAAGCATCTCATTGCTTAAAACATAACTTGGTCTTTTTTTTTTTTTAACCTCAGTTCTGTTCTTTGGAACTGCATGTTTCTGTAAAACAATGAGGTATACCTTAATTTTTCCTGCATGACATGACACATTCAGCTCCAATGACTTGTGTTGAATCACTCAAATTATAAACAGCGGTTCCAAGGCACAAATGCAGACTAGGTCTGGTCACATTTTTGTATTATAAAACACAAGGGGGGAAATGGCAGTTGAAACAACCACTGTTCAGTGCCTTGTGGAGCTTGGTTTTTAGTCAATACCACAAGGTGAGTCATATATTCAGCTTGGCTCCTCTTAAACCACCTGATCAATAGCTTGCCATAAAGACAAACCATAGTTCTGGTAGAGTCAGTTACTTGTGTTCCATAATCTCCTATTTTTTGGCACCTCAGCCCTTTCTAGCTCTTTTTCAGAGAAGTAAATTTAATATGCATCAAAGAGGACAACACGGCAGTTCTGTTCCCTCTTGGTTTTGTGTTCATAATATCAATCTGAACAGCAGAAACCAGAACTGAAAAAAAAGTAGAAGAAACACGTCTGAGAGAAAGCGAACGACAGACTTGTTTGGGTTAATTTTCCTCCCTCCAGCTGTGATCCTTTGTAACACTGGAAAGAGGGGTAAGTATATCAAAGCACCTTTATATGGTGTAAGACTTCGGAATGGACATATTCTGCCAGACAGGCCTGGTAAGGCAAAACCCTGTGGTGCCAAATCACAAAGCTTGGATCCGCAGAAGCAGCCCAGGTTCTAGGAAATTGTAGCAATGGTCCCACACTGTTCAGTGATGCTAAAAACCGTTGCTTGGAAATCATTAAGGGAAAGATCAAAAGTGAGGAGACATGGAGTTTCATTTATATACATACCTCAGTCATTTAGAAAAAAAATCTTGCTAGTGTAACCCAGATGTCTCAAAACCTCTGGCCTTGGGCACCTGGGTGGCTCAGTCATTAAGTGGCTGCCTTCGGCTCAGATCATGATCCCAGGACCCTGGGATGGAGGCACACATCGGACTCCCTGCTTGGCGGAAAGCCTGCTTCTTCCTCTCCTGCTCCCCCTGATTGTGTTCCCCCTCTCTCCCTTTCTCTCTGTCTCTCTCTGTCAAATAAATACATAAAATCTTAAAAAAGAAAAAAAAAACACCTCTGGCCTTTGGGGGTCCCATTTGCAATATCTAGGTAACAGATATTGCATGTATCCATTCCACGTACAGTGAGGAAACATCCAATATTTTTATGGTCTCCCAAGGGGCTTATATTAATCTTGATTCAATTATGAGATAGTTTAATTTGTAACTACTTCTCTCATCTTTTCTTTATTATTAATTTTTTAATTTTTTTATAAACACATAATGTATTTTTATCCCCAGGGGTACAGGTCTGTGAATCGCCAGGTTTACACATTTCACAGCACTCACCATAGCACATACCCTCCCCAATGTCCTTAACCCCACTGCCCTCTCCCGACTCCCCTCCCCCGAGCAACCCTCAGTTTGTTTTGTGAGGGTCAGAGTCTCTTATGGTTTGTCTCCCTCCCAATCCCATCTTCATCTTTTCTTACTGTTTCTCTTTTAAGACTTATTTCCTTATTCAAGGACAGAGTAGGCATAGCTCATGGAAAAAGAAAGTTTGGAGAAGATTAAGGTTCTGTTCTTCTCTGTGACACATTAACATACTCATATGATTAAAAGTGAATTGAAATTGATAAGGGTTTTAATGTCCTGACAGGAAATTCCTCATAGTTGGAATTATTAGCTGTGTATTAGGATTTCTGAATTACAAGTTTTATTAGCAATTGCATTTGATCAAACAAAAAAATGTAGCATTATTGCAATTTTTTAATTTGTTTAATGAGTTTACTTGAGAGGTTGTATAAACAGTTTTCCAAGGGCATCAAAAGAAAGATTAGAGTACATATTTAAGAACTTTATCAATTTTTTTAATCTTAGCAGTTAGCTTGTCCCGTTTTAGAAATGTAGAGACTAATGACCAGACATGTTAAATATCTAACTCAAAATCCCAGATGGAAGTGAGAGCCAGTTTTTAAAACATGCTCTCCCAATTGGTAGATTGTTTCTTTGCTGGGCAAATGGCCTTAGCTTTCTAAAACAAGTTCCTTGATCTCTACCTTCTTTCCAGAATTTACATTTCACTGAGCCCAGCAAGTTTTTCAGATTCTTCTTTAGGGCACTGATTCTCAATCGGATTAAAACCAACAATGGGACTAATAAAGAAGTTACTTCAGAGGAGTATCTTCTCATAATGCTTGGGCACAGCTGAGTGACACCTTGACTCTCAGCCATCTGACCTTCTATAGAGCCTTAGAAAATGAAATTCATGTGAGGATACTACATGGAGAGGTTGCTACAAAGATGATAGAGTTTCATAAGGATCATTTTTACACCAAAATACTGAAAGCCTTCATTCTTCAACTTTTCTAGGGGTAAAAAGCCTGGAAGTTTCTAGGTGGAAAGAAAAGACAAATCAGGAAATGACAGAGACCTTCCTGCCTTATCAGGGACAGTATAAAAATGTATTTGAGCAGAGAACAACAAAGTTAAGAGGTAAAGAAGAAATACTGTTCCAGCAACATCTGTTGAACCTTTGCACTGAACTGTTTCTAAAGCCAAACTATCCTTGGGTTTCAGTTACATGGCCAATCAATCCCCCTTACTGGTCACTGTAGTTAGATTTGGCTTTCCCTTGCAGTGAAAAAAGGTCAGACCACATTTCACGAATGAATCCCATTTTACGATGAGAAAACTGAGACTTGGAGATGCCAAATAAATTTCTCAAGGACACCAAAATAATTGGTGAAGCCAAGGTTATAAAACTAGGGTCTCTGGATTGATAGAGTCATGTGCTGAAAGTTGCATGAAAGCCTATTTGCTGTACTTGAACACATCATATTCTTAGAGGTTTTTTCCCTCTTGTTGGCCATAATTTGTCAGTTATGTGCTAAATCTCAGTCCTTCTTACTACTCATGAAGTATAGTTCTGAGACCCTGGCTGAGAGAAGCTGATGGAAACTACCAGCATTTCCACTATTCAATCTTGAGCACTGCATTAAACAATGAGTGGAAGAGATAAATGAGATAATGAAGAAAAAAGAAAAGCCCTGCCCTCAAGGAGCAGTGAATTAAAGATAATGTAGAGAAACACATGAATAAGCAATTACAATATAATGTGATAAGTATTATATTGGAGTTATTTACACACAGTGAGCTATAAAGGCAAGAGGAAAAGTGTGAAGATCTATCACAGGAATGTGAGAAAATTTCCCAGAGGGATAAGACTTAAACTGAGAATTAGAAGAAGAATAGAAACTTGCTCTTTACAGAAAGTAGAACGAATATTCCTGACCAAGATCATATTTTCAAAGACAGAGTCAAAGTCAGATATAGTCAGAAAATGGATTTTGATAAGCCTGAAATCCATGAGTCTAACTTCATTAGTGCTGCTCTTGCATTTCTCTTCAAACTGAATATCAGTCCTTTAATTCCAGTGCTTTGGTTATTCTTCCAAGATGTTTTCAGGTAAATCTATTTTACTCAGTTCAGCAAATATTTACTTTTATGTGCCTGGCATACCAGAGAATACAAAGATGTGTGTGGGCAGGTGTGGGACACAAGAATGAGAAGTTCCTGGGGAACAGCATTGGGTGATGGAGCATGCACTCATAATAGTCTGATTCCTCAAGGAATTTATCCAGAAAGAGAGACATACAAATAGATAATCTCCGTACCAAGAGGTAAGTACCCATTTTGGGGCTACAAAAGCACAAAGAAAGAGCTTAGAGGATGCTGCCTAGAGGTTAGAACATCTGACCTGGGGGCGCCTGGGTGGCTCAGTGGGTTAAGCCGCTGCCTTCGGCTCAGGTCATGATCTCAGGGTCCTGGGATCGAGTCCCACATCGGGCTCTCTGCTCAGCAGGAAGCCTGCTTCCCTCTCTCTCTCTCTCTCTGCCTGCCTCTCCGTCTACTTGTGATCTCTCTCTGTCAAATAAATAAATAAAATCTTTAAAAAAAAAAAAAGAACATCTGACCTGAATCTTGAAGGAAGAGTTAGAATGAGACTGATTGAAAAAAAGCCTTCCAGGATGAAGAAATAACTTGAGCGAATGCATAAAGAGTGAAACTACACAAAGTATGCCAAAAAACCTCCCAATAATGTGGTATTATTTCAGCAGAAAGTATGTGGCAGAAAGTGGCTGGTGAGATAGAAAGAGACCAGGTTATGGAATGATAAAAGATCTAAAAGTTCATTCGATAGACCATGAGGAACCACCAATGTGTTTTAAGCAGAAGTGTGGCCATACCATTCTAGTTTTTAGCTGCAATTGGAAAATGGAGCTAAGGAAGGGGGATCTGAAACCAACTTGTTAAGAAGAAGGCCAGTGCAATTTTTTTTTTAAAGATTTCTTTTTTTTTTTAAGATTTTATTTATTTATTTGACAGAGAGAGATCACAAGTAGACAGAGAGGCAGGCAGAGAGAGAGAGAGAGAGGGAAGCAGGCTCCCTGCCGAGCAGAGAGCCCGATGCGAGACTCGATCCCAGGACCCTGAGATCATGACCTGAGCCGAAGGCAGCGGCTTAACCCACTGAGCCACCCAGGCGCTCCGGCCAGTGCAATTTTTAAATCTATTTTGGGCAGCAGCTACAAGTCAGGAGCATTCAGACTCTATTCACTATTAGCCAAGGCATTGATACAAACTTGTTAAATCCTTTGGCCTCTCTGGATTATAAAAGCAAGGTAACTGTGCATTTTGCTATGTAGTTAGTAGATGACAATCATACCTAAAGTAGCTGTTAAAGAAGCCTGTCCATCCTTTAAATATTCTACTCAGAAATAGGTTTTACTTGGTTTTTCCTTTGGTGAGCCTAACCAAACAAAACGTTGTTGGCATGAAAACAAATGATACAGTTCATTGCTCAAGCCAATGCAATAAGGTCAATTTGTTTGGATGGCCTTTTGTTTATTGTAAAGTCATACTGAAGCTCTTATAACAGCTCAGAGGCAAATTCCAAACCCAGATCATTTCAGAGTTCAGCTAGAATGGATCTTGAAAGTGCATGTATACCACTTATCCTGCAGGGTTTTTTTCCACTGTGATTTTTTTTTTTTTTTTTGAGAAGTATGAAATTTGAGTACACAACCCACAATCACAACTATAGTGGATAAGAAAAGTAAGAAAAGTAATTCCAAGGACTGAATTCTTCACACTTAAAATGTGCAAACTCACCAGTTTTCTGAGTAGTATGTACTAGGAGTTAGGGAGGAATTGGCTTTATGGAGAAGTTGAAATATTTAGAAATTCTATAAGAAGCCTAATGTAAATTCTGTATTTGAAAGTAATCTGAGTTCATATAGTACAGGCATCCTCTACATTCTTCAATGTTATAGGGCTTATTAAAGGAATAGTGGGAAGCATCAGTATTTATCATTAGAGCATGTTCATCTAATTTGGTGCATTTTAATTCAATAATTCAGAATTTGACTTAGGTTCATTTGTCACATTTACAGTGACTGAAAACAAATTTAATTTTTCTCATGCAAGTAAAAAAGCTAGAAGGATATTGATATATTCCATAAAATCCAAAGAAAAATAGAACTATCAAGGTTCTAAATGGAGATGAAACAAATGATATGAAATTATTGGTGGATCAGATAGGTATTGACTTTACTATCCTTCATCCATTCAACCACTCCAAGAAGCAGAACATCCATTAAATGCCAGACTTGTGAAAACCAACTTTTCTTCCTCACCCTAAACTCTACCCTCATATCCCAGAAAGTCCTAGGGCCTGTCCCTAAACTACTCAGTACATTGTATTCTTTTAACTACAGTGATTTGTTCAAGGATGAGATTATGGTCCATTTTATAATAATCATAACCCTAACAAATCAGTTTTAGGAGTTCTTTCTCAACAAGTCAACAAAGTAGACTTTTTCTATCAGGATAGGCTAGATTTTGCTCTATATTGGGAAGGTACTTCTGACCAAGCACTGTCCCCAGGACTCAGGTAGATGGAAGCTCCAATTTGACACACCCACAGAGCTGAGAAAGAGAGAGTCTACAACTGCTTATGTTCCTTCCCTTCTCAAGGCATTGGCTGAAATAAGTCATGTGAGTTCTCACCTGCATTCCTAATCTCAGTATTACCTTTCACCCATTGGAATGAGAATCAAGAGCCTTCTCCAAGCCTGAAATTTTCTGAAATTTATTACCCTTTTATTCCTGCTTTTATTCATGCTTCCCTTTTATTCATGCTTGAACACTAACCAACACTAACCAATTTTCTGGGTTATCTGTTTCCTTCAGTTTCTTGCTAAAGACAAATAATAATAAGCAAGTACCCTAATAATATTCTGTTTTCTAACATCTTCACCTAGAACTTAAAATCATTAGGTACATTCTATATCCAATAACAAACAAAAAATAAATACCTAATAAATAATGAATACTTAGTAAATAAAAACTTTAGAAGCTTTATTTAAGCATTTTGTCAATGAATATAATTGTAATTAAGTAAATACCATTAAATAATTTAAACTATATTACACATTTGATGTATATTAGCTACAACAAATTACCAAAGCTAAATGGCTTGAAACAGCCCAAGTTTATTCTTGTTCAGTTTTTACTACAAAAAGTTTGACACAGGTTTCACCAAGCTAAAATCAAGGTGTCTGCAGTGCTATGATACCTTCTGGAGGCTGATGGGGAGAATCTGTTCCCTTACCATCTCCAGCTTTCACAGTCCACCCACATTATGTGAGCCAGCAACACTGCATCTCTCTGACTCTTCTTAGAGTCACCTCTCCCTCTGACTACAGCAGCAAAATGTTTTCCACTTGTAAGGACCCATCATGAGATGGAGCTCATCCAGGTAATTCAGGATATTCTCTCTCTCTCACAGTCCTTACCTTAATCACAAATGTGAAGTCCCTTTGTCATGTAAATCAACATAGTCAACATTCTGAGGATTAAGGAGTGACTGTTTTTGTGGTGAGGGAACATTATTTTGACTACTAAATTGTGTACCTGATTCTTCTGGATGCTTCAAACACCTTATAGAGTAGACAAAATTATAAATATTACAAAATTACAAATACAAATATAAAGAAACTTAATGCCATATTTAGACAAGCCTATCGTAAAAATTACATGATAGTTTAAGAAAGCTGTCCTTATTTTAAACGAGTTTTGTGGGTTTCTAAAATAACAGGCTTAATTTGAGATCTCCATAGAGTATCACAAAGATTATTGTGAAACTCTTTGGCAAAAGAAGGATGGACTTTTAAAGTCCCACTTAGTTCATATTATGTAACCTATTGTTCTGTCCATTTGCCATATTGACTTAGTCTGTTAGAATTATTTGAGTAGATGCATTCCTTATTAACATAATACTATAATTATCAGGGCCATATAGAAGTTTTATCTCCTAGAAAATAAGGGACCGAGTCTCCATATTTATCTCTCCTTTTTGAGAAGTTTGCCTAATTTATTTTCCAGAGACTGACTGTACAACTCTTTCTACTTGAAACTGTAGCATCACATACAAAAGAGTGCCCAGATTTCTTGTTTACTTTATAACCCCTGTGTTTATTTTTCATTGCTATACAGATAGAAGGAAAATATTTTTATAATATATAGATAAGTACCCAATGAATATAATAATTTCTAAAACATACCTGTATGTGTAAACAAACATATGAACATAGATCTGTATTAACAAACATATGCACATATATGCATATGTATACATCGTGTGTGTGTGTGTGTGTGTGTGTGTGTGTCTCCCTACTTAGGAAAATCAATTCAAAACAAGGGGTACTACTTAAAATATTTAACAACTGGTTCAGTTCAAACACCAATTCATCAAAACAGATGCCAGCCCCAAAAGAATGCATGCCAGCTATAAAGAAACACTAGTACTATCATAACAATACATACTTATTGAATATTAACCTATTTTATACTTTTTCTTTTCTTTTCTTTTCTTTTCTGTTTTAGGTATCATTATGAACACATGACCCGTAATAAACTTATTTCAATAATACACAATGGCTATGATTATCACTGTTACTATTATTTTTACTGATATTATTCTCAAATTTGATCAATGGAAACTCTTAAAGTTAGCTCCTTTTTGCTTCCAGTCTTTCCTTTTCATGGAATTGCCTCTTTCTGTCAGAGAAGACTATTGGACACACAAATCAAGGGATGAGAGGCATGAGAGTTGTGGTCAAAATTGCCTCTGTAATTGGGCCACATGTGAAAGAGTTGTAAGAAATGTTTTTTTTTTTTTTAATATTTTATTTATTTGTTTGACAGAAAACACAAGTAGGCAGAGAGGTGGGCAGAGAGAGAGAGGGGGAAGCAGGCTCCCTGCTGAGCAGAGAGCCCAATGTGGGGCTCGATCCCAGGACCCTGGGATCATGACCTGAGCCGAATGCAGAGGCTTTAACCCACTGAGCCACCCAGGTGCCCCTAAGAAATGTATTTTAAAGTCACTGATTATTCCAAGTATTCCAATATATACTGTGGTATTATATATCCTACTCTTCTTTTTTTTTTTTTTTTTTTAAAGATTTTATTTATTTATTTGACAGAGAGAAATCACAAGTAGGCAGAGAGGCAGGCAGAGAGAGAGGAGGAAGCAGGCTTCCCGCTGAGCAGAAAGCCCGATGCGGGGCTCGAACCCAGGACCTGGGATCATGACCTGAGCCGAAGGCAGCGGCTTAACCCACTGAGCCACCCAGGCGCCCCTATATCCTACTCTTCTTAAAGACTAAGGGTTTCATACTATAAGACTTTCTATTACATAAACACCTCAGAAACATATCTATAATCAAACCCTTTATTCTATTTATTGGAGAAATTAATTTCTTGCTGCAAGGGAGGAAAAAATAATTTCCCCACTATGTTTCTAGGTTTTTGGTTGAGACTCCAACACTAAAAGGCAGATTAATAGGAGAAAAACAAACAGAAAATAATATCATATATACCTCTTGTATACATGGAAGAGACCCAGGAAAATAAAGTAACTCCCAGAAATGCCCCGTCACCACTTTAAACACCATCTCCAGCTAAAGATAAGAAAGATGTTGGGGAGGGTAGAGGCCATTAGTGGGAGGTTACACAAGATATGGTTGTTATACAGACTTAAATCTCTGCCTTCTCCATTGATAAGAGTTTCTAGAGATTTAGTCATCCTCCTCCTCCTGGTACAGAGAGGGTGGCCCTCTTAACAAAGGGAGATTTCCCTTATAAAAGTAAATGTCTCTTACAACAGGGTAATTTCTACTCAGTTTTCACAGCTTCCTCTGTGTCTGTTGTTTCTTAAAAATAACCAGTTCAAAATAATCCTCATGCCAAAGAGGCATATTTTGGGGTAGCAAATTCTGCTCCCAATCATTACTTGCTTCCTAATTTTTCAATAGCTACCCAAGTCTTTCAAATTTAAGAAGTCTGATGAACTGTAAGCTTCTGTATTTATTAAAATACATAGTCCTAGCACTAAAGATGCTTATTATTTTTTTCAATTAGCTGATTGAAAAGACACCACAAAAATGGGGTGAACTGTGCTGAATACCTATCCAAACTAAAAGACAGGTTATGATATTTCTAAACAATGGAACTACAAACATACCTACTTAGGCAAAATAGTATCTTTTTTCTAGTTTTTCATAAACCATATAGAGAAAACAGGGCAAATAGCTATTAGGGGTTTAAAAGCTTAATAAATGGCATGATTTAGGTTTAAGACACATAATCCTATTTCAAAGTTTATGTATTTAGCTTCCATATCTCCAGAATTTTAAAATGTGTACTAGATCTATATATGCCATTATGGCCAGTTACTGAGAATAACATATGATAGAAATCTATTCTCCAAAGTGATTAGGTCTTCTAGAGAATACACTAGTTAAGGAAATAGTGTATTTTTTTTTTTATCTTCTCTTCTTTTGGTAGTATGACTAAGTGGCTATTAAAAATAGTAGGCATACTAATTAATAGATTTGGGAAGGGATTAGTCACTCCAATTTGGCCTTGGATTCTTGAAATTTATCTACCCATTCATTTAATGAAAGTGTATCTATTACTTACTATTCTAAATACTGTGAATAAGATTACGAAGAAACTAAATTTCCTGAAATTCTGTTTATCTTTTACTATCCCACCCCCAGACTCCTCCTCCTGGATATTTCTTACTAATACTTACTTCTACTTAGGGATTATATTTTCTGAAAAGCCTATCTTGATCCCCCAAGATGGAAAGAAGTACTTTTCATATGCTTCCATAATTTTCTCTATTTAGTTCATTTATAATGTTTTTTTTATCCTAGGTAATCATCGGTTATTTTCTTGTCTAAATTCTCCCTGCCCCATGGGTCCTACAAACAATCACTATGCCATTCACCATGGTGGTCCCCAAATGCTCAAAATGTGTTCAAAACAATTAGATATCAGTAAATATTTACTAATTAAGTTAACGTGGGTCAATGCCCAGGAGGCATCCCTACTTTCCAAACATTTATTCTTTAATGAGTCAAGCAAACAGACAGAGGTACTGCTGCATTATAAATGCACCATTACATAAGTATGGAATGTAATGAGAGCACAAAGGAGGGGCAGTTAACAAGGTTTTGGTAAGCTCCAGTTATCTCAAGAAGAGACGACATCTACAGCTGTTTGCCTCTAAAGGGCTAAGGAATAGGTAAAGGAAAAATGATTAGTGCTTCCTGGGTAATTGCATTTCTTGCACCTTACCAAAACCATCAATAGCTTTTCCCTATTTTTTCCCCCCCCAGAAAATCATCATGGAATGCCCTACTCTGAAAGATAGATGAGAATAGTATGTCTATTTCGAGTTAATAAGTGTTTTACTGTGAATTGGAGTAAGTAGATAAATATCCCACACCAAGGGCTAATTGACTAAAAGACAGAAGCTTATCAACTATCATTTCTGTCAAACTGCCCCAATTTCACACTCTGGCACTCCTGCTATTATGGGAGGGAAAAGATACCAACTTGGAACAAAGGTCAAGAGAAACACAGATTGAAATGGAACTGGTTTTTGTAACTTGTCTTCAGAACAGATAGCCAAAGGCAGAATTTAGAAATTTACATTAAAATAGAGAGAGAATGACATCTACTGGCTGAGAGAATTTGGCCTTGTGAATAGCTGGTAATATTTTGCTTTTTTTTTTCCCCCCTATAAAGTTTAAATATTTCCCTTTCTTCTTACACATAAAACTCCAATTAATGATAATGGGAATTATCTACACACAATGGGGGAGGAACTGACCTATTATCTGTGCAGTTCTAATAATAATGAAAGAAAATTAATCCTTAATTAGCTAGCATTGCAGTTAGAAGTATTTTACAAATGTCTTTAAATGACTTTGACTTTATTTCTGTATAGATCTTCTTTGACTTCAAATGGAGTTAGGTCCAATACATCCATCATAAATTGAAAATATTGTAAGTCAAAAATGCATTTAATACATCTAACCTACTGAACATCATAGCTTAGCCTAGCCAACCGTAAATATGCTCAGATATTTTAATATACATTAGCCTACAATTGGGCAAAATCATCTAACACAAAGACTATCTTAACAATAAAGTATTGAATATCTCATGTAACTTATTGAATACTGTACTGAATGTGAAAAACAGAATGGTTGGATGGTACAGAATGATAAGTGTATGGGTTGTTTGCCTGCAAAATAGCATGCCTACTAGAAGCTGTGGCTCACTACCACTGTCTAGCATTAGGACAAAGTATGGCATATCATTAGTCCAGGAAAAGATAAAAATTCAAGATGCAAAGCACAGTTTCTAGTGAAAATGTATAGCTTTCTCACTATTATAAAGTTGACAAATCATAAGTCAAACCGTCATAAATTGGAGACTGTCTGTACATATATAAACGGTATTTCATGACCATTTCTGACTTAGAAGTCCCCGTTTTTCTTATTAGTAAAATATGCAGATCTGTACTAGAATTTTTTTTTAAAAAATCATTTGTTATAGTTATCATCAGAGTTTCCTCCACTAAAATTTATTTGTACTCTTAAAAATAACCTTAGATGGGGTGCCTGGGTGGCTCAGTGGGTTAAGCCATCAGCTCAGGTCATGATTTCAGAGTCCTGGGATCAAGCCCTCCATTGGACTCTCTGCTCAGTGGGGAAGCCTGCTTCCCCCTCTCTCTCTGCCTGCCTCTCTGCCTACTTATGATCTCTGTCTGTCAAATAAATGGGTAAAATCTTTAAAAAATAATAATAATAACCGTAGGGGTAGTGATGAGTTCGTTTTATTTATTTATTTATTTATTTATTTATTTATTTATAGTGGAGGCAGGGGCAGAAGGAGAGAGAGACTCTCAAGCAGACTCTGCACTGAGCACACAGACAGCATGGGGCTGGATCTCATGATCATCATGATCTGAGCTGAAGTCAAGAGTTGGAGGTTCAACTGGCTGAGACCAGGCATACCCGTGATGAGTTGTTATACAACAGGAAGGCATAATTTCTTAAAAAAAAATTGGTAAGTTGGACTTGACTAAAATTAAAAACTCTTTTGTGTGAAACACTGTTGAAAGAATGTGAAGACAAACCACAGACAGAAAATCTTTGAAAATCATATACCTGATAGAGAATTAAATTTAAAAGTAGCCAAACTTTTAAAATTTTTAATTAGAAAGTTTTAAAAATAGCCAAAAGGTCTGAACAGATATCTCACTAAAGACATACAGATAACAAATAAGCATATGAAAAAAAAAAAAGTCTGACATGATTTATCATTAGGAAAATGCAAAGTAAAACAACACTTAGATACCACTACATAAGTATTATAATGACTTAAAGTCCACAACACTGGCAATTACAATTTGCACAGAGCAACAAGAACTCTTATTCATTGCTGGTGGAAATACAAATGGTACATCCACTTTAGAAGTCTGGCAGTTTTTATAAAGCCAGATAAAGTCTTACCATACAACCTAGCAATCACATTTCTAGGTTTTTAACCTAATTGAGTTGAAGTTTACATCCATACAAAACCTTCATTTGAATGTTTCTAGAAGCTTTATACATAATCATCAAAAACAGGAAGCAATCACGATGTCCCTCAGTAGGTAAAAGCATGTACAAACTGTGGTACCTTCCTATAATTGAATACTATTCAGCAGTGATAAAGAATGAGCTACTGAACCATGCAGCAACATTGATGAATCTTATATATACATTGCCAAGTGAAAGAAGCCTGAAAAGGCTACATTCTATACATTTCCATTTGTATGACGTCTGGAAAAGGCAAAACTATAGGTATGGTTTAAAAAAAAAAAAAAATCAGTGGTTGGCAGGGATTTGAATAGGTGAGGCACAAGGGATTTTTTTTTTTTTAGGGCAGTGAAATTATTCTGTATAGCAACGTAGTGTTGGATATTATGCACTTGACAACACCAGAGAATCTTATATCTTCAACCTTAATATGCACAAATTAAAAAAATAAAGGGAGAAAACTGCGGAGCCTAGGATGGAATACTGACACTGACAAAAGTATCTGACTGTACTAGAAAAGTATGACAGACACAACCTCACTGAACAGGGTGGGAGGAAAAATGCTGCCCTAAGTAATTTTGGAAACAATAAAGACTGTAAGACTAAAGACAAACAGAATCATATATAAGCACGTACTGTATAGTTGGTGCAGTGATTTCCCATAGGATTAACGATCCTGAAACCATAGTACGTGTATACTGGGATTGAATGAGTAAGTAGATGGATGACAGCTGGTAGGTTCCAGGTTTCTCATTCTTGATGTGAAAAGTTACAGATAAGCAATGAGAAAGACTAAAAAGTCCATGGGATACTGGATAAAAGTCAGAGACATCAGCATGAATTCATGTTTAGCTTAATAGTGATATCACTTAATAGTGATAAATGAATATCAATTTTGATACAGATACAGATACTTACTGATATGTATATATACTCAGGTTGGTATACACACATCTAACTCCTAGCTCTATTTGCTGAGAGACCCTACAAGCAAAGACACTCCATAGCAAAGAGGCCCTTTCTACCCTAATGCCAGTCACAGGGCACTTGTCACTTTACAGCCTCTCACATAGTCACTGTGTTTCACAATCTGTCCCTGACTTCAAGACTATGTATAGAGGATCCACATCTCTTCTAACTAGCAGCTCCGGTAGGATGGTTAAAGGCAACATACATAATTATATCCAAGGGGAAAATCCCCTATGATATTAAATTTAAGAACTTAAAGCTAATGAATTATTCATCTATTTGTTTTTCTACAAACTTCTATTGAATGCCTACTATTCTGAGAACTGTACTAAGTACTAGAGATACATAAAAGAACAAAAAAGCGAAGCCTCATCATAAGGGAAATTAGTGTAAAGAGATAAAAAATCAAACCAAGTAAAATGCAATGACATTAAAAATATTAAAATCATGAGAAATGTTAAAAAGCAAATAAATCAGGGTGATATACAGAAGAAATTTAAGTTAAGCCTGTTTTAGAATAGGAAAGTTCTCTGAGATCACATTTATATCTGACACTGAAAGAGCTAAAAGATTAGCATTTATTCTATGATTAATATGTGGAAAAGTTTATGGGAGAAACTGACAGAAATAAGGAGAAGCAGGTGCACAGGAGCTATTCAGTGACAAGAAGAGCAAGTGTGGCTGGATCATAGAGAAATGGCATCAGATAGGAGGGCAGTGGGAAGCAGGATTAGACAATGCAAGGTTCCCACAGGGTATGCTGAAGGAAAGCACTGAAAGGGTTTGCAACTGGGGATAGTTTGGTTTATGTTTTAATACTACAACTCTGTCTGCTCTGTGCAAAGTGACTCATTGTAGATCAAAACTGTAAGTAAAAGGACAAGTTAGGGTACTACTTTAATGGTCAAGTGATTACCGACCAAACTTTAACCAGTATGGGGCTCCTAAAAAGCCTCCCCAAGATTTCACTATTCCTCTACTAGAGATATACCACACATACAACTTTTTCTGAAAACCTCTAAGTTCTTCATTTTATTGTTAACTTCTGTGAAAGCCAGCTCCAGTTCAACTCAGCTCTCTATGCATGTAGAATGCCTCCTACACTTCAGATGCTGGTGTATGGCAAGGTATGTAGGGACAGAACCCTGCCCATGAGGTCTCCCATTCTAATAGAAGAAAATGACATGGGTACAAATAAAATCAGAGAATCTGCAATTTCCACCATGAAGTAAGATTTCCACTAGCTTCTTTCAAAACTATCTCCTTTAGATTTCAGAGGATGCTTCTAGGATGTGATAATCAAGTCCTATTCATTATGATTTTTAGTGCTTCTTTCTAAATCCTATCTACCTTTTTCCTTTCCATATGAAAACTTATTTTTTCCCTTCAATCCGGACAGTCTACACTGGATGTTCCCTCCTGTCTATAAGGAGAGCTGAGGCTTCCTAGGAGATGTAGACATACTCTGTGTGGCCACAGCTGAAGACAAGGGTGCAATCCAAGCAAGGCTGTTTAATTTTTTTTTAATGAAAATTCCAGATGAGAAGCAAAGCCTCAAAGATTAACATTTATTCTTAGCCAGAAGAAAGATATGATGAGGCCAAGTAAATCTGAGCAGATATTTTACTTTAAATATTTCAGAGCAATTTCACTTCAAGATAAAGTAGAATCTTCCATCTGCCAGAGATATTATAATCAACTTAATCATTTAACATTGACTTTTCCAGTTGCTTTCTTTTCATAAATAATATTAAAGGACATCAATTTAGATCAATAGTACCACATTCATCTAAATAAATCTGGGTCAAGTACCATTGTGCTCTAACTAATCTGCACTTCCTCACATTTATTCTACACATTTCAGGTGTTAGAATTACGTTCTTTAATGCTGATTTTCTTCAGAAGTCAATGGCAGTAGGAAATGCTTTTTTAGATGACAGCATAATAAAGACATATATGACAGACTAACTGGGAAAGTTTAGAGAGAGAGATTCATGGCCCCCTCATAACCATCTTTATAAGACTTGAATTACAAGAAATCATCTGCATTTTCTTAAACAGCAGTATATTTGTTTCAGAAAAACTTATCCTGAATTCAAAACGTGAGAAGAGAGATGGAGAAGAAAAGTCTAATTAGAAAATCTAACTATGCCACAGCAGACTTAGGATCTAAATTTTAAGCAGAAAGAAGAAAATTTAAGATGTAAAATTTTAAATTACTAACATGGAAGATAAAGATGTACTTCCTTAAACCATAAAGGTATAAAGCATTTTCTGTTTCTAATATTTTGATGGGATAGTTTCCCTGAAGAAGTTTGTGACTAGCATGTAACTACCGTTGAAGAAGTTTAAGGCAGTTTCCAAACAGGTGGTGCTCAGAGGAGAGAGGAAGAGAGGGTTGACATCTGTGAGTAATAAATGATGCAAGGTCTTATTGGGAGTAAATGCAAGTTAGAGGACAAAGATAGGAAGACTAAGCTTTAGCTCCCTGCTCAGAAGAATGTAGAACCAGAGACTCTCTTTAAAAGAGCTAAAAGTGGTCCCAGGATATTACCAGTTCCTCATTCACAGCAGAAGCAATCACAAATACTCTCTGAAGAAAAAAATTCAGACATGGGATTTTCACAGAGTAAGCTCAGTGTATGAGTACCTTAAAAATAATGTACAGAAAACAAAAGTTTTTGCATGAGATTGACACAAAAAACAAAAAATAACAGATATACGCTCCCAAAT
Organism: Lutra lutra; assembly: GCF_902655055.1. Taxonomy (NCBI): domain Eukaryota; kingdom Metazoa; phylum Chordata; class Mammalia; order Carnivora; family Mustelidae; genus Lutra; species Lutra lutra. The sequence goes on from NC_062282.1 coordinate 53,737,147, forward strand.
ATTTAATTAATTATTAATTGATATTAATATTTTTAAATTACTAAAGTGAATATAGAATAACTATTACTGAAATATATTTTAGAGGATGGAATAACAGATGAACAAGTAACAAGACACTATCAAGAATAACCAGGCATGGGGTGCCTGGGTGGCTCAGTGGGTTTCAGTCTCTGCCTTGGGCTCAGGTCATAATCCTGGCGTCCTAGGTTTGAGTCCTGCATCGGGCTCTCTGCTCAGCGGGGAGCCTGCTTCCTCTCCTCTCTCTCTGCCTGCCTCTCTGTCTACTTGGGATCTCTCTCTGTCAAGTCAATAAAATCTTAAAAAAAAAAAGAAGAACCAAGCATATAAAAAAAAATCAAGGGAATTTCTATAACTTAAGAATTTAAAAATTATTTTTTTTTTTTAAATCAGTAGACAGGGGAGATTGGGTGGCTAAACCCATTAAGCATCTGCTTTGGCTCAGCTCATGATCTTGGGTCCTGGGTCAAGCTACCTTCCTGCTCAGCTGAGAGTCTACTTCTCCCTCTCTCTCTGCTCCCCACCCCCCACTTGTTTGAGCTCTCTTTTGCTCTCTCTCTCAAATATACAAATAAAATCTTTAAAAAAAAAAATCAGTACACAAAGAGCAGATTAGGAATCAACTAAAGAGAAAATAACTGCACAAAATATATATCTAAATAAATTGCCCTAAGTAAAGCATTAAGGACAAAATAAGAAATATGAAAGAGGTGTTAAGAGAAAATAGAGGACAGAATAAGTTTCAACATACATCACCAAAGTTTGATCAAGAAAGAATAGAAAAAATGGAGGGGGAGACATATTGGGGGGAAAAAAAGGAAAATGGCTAGGAACTTTTTAGCACTGGAGGACATAAAAATAAGATATATACTAGACAGTATAAGTCAAATGAGATCTAAAGTTAGACCTATTGTGATGATAGTGAAGAGCACAATACACACACACACACACACACACACACACCAAAGCAGAAAAAAGATTTATCAAACAGGAGCAAAACTTCTTATCCTTTTAATAGCAATAGTGGAATAAGAATACAAGGTATAATATGTCCAAAGAACTGAGAAGGTGAATAAAGTGATCCTAAAACTGTATTCCCAGCCAACCTGGCTCTCAAAGATAAAGTAAAACTGTTTAGAGATAAACAACAATAACAAAAAATGTGATCAGTTTTATCACCTGCAGAGCTTGACTACAGATATTTCCATATATATACTTCCAGAAAAAGAAAAAAAAAGGGAAATAACCCATAAAGTCTGTGACAGAGAAGGAAAACTTGAGTAAAAATATACATGAATATGTATTACCTAAATCAGCTATTCTCAAATAGTGATGGTACTATTTGAGGTACTATAATATGGTGGGGAGGGGTATTTTTGATTTGTAAAATCATTAGTGACATACTAATAGCATTTAGCAGGACCAGTGATGTTAAATATCTATTAAAGGGGAATGGCTAGATCACTTTTTAAAATTCTTGTTGATAAATGAAACATTTCAATGCATGTTTTAGTATTATTCATACCTAATTATCGGAATCTCATGTTCTTAAAAAAATGTTTACTTTTATCTTTATTAGCATAAACGCAATTTAGTTGACATCATTTGGAAAATATTTAAAAACACGTATTTTAAAAATTACATTATCTTATTGCATCAAAAAAAAAAGAAAGCTATCAATGTATCAACATTTGGGGGGATACTAATAGAAATATTTTCATTTTATGTGTTCATATATTTGAAAAACTAAATTGTGATTATATTACAAATGTTATTTTCCACCCAGTTTGTATTTATATCTTATCAAAATATTTTTATAGTCATAAATTCTATTCCATGGCAGTGAAGCATTTCCCAGTTTCTAAGCCTACTTAGTGTTCCAGCATTTGATGTATTACAACTGATCTAATCAAGTCTCTAATGTCAAACACCGAGACTGCATCTAATGTTCACTATTACAAATGATGCTGATGTTTCTGGCCTTCATTGTTCTTTTTGACCATGCAAAGTACATTTACTTTGGTTATAATTTCTCTAGACCGTCAGAAGTCTGATAATTGGCTCAGTTCCAATGGCAAATACTTTTATTTTCTTAGGAACCAGCATATTTTGCTTCAATTCACATATTTCTATTGCCAAGTGAAATCTCATCTTTTGAGTCCCTTTATTTAAGTCATAATTTGGCATATTTTGAAACATTTAAACTCCCTCCCTCGTGGCTTCACTTAATAATGCAATTTTGAATTTGAGATTCGAATTTTACCTAAATTGTGGCAGCCGGTGCGACGACACGAGCAGGGTCGAGAGGGTAAGAGAATGGAGAAAGAATAAGACTTGTAAAGAAATGAGGACAGGAGGGACACAGTGGATGATGTCCAAGCAGTGCCAATTTTATTCAAGGCTGTGAGGCATTATATAGCTAACAGAAACAATTATAAGGAAGTATCTATTTTCGGTTGATTGTTCATACACACGTAACATTCACCTGAAACCCCTCAAGCTTTTACGAAGCCCATTTCCCAAGCACTGGTAGTGGATCTTCTGACGCCAGTAACTTTTGTCTACTTAGTTAATCTTTATCTAGCAATTCATGAGCTTACAATGGTGCAATGTATAATCCGTGCAAGTACAGGGTAATCTTCTAACAGTTAAATGTACAACCCAGTTTTGCCTCTTAATACATGCAGGCAGTCACGTCAGCAAGTCTTAGGGTCCATAGCTCAGGCTCTTTCTTTTTTTTTTTTTTTTTTTTTTTTTTGACAGAGAGATCACAAGCAGGCAGAGAGGCAGGCAGAGAGAGAGAGGAGGAAGCAGGCTCACCGAGAGAGCAGAGAGCCCGATGCGGGGCTCGATCCCAGGACTCCGAGATCATGACCTGAGCGGAAGGCAGCGGCTTAACCCACTGAGCCACCCAGGCGCCCCTCTTTCTCAAGCGCAACTCAACTGATACTCAGGAGGCATGAGTCAGGGCTTGGTTTGATCCCTCGCCTCTAGCTGGGTCCGTGGCTGCCTACACTAAATTATTGTTTTTATTTTATTAAGTTAAAATATTTTAAATATTAAAATATTCCAATGCTTGCATATGATTTTAAATCATATTTAAAATATTCCAATGCTTGCATATGATTTTAAAAACACAACAACAGTAAGATGTTTATATACATAACTGGTTCTAGTGTCTACCTCCTGTCATGTTATACCCATTTCATGTTTTTTCCCCACTGTAGAAAACATAAAATAACAGCTTTACGAAAATGTGTTTCACAAACCATAAATTTCGCTCTTTTAAAGTTACGATTTAGGGACGTTTAGTATATTTATAGATTTGGGCAACCATTACCACTAATTCCAAAATGCTTCCATCATCTCCAAAAGAAATTCCATACCCATTAGCAGTCATTCTCCTTGCCCCCTTCGCTCAGTCCCTGAAAAACAGTAATCTGCTTTCTGTTTCTTTGTTCTTTCTTATCTGAACATTTTCCAAAAATGAAATCAAGCAATAAAATGTATTAATTAGAGAATCAATCCCAGTGTGATGTTATAAATACTTCTTGAATTACAGAATTGTATGCTTATTTATTAATATAATCCTAGTTTTCCATGAGACCTTAAAGATTATCAGCCTGTTTCACTTTATAAGTGAGGGGAATTGTGACTAGAAGGTAAAAAGATTGCCTCAGACCACCCAGAGAAGGGGCAACCCTTCTCTCCTGATTCCTCATTGAATTTTCCTTTTTCCATGCTAAGCTACATGCATCCTCTACTAAGACCCCCAAAGGACATATCTGGGCATGACAAATGCTGACCTGAATGAGTTCTCCTGCTAGATAATATGAAATTAATCAAAGAAAGGAGAATTGGGAATGTGGGAGTGGTAATTATGCATGTTGGCAAACCAATCAATGCTATCGACTGCAAAGATGCTCAACTTAGAGTCACTAAAATTATCAAAATCATCTTTTATTTTACCTTCAGTTTCTTTCTAGGAGCCTAATTTCATATGTGCTTATTATATGGAATTCATTTTTACCTTTTATTTCTGATATCCTTTACTGTGTTGTAATTTGATAAGAGGCAGTACTGAGACAACCAGATCCTTGGCACTGACATTTATTACTAGGCAAGGGATGGGGCTGGGGTAGGGGTGCCAAGGGTTGAATGTCTGAGCCAGAGACATAGAAAATTGCATTCTAGAGGACTCTCAGCAACAGGCAAACACTGAAGTAAGAAAAAAATTAAAAGTGGTCAGGGGAGGGGAGGAGTCAAGATGGCGGAGAAGTAGCAGGCTGAGACTACTTCGGGTAGCGGGAGATCAGCTAAATAGCTTATCTAAAGATTGCAAACACCTACAAATCCAACGGGAGATTGAAGAGAAGAAGAACACCAATTCCAGAAACAGAAAATCAACCACTTTCTGCAAGGTAGGACTGGCGGAGAAGTGAATCCAAAGCGACGGGAAGATAGACCGCGGGGGGAGGGGCCGGCTCCCGGCGAGCGGCGGAGCAACGGAGCAAAATCAGGACTTTTAAAAGTCTGTTCCGCTGAGGGACATAGCTCCAGAGGCTTAACTGGGGTGAAGCCCAGGCGGGGTCAGCGCGGCCTCAGGTCCCGCAGGGTCGCAGAAGGATCGGGGGTGTCTCAGTGTCGCAGAGCTTACCGGTATTAGAACGGGGAAGCCGGCTGCAGAGACAGAGCCGAGGAGTGACTCTCAGCTCAGGGTTGCCTTGAACCGGTCGCAGGCTCGGTCAGCTCGGAGCGCGGCCGGAGGCCAGGGTGACGGGAGTCATTTGGCGCTGTTCTCTGAGGGCGCACTGAGGAGTGGGGCCCCGGGCTCTCGGCTCCTCCGGGCCGGAGACCGGGAGGCCGCCATCTTTATTCCCGTCCTCCGGACTCTACGGAAAGCGCTCAGGGAACAAAAGCTCCCGAAAGCGAACCCGAGCGGATGACTCAGCGCGGCCCCGGGTAAGGGCGGTGCAACTCCGCCTGGGGCAAAGACGCTTGAGAATCACTACAATGGGCCCCTCCCCCAGAAGATCTACGGGAAACCCAGCCAGGACCAAGTTCACCTACCAAGGAGAACGGCGGAATTCCAGAGGAGAAGAAAGCAAAGCACGGAACTCATGGCTTTCGCCCCATGATTTTTTAGCCTTGCAGTTAATTTAATTTTTTTTTCTTTTTTTTTTTTTTTTTTAAGATTTTATTTATTTGTCAGAGAGAGAGAGGAGAGCGAGCGAGCACAGGCAGACAGAATGGCAGGCAGAGGCAGAGGGAGAAGCAGGCTCCCCGCCAAGCAAGGAGCCCGATGTGGGACTCGATCCCAGGACGCTGGGATCATGACCTGAGCCGAAGGCAGCTGCTTAACCGACTGAGCCACCCAGGCGTCCCTAATTTTTTTTTTTTTCAATTTTTTTTTTCTTTTTCTCTTCTTCTGCTAAATTTTTTTAACTTTTACCATTTTCTTTTTTTTAACGTTTTTTAAATAGTTTATCTAATATATATATTTTTTTTCCACTTTTTATATTTTTTTCTTTATCGGCTTTCTTTTTTTTAATAGTTTTTTTTTTCTTTCTTTCTGAACCCCTTTTTATCCCCTTTCTCCCCCCTCACAATTCAGGATCTCTTCTGATTTGGCTAAAGCATATTTTCCTGGGGTTGTTGCCACCCTTTTAGTATTTTACTTGCTCCTTCATAAACTCTTATCTGGACAAAATGACAAGGCGGAAAAATTCACAACAAAAAAAAGAACGAGAGGCAGTACCAAAGGCTAGGGACCTAATCAATACAGACATTGGTAATATGTCAGATATAGAGTTCAGAATGATGATTCTCAAGGTTCTAGCCGGGCTTGAAAAAGGCATGGAAGATATTAAAGCAACCCTCTCGGGAGATATAAAAGCCCTTTCTGGAGAAATAAAAGAACTAAAATCTAACCAAGTTGAAATCAAAAAAGCTATTAATGAGGTGCAATCAAAAATGGAGGCTCTCACTGCTAGGATAAATGAGGCAGAAGAAAGAATTAGCGATATAGAAGACCAAATGACAGAGAATAAAGAAGCTGAGCAAAAGAGGGACAAACAGCTACTGGACCACGAGGGGAGAATTCGAGAGATAAGTGACACCATAAGACGAAACATTAGAATAATTGGGATTCCAGAAGAAGAGGAAACAGAGAGGGGAGCAGAAGGTATATTGGAGAGAATTATTGGAGAGAATTTCCCCAATATGGCAAAGGGAACAAGCATCAAAACCCAGGAGGTTCAGAGAACCCCCCTCAAGATCAATAAGAATAGGTCTACACCCCGTCACCTAATAGTAAAATTTACAAGTCTTAGTGACAAAGAAAAGATCCTGAAAGCAGCCCGGGAAAAGAAGTCTGTAACGTACAATGGTAAAAATATTAGATTGGCAGCAGACTTATCCACAGAGACCTGGCAGGCCAGAAAGAGCTGGCATGATATATTCAGAGTACTAAATGAGAAAAACATGCAGCCAAGAATACTATATCCAGCTAGGCTATCATTGAAAATAGAAGGAGAGATTAAAAGCTTCCAGGACAAACAAAAACTGAAAGAATTTGCAAATACCAAACCAGCTCTACAGGAAATATTGAAAGGGGTCCTCTAAGCAAAGAGAGACCCTCAAAGTAGTAGATCAGAAAGAAACAGAGACAATATACAATAACAGTCACCTTACAGGCAATACAATGGCACTAAATTCATATTTCTCAATACTTACCCTGAATGTTAATGGGCTAAATGCCCCAATCAAAAGACACAGGGTATCAGAATGGATAAAAAAACAAAAACCATCTATATGTTGCCTACAAGAAACTCATCTTACACCCGAAGACACCTCCAGGTTTAAAGTGAGGGGGTGGAAAAAAATTTACCATGCTAATGGACATCAGAAGAAAGCAGGAGTGGCAATCCTTATAGCAGATCAATTAGATTTTAAGCCAAAGACTATAATAAGAGATGAGGAAGGACACTATATCATACTCAAAGGAACTGTCCAACAAGAAGATCTAACAATTTTAAATATCTATGCCCCTAACGTGGGAGCAGCCAACTATATAAACCAATTAATAACAAAATCAAAGAAACACATCGACAAGAATACAATAATAGTAGGGGATTTTAACACTCCCCTCACTGAAATGGACAGATCATCCAAGCAAAAGATCAACAAGGAAATCAAGGCCTTAAATGACACACTGGACCAGATGGACATCACAGATATATTCAGAACATTTCATCCCAAAGCAACAGAATACACATTCTTCTCTAGTGCACATGGAACGTTCTCCAGAATAGATCACATTCTTGGTCCTAAATCAAGTCTCAACCGGTATCAAAAGATTGGGATCATTCCCTGCATATTTTCAGACCACAATGCTCTAAAGCTAGAACTCAATAACAAGAGGAAATTTGGAAAGAACCCAAATACATGGAGACTAAACAGCATCCTTCTAAAGAATGAATGGGTCAACCAGGAAATCAAAGAAGAATTGAAAAAATTTATGGAAACAAATGATAATGAAAACACAACAGTTCAGAATCTGTGGGACACAACAAAGGCAGTCCTGAGAGGAAAATATATAGCGGTACAAGCCTTTCTCAAGAAACAAGAAAGGTCTCAGGTACACAACCTAACCCTACACCTAAAGGAGCTGGAGAAAGAACAAGAAAGAAACCCTAAACCCAGCAGGAGAAGAGAAATCATAAAGATCAGAGCAGAAATCAATGAAATAGAAACCAAAAAAACAATAGAACAAATCAACGAAACTAGGAGCTGGTTCTTTGAAAGAATTAATAAGATTGATAAACCCCTGGCCAGACTTATCAAAAAGAAAAGAGAGAGGACCCAAATAAATAAAATCATGAATGAAAGAGGAGAGATCACAACGAACACCAAAGAAATACAGACAATTATAAGAACATACTATGAGCAACTCTACGCCAACAAATTTGACAATCTGGAAGAAATGGATGCATTCCTAGAGACATATAAACTACCACAACTGAACCAGGAAGAAATAGAAAGCCTGAACAGACCCATAACCAGTAAGGAGATTGAAACAGTCATCAAAAATCTCCAAACAAACAAAAGCCCAGGGCCAGACGGCTTCCCGGGGGAATTCTACCAAACATTTAAAGAAGAACTAATTCCTATTCTCCTGAAACTGTTCCAAAAAATAGCAATAGAAGGAAAACTTCCAAACTCATTTTATGAGGCCAGCATCACCTTGATCCCAAAACCAGACAAGGATCCCAACAAAAAAGAGAACTACAGACCAATATCCTTGATGAACACAGATGCAAAAATTCTCGCCAAAATACTAGCCAATAGGATTCAACAGTACATTAAAAGGATTATTCACCACGACCAAGTGGGATTTATTCCAGGGCTGCAAGGCTGGTTCAACATCCGCAAATCAATCAATGTGATACAACACATTAATAAAAGAAAGAACAAGAACCATATGATACTCTCATTAGATGCTGAAAAAGCATTTGACAAAGTACAGCATCCCTTCCTGATCAAAACTCTTCAAAGTGTAGGGATAGAGGGCACATACCTCAATATTATCAAAGCCATCTATGAAAAACCCACCGCAAATATCATTCTCAATGGAGAAAAACTGAAAGCTTTTCTGCTAAGGTCAGGAACACGGCAGGGATGTCCGTTATCACCACTGCTATTCAACATAGTACTAGAAGTCCTAGCCTCAGCAATCAGACAACAAAAGGAAATTAAAGGCATCCAAATCGGCAAAGAAGAAGTCAAACTATCACTCTTCGCAGATGATATGATACTCTATGTGGAAAACCCAAAAGACTCCACTCCAAAACTGCTAGAACTTGTACAGGAATTCAGTAAAGTGTCAGGATATAAAATCAATGCACAGAAATCAGTTGCATTTCTCTACACCACCAACAAGACAGAAGAAAGAGAAATTAAGGAGTCCATCCCATTTACAATTGCACCCAAAACTATAAGATACCTAGGAATAAACCTAACCAAAGAGACTAAGAATCTATACTCAGAAAACTATAAAGTACTCAAGAAAGAAATTGAGGAAGACACAAAGAAATGGAAAAATGTTCCATGCTCCTGGATTGGAAGAATAAATATTGTGAAAATGTCTATGCTACCTAAAGCAATCTACACATTTAATGCAATTCCTATCAAAGTACCATCCATTTTTTTCAAAGAAATGGAACAAATAATCCTAAAATTTATATGGAACCAGAAAAGACCTCGAATAGCCAAAGGAATATTGAAAAAGAAAGCCAAAGTTGGTGGCATCACAATTCCGGACTTCAAGCTCTATTACAAAGCTGTCATCATCAAGACAGCATGGTACTGGCACAAAAACAGACACATAGATCAATGGAACAGAATAGAGAGCCCAGAAATGGACCCTCAACTCTATGGTCAACTCATCTTCGACAAAGCAGGAAAGAATGTCCAATGGAACAAAGACAGCCTCTTCAATAAATGGTGTTGGGAAAATTGGACAGCCACATGCAGAAAAATGAAATTGGATCATTTCCTTACACCACACACGAAAATAGACTCAAAATGGATGAAGGATCTCAATGTGAGAAAGGAATCCATCAAAATCCTCGAGGAGAACACAGGCAGCAACCTCTTCGACGTCAGCCGCAGCAACATCTTCCTAGGAACATCACCAAAGGCAAGGGAAGCAAGGGCAAAAATGAACTTTTGGGATTTCATCAAGATCAAAAGCTTTTGCACAGCAAAGGAAACAGTGAACAAAACCAAAAGACAACTGACAGAATGGGAGAAGATATTTGCAAATGACATATCAGATAAAGGGCTAGTGTCCAAAATCTATAAAGAACTTAGCAAACTCAACACCCAAAGAATAAATAATCCAATCAAGAAATGGGCAGAGGACATGAACAGACATTTCTGCAAAGAAGACATCCAGATGGCCAACAGACACATGAAAAAGTGCTCCATATCACTCGGCATCAGGGAAATACAAATCAAAACCACCATGAGATATCACCTCACACCAGTCAGAATGGCTAAAATTAACAAGTCAGGAAATGACAGATGCTGGCGAGGATGCGGAGAAAGGGGAACCCTCCTACACTGTTGGTGGGAATGCAAGCTGGTGCAACCACTCTGGAAAACAGCATGGAGGTTCCTCAAAATGTTGAAAATAGAACTACCCTATGACCCTGCAATTGCACTGCTGGGTATTTACCCTAAAGATACAAACATAGTGATCCGAAGGGGCACATGCACCCGAATGTTTATAGCAGCAATGTCTACAATAGCCAAACTATGGAAAGAACCTAGATGTCCATCTACAGACGAATGGATAAAGAAGATGTGGTATATATACACAATGGAATACTATGCAGCCATCAAAAGAAATGCAATCTTGCCATTTGCGACGACGTGGATGGAACTAGAGGGTATCATGCTTAGCGAAATAAGTCAATCGGAGAAAGACAACTATCATATGATCTCCCTGATATGAGGGAGAGGAGATGCAACATGGGGGGTTGAGGGGGTAGGAGAAGAGTAAATGAAACAAGATGGGATTGGGAGGGAGACAAACCATAAGTGACTCTTAATCTCACAAAACAAACTGAGGGTTGATGGGGGGAGGGGGTTGGGAGAGGGGGGTGGGGTTATGGATATCGGGGAGGGTATGTGCTATGGTGAGTGTTGTGAAGTGTGTAAACCTGGCGATTCGCAGACCTGTACCCCTGGGGATAAAAATATATGTTTATAAAGCTGTAAAAAAAAAAAAAAAAAAAGAAAGAAAGGATGAATCCCCAAGTTTTGTAGCAACATGGACGGGACTGGAAGAGATTATGCTGAGTGAAATAAGTCAAGCAGAGAGAGTCAATTATCATATGGTTTCACTTATTTGTGGAGCATAACAAATAGCATGGAGGACAAGGGGAGATGGAGAGGAGAAGGGAGTTGAGGGAAATTGGAAGGGGAGGTGAACCATGAGAGACTATGGACTCTGAAAAACGATCTGAGAATTTTGAAGGGGTGGGGGGTGGGAGGTTGGGGGCACCAGGTGGTGGGTATTGTAGAGGGCACGGATTGCATGGAGCACTGGGTGTGGTGCAAAAATAATGAATACTGTTATGCTGAAAAAAAAAAAAAAGTGGTCAGGGGAAAAAAAAAGCCCTGTTGCTATAGATCTGAACAATTAAAAATTATATGTTAATTCATACAGAATAAAGTCTTTATCTTAAGCCTTAACAATTAGTTCAACTTTCATTGGCAGCAACAAACAATGTTTTTGTATACTTCTAAAAGTATTCATTGGGTTTTTATTTCTAATTATAATCTGATTTCCCCCATTCCCTTCCCTTCTTTCCCTCAGTTTCCATAACCATTCAGTCCTAAATTCATTAGGAAGGTTAAAGCAAAGTAGGTATACACAAACTGGGAGAGGGGAAACATGTTGACCCAAACCGGGGTGGCCTAAGGTGTCTCCACAGAGGCATGAGTCCAAGCAGAGTATGGAGAGCCTGAACATGACAAGGAGAGCAAATCTGTAGAGGGGCAACCTGGTGTGGAATGGAGGCACCAGAGCTCACATAGGTTAAAGAAGGTCATCCACAAAGTTGGGGGAAGGAGGATGGTGTACCCGGTAATTTATGGTACAGCCTGAGTATAAGGAAAGGAAAGCATCCCCATTTGGGGATGGTCCAGCATGGTATGAGCCCAAGAAGAGTAAGGAGCATGTCTATATGGTGTAAGCAGGCATCCAGGAGAAATGAGTCAGAACTGAGCAGAGTGAAGAGGGTATCAGCAAAGAGAAGGGATGACATGGCAGCAGAAGATTGGAAGGAAGGAAGTGGTCAAATAAGTAAATGCATAATGTTAATGCAAGTCAATCTTCTAAACTTCAGAGAACACAGTTACAAATATGCAAAAGTAGGGGCACCTGGGTGGCTCAGTGGGTTAAGCCTCTGCCTTCAGCTCAGGTCATGATCTCAGGGTCCTGGGATCGAGCCCCACGTCGGGCTCTCTGCGCCACAAGGAGCCTGCTTCCTCCTCTCTCTCTCTCTCTGCCTGCCTCTCTGCCTACTTGTGATCTCTCTCTGTCAAATAAATAAATAAAATCTTTAAAAAAAAATATGCAAAAGTAGAACTCTATTATCCACGTGGTGGATGATTGAATTCCCCCCCTATGGAAGCATAGGGGGAATTTATGATTTTCAACATATGGATATAGAAATAAGCAGAGAAGTAAATGAATATATGAGTATGTATGCATATATGTATCATGTTTACAAAGGTTGGCCTAGGGTCAATGACACCCAGAGCAATAAATATACCTAATAACCATCTCTTGGCTTCTAAATAGCATTCTCCACCGAACGGAAGTAGGATGCTGTAGAAATGACTGTTTCCAGCAGTGAGTCAGGGAGAGTAGAAAAATAGCCTGGGACATATTTTTTGTTTCTAAAAGCAAACAAATATTCAAGGAATGATTAGGTCATGTTAGAAGGACATAAGGGATAGCTTGAAGGGGCTCTTGTTGACCACCTGAAGCAATTTGAATTTCAAAATAAATAAAGCAATAGATTAGAAAGCATTGACAAAAATAGGAAACCATGGGGCGCCTGGGTGACTCAGTGGGTTAAACCCTCTGCCTTGGACTCAGGTTATGATCCCAGGGTCCTGGGATCAAGCCCCAAGTCGGGCTCTCTGCTCAGCGGGGAGCCTGCTTCCTCCTCTCTGTCCCTCTGCCTGCCTGTCTGCCTACTTGTGATCTGTTTGTCAAATAAATAAATAAAATCTTTAAAAAAAAAATAGGAAACCATGATTCTGTAATTTGATGAGATGATTAAAAAGTAAGTTCTCATAAGATATTTATAAATCTCAAAAGAGGAAATAGTGAATGGCAGACACCAGCTTAATTAAGGGATCAAAGTGAGCATCGTTAGTAGTTTCACAGCTCAAAATAGTGTGCCACCTGATAGGACACCGGGAGAAGGACACACCATCACTTCAGCAATATTCCTCCTAAAAATGCATAATTCAATATAATCATGAGTAAGCAAAACACAGATACAAATTGAAGGACATTTGAGAAAATAACTACTCTCATCTTTAAAAGGGTCAAGTCATGAAAGCCAAGAAGAAAACTGAAGAGCTGTCCCTCCATGAAGGAGAATAAAGATCTATGAACTAAATGCAGTGGAAGGTTCTAAACGGGATCCTTTCATCATAAAAGATATTATCAGGATAACTGGTATTACCAGAATAGGATTAGAGGTTCAGAGGATGATAATGTATCTATATTAATTTCTTGATTTTTATAGTTTATTATGATGAAGTAAGAGAATGGGGAATGTACTGCATGTAGGCCAATATTCTCGTTGTTCAAAAGGATAAAATACAAATTTCAGGGGTGCCTGGGTGCCTCAGTAGGTTAAAGCCTCTGTCTTCAGCTCGGGTCATGTTCTCAGGGTCCTGGGATCGAGCCCCATGTTGGGCTCTCTGCCTGGCAGGGAGCCCGCTTCTCCCTCTCTCTCTGCCTGCCTCTCTGCCTACTTGTGACCTATCTCTCTCTCTCTCTTAAATAAATAAATAAAATCTTTAAAAAATAAAGAGAGACAAATTTCAAAACCACATGTACCATAGAAAAAACTCTAAAGTAATGCATTAAACAAACAAACAAAAAAAAATAGTAAGCACACACAATTATTAGGTGATCAGGAAGTATCGGGTTAGGTCAGCCCCACTCAAATGTTACAAGGACAAAAAGCTATTTGGACTTTCCTATAAGTATCAGATTGTATCAAAAATATTAAAATTTCAGTTTAAAAAAAAAAGATCTGAATTTTAAATAATCATTATCATTCAATTCTTTACATCACATACAGAAGCCAACATATGACTTCAGGAATCAGAAAAATCTCATTAGGCTCAGCAGGATTGTCATTTCTGATTTTTCACAACTAAGAGGAACAGAACAAAGCAGAGCCATGAAAGAATTGTGCCTCTTTGTCAGCTGTAAGAACATTCACAAATCAAAGCTCAGCTTTCTTTCTGCCTTTTGCATACAATTTTGTTGTGCATATTTATCGTGTATCTCCCGAATCCAGACCTAACACAGTATTTGATGCAGTATTAACAGTATTAATACATAACACTTAATACAGTATTAACAGAAATATTAGTAGTAATCATAGCAAACTGTTACCAGGCATTGTTCTCAGCACATAACATTCATCAATTCATTTAATTCACACAGCAAGTCAATAAGATCACGCTAATATCATTCCCATTTTACAAATAAGGAAACTGATACACAGAGAGATTAAGCCACTTACTCAAGCTCATACAGCTAGTAAATGTCAAAGTTGGAATTTAAAGGTAGAGTATTTGACTCTAGAGTCACATAAATATTTCTTTACTAAAATTTCATAAATTTACTTCCTTTGATTGGTTTGTTAAGGATGAAAAACCTAATCTTCCCACTGGATTACTTTTAAAAATCACCCAAACCACAATGTAGCTCTGGTTTCTTAAAAAAATATATCAGCATCTAAGAGGAATATAAATCAATATATCTTATTTTAATTAAATTTTACAATATAAGTCATATCTCTAGTAGATGCACTTTTTCTGTTTTTATAAAAGTCATCAGTTTTTAAATAAATAGAAATTTTGACTGAAATATTTTATGCATTTTTTCTCATAAATACAATCTCAAAAACTGAACGAGACCATTCAAAACTAAAATCTGAAAATGCCATGATATATTAATTCATTGCTTCAACAAATATTATTGAGCAAGCATTATGCACAACACTATTTATTTAAGGCATTGGGCAAAAGATTCCCAAAAAGGAAAAGGCAGTCAATTAAACTAGTTAGATTATACAGAGGTCTCACTAGTAAATCCAGTTTTTTAAATAAGATGTAAAAAGTTTCATTCATTCATTCATTCATTCAAAATATACTTATTTTTTGTATGTCCTAGAATGTGGTTGTAGGTATAAGGAAAAGCGCAACAATGACAAAAAAGAATAAAAACAAGCTTAAGCAAGTCACCAAGAAAAACATCCTAAATATTGTCACTAAATCCAAAATAAACTATTTTAGCAAATGCAAATGCTTGAAGTCTAACCCATTCATTGGCTCTTGTGAGTCCAAGGATCTTTAAAAGCCCCTTTAGGAGTAACAACTAGTTACTTAAGGTAGTGTGGACACCTGTTCAGAAAATTGTTTTCAGATGAAGAAGATCTTTCAATGTCCCCAAATCATGCCACTATGGTTGGACACCTATGCCTAGCACCAGCCTCCCCTCCTCTCTCCGTCTGTGTGTATTGCAGGTCCTGGGTTTAGTCAAAATGAAAAGACTGCCACCTACTGAAGTACAGGCAACTACATTTGGAATCTTGAGGTATGTTTAATTTAACCCTCTAGACTCAATCCTTTTTCTACTGCAGACATCACTTATCCTAAGGCACTTCAGATAATTAGCATGTAGCTTGTGACTGGCAGTTGATCAGGAATAAATCTCACAAAATCCACTCCTTGACTAACAAAATAAAGTAATAATAAGATAATTCTCAGCTCAATAAAATTAGTCAAAGCAGCATAACAAATTCCTTGAGATATTTCCTAATATAAATACTGAAATTGTGTTTCCCTATTCACCTTTTCTACCCGTTGAGGCTGTTAACAACCTTTGTCTTGCTAAAAACAGTAAAATAAAAATTGTCAGCGAAAGGGCTATAAAAACTATCAAAAGAAAGGAGGACGAATCATAAAGATTTCTTACGCCTTTCTGTGTTTGCATCTTCATCCAATATCATCCGTAACTCTTGCTATCTATAACTTCATAAATCTCACCCCATAGATAAAAGTGAAAAGTCTCTTCAAAACTCATACTATGGCAAGCAAGTGACAATCATATCACTGACAGTGAGAGTGATTCTTTTTCATGAGGAATAATAGGAAAAAAAAGCAGGCTTTTCCCATTAATCATAATTACCTGAGGTTTAAAGAAAAATTAATGTTGAGAAATCAAAAATTCACTCATTAGGTAAAAGTAGTAGATCACCTTCAAATTCACTATTCAGGAATGTTGGCATTCATTAGTTAAAAAAGAAAAGGGACAGATGCAGGTACCACATAATTTACAGAAAGGTTACCTGAATGATGCCAAACATTCTCCAAATACAAGTAAAAGCTTGATTAATGTCTTAACAGCCAATGAAGCTCATTTAAATTAGCTCATGGGGGAAAATGTAATTCTTAAACTAAGCTAATAAGTCTCACTGTTCCTTGAACTAAATTAACTTTATTAACTTCATTGTTTAAATTCACGATTACTTAACACTTAAAATGTGTTTACTATTAGAAACTCAATAGTTGATTTCATTATCTTAATAAGACATTAATCAAATACAAGAAAAAAAAAGCTAAGTCACATCTGCCAACTTCTTAATGTGTCAGATTTTTTTGGAACTGGCCTGATTCCCACATGTGTAGATATATATTTATATATATATATAATATATATATTCTATGTCCTAAAATATTTTGCTATTATTTTAAGATTTCAACAGGGGCATGAATTTTATATACAAATAAATCGGAGCCCTCAAGTTACTTCTGAAGAGCCAAAGTACTGTATTTGCTACAAAACTTCTAAGGATACCACTTTCCCCCCAAATTAAGTGCATACAGATATGGAAGTTTTCTTTTAGGTAGAAATACTGAAGGTAGTAGCAAAAGCTATTGAAATCTAGTAGTATCTTAGAAGATGCACACTAAGGAATTTAGGGACAAGGAATTTTGAGGTATACAACTTACTTTCTAAAGATTCAGCAAGATAGATAAACAAGGCAAGTACGTCAGAATATTTGCTTAGCCATCACAATAATAAATAACAACACCAACTCTAGATTTGAGACGGATATATATATATACATATACATACATACGTGTATGTATGTATATGTATATATATATATCTCAGTATCCACATCAATGTGTGTGTGTGTGTGTGTGTGTGTGTGTGTACATATAATTTTAGTATTCTTCCAACTTTCCTGTATGTTTGAAAAATTCTGGTAACACATGTCATATGACGGAGACAAAAGATAGCAGACAGTTCAAGAGCAGGAGAATTTCTGCTTGATATCTTTGAGCAATGCCCAACCTCCAACATGCCATTCTTGAGTACTATTAATGTGAACTTCAGTCCAAACAAGTATTTTCAACATCGTGCTCTAACACCAGAATTGATGATACCTACAAGATAGGTATATATCATTAACGATTTGCTATCCATAGGTATTTCAGGGTCTTATTTTCAGGAAGTCAAAAAATAGATTGAAAGACTCATCAACTGTTATGCAAAGTCAGGCATCCAAATCAGTAAAAGAAGATTGAAGAACAGATATTCAAAGGACTAGTCAAAGAGTTAGGCAGACATGGCCCTTTGAAAAGCATTCTCATCACTTTGAGCTCACTCTAATCAACAGAACCTCAGGACTAAACTGTGGGAAATAAAATACCTAAATCCCTCAGCATATTAACGCATATGTAAGCTAGGTTAGTCCAAATGGTCATTTTTAAAAGTAGACTTATTTTCTACCTCTGGAATGTAAAAGGAAGAGCTCTACATGGACCTGCTCCTGAGGGAAACTGGTAAAAATAATTTTTTTAAAGATTTATGTATTTATGAGAAAGTGTGCATGAATGGGAAGAGGGATGGAGGGAGAGAGAGAATTCTCCAGCAGACTCCCCACTAAGCATAGAGACTGATGCAAGGCTCAGTTCCAGGACCCTGAGATCATGACCTGAATCCAAATCAATGGTCAGCCACTTAACTAACTGAGCCACCCAGGCACCCCAATGGTAAACATTTTTTTTTTATTTTATTTAAACTCTCTGGAAATGCTCATAATGTCATAGAGCAAATAAAGAAATATTTGAATCAAGAAAATCTACTAAAACCCAGAAAGAACAGTGAGTATTTGTGTTATCTGTACTATAAACTGATCCCTCCCTCCTCCAACCCAACCTAGCATAATAAAAACTCTATTTTAGTTTGATGTAGTGCAGAATACAGGGCTCTTCTCTTCCAGCAACCAGTCAGGAGTTACAGTATTGGGGGTATATTATCAGGAGGAGCAGGACATCAGCCTTTTTCATCTCCTCCTCCAGCTGTCTACTGCAGAAACTAAATTCTAGGTAGTACAGCTGAGAAGTCAAGAGCTCCCTTCTTACATCTAGCTTCCACTTGTGGAGCAGAAGATACTGAGGACATTGCCTTCACCTGGCAGAGGTCTACAGCAGTCAAGACAGGTCAAAAAGAGAAACAAAAACCAAGTCTACTATGCTGCAAACCCTAATGCTAAAGTAGAACTGCTACACAGAAAAAAGCATGACACTGTTTTTGCCCCCAGCTCAAGAGCTCTAGCACAGAGGGTTGTCTGGAGGAGAAAAAAAATGACCATAAAACAGAGAGCTCTGAAGCTCCCCCAAAAAGAAATGCCCAAGGAAAACTCAAAGACTGTGGAGATTTTCTTGAAAAGCCACTAATAGAAAATTGGTAGCTTAATTAGAGATATAATCAAATCACTGGCAAACTAGTTTACCAAAAAGAAATAGAGGGGAAAAAAAAACAGCTAGGAACTCTGCTGTGGTTAGAACAAACCTCAAGTACTGACCTCAAAAACTAACCCTGAAAAAGCGTGTGGACTGGTCTATGAAGCAATTTATGCACCAAGGCACTGTGGAAAATAATAAAACAATCAGCTGGGATTTAGTGAAGCTTTACAGCTAGGTATGGTCAGGGGGAAAACAGTGAGAAAGAAGCTTGCTAATACCACTGTCATCCCAGAGTGATTAAGCACTTGCCCAAGTGACTGTGCACATGCCTTCTAAGGAGTAACATCACAGGGGGAAATAGACTTCACTAAAACCATTCAGCCACTTACTAAACAAATCAACAATCATACAACAGTATCAAGTCTAAATGGCAGAGCAGTACCCAGGGTCACTGTGTTATTTTATAAATATGTAATTATATATTATATACAATATATTATTTAAACATATGACTAGTTATCAACAAAAATTAGGAGATATGCAAAGAAACATGAAAGTGTGACTCATGCACAGGAATGGAAACAATGAACCTAAACTATCTGAGAAGGTGACCAAAAACTGGATTTAACAAAGACTTTAAATATGCCGATGTTAAAAGAACTAAAGGCAATCATAATCATGATGACAGTGCTTTATCAAATATACAATATCAATAAATAAATACAACTTACAGAAAGAACCACATGGAATTCTGAAGTTGAAAAACACAATAACTGAAATTAAAAATTTACCGAGGGGGCTCAATGGTAGATTTGAACTGACAGAAGAAGGAATCGGAGAACTTGAAGAAGAGAAGAGCTCATGCAGTTTGAAAAACACAGCAAAAGAAGAAGGAGTAGGGGGGAGGAGGAGAAGAAGGAGATTTAGCAGAGCCTCAGAGAAAATGGAATACCATGAACCACACTAACATACACTCGTACCAGGAGTGTCAGAAAAAGAGACATCAAAAGAAAAAGAAAGGATATTCATAGAAACAATGCTTGAAAACTTCCCAAATTTACTAAAGAATAACAGGCTTAACCTTCCAAAAAACTTACCAATCTCCAAATTGGATGAACACAAAGAGATTTACACCAGATGCAGCATTGCAAAAACTCTGAAAAACAAAGACAAGGAGAAAATCTTAAAAACAAAACAAAACAAAAAGAAAAGAAAAACAATTCTTCATCTACTAGGGAATTCCAATAATAATAATAATAATAACAACAACAGCAGCAGCAGCAGCAGCAAACTTCTCTTCAGAAACAGTGGAGATCCAAAGAGTGGAAAACCATGTGCAGAATATTAAAAAAAAAAACATAAAGCTGCCACCCAAGAATCCAATATCCACATTAACTGTTCCTCTTTTAAACGAAGGTAAAATAATCTCAAGTAAACAAAAACTGAGAAAACATTTTTATAGCACACTTACCTTATAAGAAATAATAAAGGAAATTGTACAAATTAAAAGCAAGTGACCCCAAACAGTAATTCAAATCCACGTTAAAAAAAATATATATCACAGAGCACTGGAGAAAGTAATACGTAATTATAAAAGAGAGTATAAATACGTATTTCTTCCCCTTCATTATCTTAAGTAATTTAAAAAGCAATTATATAAAGAAGTGTGTGTTGATTATACTTTTGCGCCTGTTATATGCAGAAATGTAATCATACACTGGAATATTTTTCCTCAGTGAGACAAATTACTTACTGAAACATGCTATAATGTAGATAATCCTTGAAAATATTACAGTAAGTGCTAGAAGCCTATCACAAAAGCCCATGTGTTATATGCTTCTAATTTCTAAGAAATATTCAACATAAGCAAATCTATATATTCAAAAAGTAGATTAGTGAACAGTCAATGTTTAATAGTGACAGGGATGGAAGGATCGAGTAGGCGGAGCTGAAAGCTAAAAGGTGGAGGGGTTTTTGATGGGTAAGTAAAATGTTTAAAAACTGATTCTAATGGTTGTTGAACAATTCTGTGAATATCCTGTCGCTAAAAATTAAATGGGGAATTGTATAGTATGTGAATTGTATTTCAGTAAGGTTGTTACCAAAAAAAAAAAAGTCTCACTTTTCCTTTCTCTCACTTTAATGATTTAATCAACAAATACATGTTTGTTTTTTTTTCCAGTAAACATACAAATTATTAATGGTGGAATCTGTAATAATAATAAATTCTAGTACTTGAGATACTCCTATTATGAGAGAATACAATTATATAATTATATTAAGAAATATATATATAAACACTATATTAACATATAGTGTGCTGGTGGATTTTATAAGAAGAGAGACCTACAAACGCTTAAAAAATCAGAAGAAATGACATCCGAACTGATTCCTAAGAAAGTATGGGGTAGTGGGCAGAACAAAACCAGCTGTATACCAAGGTACGCACAAGTTCAGAGACAAGAGAAACTGTATGGCCTGCCCTCAAATTACAATCACACAGCATGGCTAGAGAGCAAAATTCAAGGAAGAGAAGAAAGGCTTAAGGCCAACAATGTAAGTAGAGACCAGGTTTTCTGGTCAATTGGCAGAAGTGGAGTTAAACTTGATGATTATGAATGGGTATCACCAAGTTCAGCAGTACCATAGTGTCCCCTACCGTGTCCCCTATAGCTACTGACCCCAGTTAGTGTGTCTTATGTGTGTTGCAGCCAGTATCAGAAATGCATGAAGCATGAGGAAAAATTTTATTTGCAGTTTATATTCAATGTTTCTGAAATGCCCTTTTTTCTCAGTCTCAAATGTTCACATTTCCTCTTCAAACCAAATCACCTGGTATCATTTTCTTTATAGGTCTTAACTCTGTTACATTTAGATATTGTTTTCTTCTCCTGCTAGACTATCACTGCCATAAAAGCAGAAAACCTATCTTTCTTGTCTTTGCTGCATCTTCAAGGCCTGAAACAGAATATGATATATAGCAGGCACTCAACAAATATATGTAAATGAAGGGAGACTTATTTTTTAATAAGATTTTATTTATTTATTTATTTATTTATTTGTCAGAGAATAAGAGCATACAGGAGTGGGGCTCAGGGGAAGAGTAGAGAGCAAACAGGAAGCCCCATGTGGGACTCGATCCCTGGATGCTGGGATCATACCTAAGCTGAAGGCAGATGTTTAACTGACTGGACCACCCCAGTGCCCAGTGAATGAACATTTATTAATCTCCCATTACTTCCCAATTTTTTATCTGTTTAAATTTTTTTTAAAATTGAGATTATATTGAATCAATACACCTTTAAAAAGATTTCTCATGAGTGGAAAGGGAGTTGATGACAGGGGAGGGGCAAGGAAAGGGTCAAAACACTGTTATTCTTTTCAAACGCTAGTTTTTTGAAAGACAGATATCATTATCCTTGAGGAAGCTGAGAGCATAGCACTAACTGTCTCTTTGGTCTGAAAGAGTCTTGTCGAAGTGTTGACCTTCAGAGCACATGTCAGACACAACTGGTCTTCCTAGGTAAGCAAGAATCCAAAGCTCCATCTGGATTTTCTATTTGCCTTTGTAATATTTAGTTTTGAGAAACCTGACTTACATGGTTGCCATGGAAATGAGTACAATGGTGAATCACGAAGCTTTCCAGAAGAGCACTGCATAAATGTAAGGAAGTGCTATTTTTATTAATGTTTGTTTAAAAAAATTGGTAATTCTCAGAGTCAGAAAGACACTATAGAAAATGAGAAAACTTAATTATTGTGGTTCCTACCCAGGTTGTGTTTTGTAAATTCTATGAAAAATAAATAAATACATTTATTTATTTATTTATTTATTTATTTATTTATTATTTGATTCATTGTTGCAATGAATCAAAGCAAATATAAGACTACATCTATATGTTAATTTATTATTTTATAAATGTAAGTCTATCATAAATCATAAGCCCATTGAATCAATAGGCCCAATATAATAGCAATTTATTTCAAATGTGTGCATAGGTTTTCTCGTCCAGTCTCAACCTTAAAAGGTGTGTCCACTTTCTTTTTAAAGCCCAGTATGCACTAAATAAACAATCAAATAGATAAATAAAATGTAATCATTAAATTGGCAACTATGAAAATAAACTAGCTTTATTGTATAAGCAGCTTTTGTTGCCTTCTGATATAAAAAGAAATAAGTGGGGCATCTGGATGGCTCAGTTGTTAAGTGTCTGCTTTCGGTTCAGCTCATGATCTCAGGGTTCTGGGATCAAGCCCCACATGCAGTCCGGCATACAGCCCCATATCAGGCTCCCTGCTCGTCGGAAAGCCTGCTTCTCTCTCTCCTACTCCCCCTGCTTGTGTTCCCTCTCTCGTTGTCTCTCTCTGTCAAATAAATAAATAAAATCTTAAAAGAAAGAAAGAAAGAAACAAGTACCAATCTGTCAACTCAATATGGCAACTGTAGTTGAAAACCAGTATTACATGAAATGCTTATTGAACAGAATTTGGGACAATAAAAAGAGCCACAGGATATAATCGGGTTTCCCAGATGGAAAATGAACACCAAGGAACAATACTCCTCACCTTCCTGTGATATATTTTTAACTACGTTTTCTTTATTTTTGGCCTATATAGAAATTTTCTCTATCAAGTTTAATAATTATAAATTGACTTTATTCAGAATATATGTAATAACTACAGTGAATCGGTAGAATGATTTCCCACCATGATTAGTAATAGTAACTTATGATGGTCCTTCTGATTTCAAAATAAATGGTTTCTTTATTATATTGTGGCTACTGCCATTTTTGAAGACTATTATCATACCTGAATGGTATTTCTTAAACATGATATGTTTTCCTCTTTTGTTCCAAAGCTAATTTTAGAATCCTTTTGTCATTTAGACAAAAGAAACTAATCATGAGAACTGGTAAGCTAAGGTGAAACTTATCCACAGGTCATTAGTTTGCCAGATGTTAAGAGATATTTGTCACATACCATGCTTCCCCTTATAATGTCAACAAGTATAAAATAAAACCTCATTTTCAACTTGAACCTTTATGCCCTGACTGTGTTCTGGGGTTTCTTTCTGTAAGAAGTAAATGTCTTTTTCTACATGAAGTATGGGAGGATTTAAGAATTACCTTTAACGTTCCTACAATTATAACTCATTTGAACTTGATAAGTCTCATTTACCCTCCTAAGAATGCTATATTGTAAGATCAATAAATAATACAAAACACATTTGCCTGTTATGGAAGGTCAAGAAAAGTAATTTCCTTCTGGTGATAGGGAGAAATATTAGGAGATGAAGGTAATGTTCAAAAGATTGTGTATGGTTTTGAAGTTACCTGCCATGATAGAATAATCAATGCCAACCAGGAAGACCTTCATTTGATCATTCAAGCCTCATTGCTCATGAGCATTATTAAGTATTCTCTTGGTTTCTCAGCAGGTTGCCTTTGAGGTTGCCATACAGAATATTATTTTTTTGCATGGAAAATTATAATTCCCCCCCAAATGTGATACTGATGTGTAGCTGTAAGATAAAAGAGATATAAATTTGCACATTTATCAGTTGCTCACCGACCTTGGGTTATAAGATTATTTTTACCAAAATATGCTTGTCTGTTCTTGAAAAATCAGGTTTGCCAAATGGCCAACCATGGGCTATTGATCATGTGGTCACATCAGACATTGGAAAAACATTTAAACTGTAGCTAGAGTGGTATTTGTGAGAATTTCATAAAGAAGGGAAACAAGTTTTTCATCTAAATATTCTTTGTTACAAGTTACCATACATTAAAATCATTTCCTTCAGGTATGTCATATTTGCCAACAAAATTTTAACAAAAGCATTGCTGGGTCAAAACTGAAACTTAGAGTCACTGTGCACATGTAGCAAATATGACTCAGAATACAAGTCGTTAGCTCACTAAGAGAACTTTTATGCACAACCACAAAGGACATGTAGCCAAAAGCATCACAATGGTTGATGTTTACAAAAATCCAAGATCCTAAAAAAAAAATTCTGTCATTTCTGAAGAATACTCTTCGTGTTGAGTCAATTTTAACTAGCTTTATGTTTTTAGTATAAAACATGTATGTATTCTTTTGAAAATACCTCCCAAACCCATTCTAAGTGTAAGAGTGAGATGAAACTAAATCTAATCCATGATCCCTCTATAAGGGCAAATCTTTCATTCTAAAACCATGTTCCCCGCTCAGTCAAAAGACATTTATTAGAATTTACTATGGGCCAAGATTTGTAATAGGAACTGAGAATACAAAATAAATAAGCCACATTCTTTACTCTCAAATAATGGGGAAGTGAGGCACACGGACAGATTGCATTATCCTGTAATGGGATGACATCCAAAGGAAGGCTGATCTACCTGGGAATGTCAAGAGAATGTCCATAGACAAAATGGTGCGTTAACTTAGGCTAGATGAATAAATTTGCTATACTGAGAAAATATAATCTGTGAAAAGAACATAGGTTTGGAAAAGTAAGTATTGAGTTTTGTGGTGGGTGTGCTCATGGGTCATCTGAAAATTGTCCAAAATTCATAGAATGCAAAGGGCAAAGAGCCAATATAGCTGAAGAGAGATTTGTTTCCATATTTTTAATATTTTCAATGGTTAAGAGATAGCAGTTTGAACACAGATTCAGTTATAGTAGGGATAACATTAAGAGGCCTAATCAATAAACTTTGTAATTAAGTACATTGGTAAATGAGGGAAAGTGAGGAGGGGTAAAATTTTAGAGTAAATCTCTAAGGGCATGAAGGTGAAGAGGGGGCAGGTAGTAAAATAGAATGATTTTCTGGAAGCTAAGAAAAGATTATATCAAGGAAGAAAGACAAGCGGCACTTGTCAAGACCATGAAAACTGAAGAAAGATCAAAGAAGAAACTAAAATAGATCACTGGACTTAGCAATCAAAAAACTAGCCACTGGACTTTTCAAGAAGACTTTCTGTACAGTAGAAATATAAGCCTGGTCAGTGGGCTGAAGGGTAGGAATGAGGTGTTGATGTGAGAAGAATAAATTTATGCTACCTAGCCTCAGAGTTCTGGAAAGATGGAAGGTGACCAATGCAGCCTAGCTAAAGGCAATGATAAACACAAGCTTGCTGTTGATGTTTTATTTTATTTTTGCTCAGAGAAAGAACAGCAAATAATGGGCTATTAAACAAAAGAACTTTTAAACAAAGTGACAGCAGAGAGGCAAACATGAATGTACAAAGTCCTAAAGAACTGGGAGGAGATGAGAGGCTTAGTCTTAAAAAACGGTAAGCTGCGCTGCTTGCTCTCAGATAACAGATGCAAGGACACATGGAAGGATAGGTAAGTTTAGAAACAGAAAGAAGAAAAGTGATAAAATTTGCAAACTAATAGCTATTTTCTTTGGACTGTAAGCTCCTCTTTAAAGAGATATTAAAAGACGATCTAGTATTGTGTTACATATATATTGAGTCACATGGTACTTGACAAAATAGGATGTTTAACTAAGAATTCCTCACATAACTAAAAACTTTTGGCTATGGGGCGCCTGGGTGGCTCAGTGGGTTAAAGCCTCTGCCTTCTGCTCAGGTCATGATCCCAGGTTCCTGGGATCGAGCCCCGCATGGGGCTCTCTGCTCATCGGGGAGACTGCTTCCCCCTCTCTCTCTGCCTGCCTCTCTGCCTACTTGTGGTCTTTGTCTGTCAAATAAATAAATAAAATCTTAAAAAAATAATAATGTTTAAAAAAAATAAAAACTTTTGGGCGCCTGGGTGGCTCAGTGGGTTAAGCCGCTGCCTTCGGCTCAGGTCATGATCTCAGGGTCCTGGAATCGAGTCCCACATCGGGCTCTCTGCTCAGCAAGAAGCCTGCTTCCCTCTCTCTCTCTCTCTGCCTGCCTCTCCATCTACTTGTGATCTCTCTCTGTCAAATAAATAAATAAAAAAATCTTAAAAAAAAAAAAAGTTAAAAAAAAATAAAAACTTTTGCTAGAGATTTACATATAAACTTAATGGTCTTTTAAAAAATATTGTCCTTGAGGCGCCTGGGTGTCTCAGTGGGTTAAGCCTCTGCCTTCTACTCAGGTCATGATCTCAGGGTCCTGGGATCGAGCCCTGCATCAGGCTCTCTGCTGAGCCCTCTCTCTCTGCCTGCCTATTTGTGATCTCTCTCTCTTTCTGTCAAATAAATAAATAAATAATATTTATTTTAAAAAAATAATAAATTAAAAAAATTTTGTCCTCACTCATTTTTTTGTTTTTATTCTACCTTAAGAAGCAAATCTGAAAAACTAGTTCATTCAAATGTTGTTCCTTAAAAGCACAGTTAATTCACAAATATCAGGATAAACGGCCCATTGGAAATGCACTAAAGATTACTATTGTCTTTAGGAGGCATGTCACATGTTTTCTAGGGGTCCCTCTGGGGATTATCTGATTCTATAAACTGAACATTTTGATTTTCTACTGAGTAGACTATATCTATATAAATATATCTATACATAAATATATCTATATATTTTATATCTTTCTAGTAACAGAAGATAACTTGAAGAAATCTGATAGGAATGCAAATTATTCTTATCCATAACAATGCAAATGAATTTTGCCAGGTGGAGAATCAATTGGTTTATGTCTTGAAGAGATAAAAACATGATATTTTATTGTCCTAGATGACATTAATCAGTTTTATATCTATTAGCAAATTCATTTTTACATTCCTACATGTGTGTAGGCATGCACAAACACACACATCAACTCTTCAATTTCTCCTTTAAATTATTTCCTTCACTAATTAATGAATTTTTAAAATTCTTTGATATGTGTTCAATTTATATTTTTAGGACAACCATAAGTTTGCTTTTTAAAAAAACTTTTTTTAACTTTATTTTATTTTTGCAATGTTCCAAGATTCATTATTTATGCACCACACCCAGTGCTCCATATTACCTTCCTTATTACCCACCACCAGGCTCACCCAACCCACCACCCCCCTCCCCTCCAAAACCCTCAGTTTGTTTCTCAGAGTCCACAGTTTCTCATTATTTGTCTCCCCCTCCTATTTCCCCAACACCCTTCTTTCCTCCCAATGTCTTCCGTGTGTTTGCCTTTTTAAAATTGAGGTTTAACACAGCTTAGTTAAGTGAACCAGATAACTACATTTAAGAAATACCTATCTAGAAGATTGTTCCCCGTATTTTCTAAGTAAACCTCATTATATCAAACTCACAGCATTTAATAAAATAAATTTATAATTAGCCCCCCATTCATATGGATTTACCATAAGAATGTATTCCTTTTTGTCAAACAAAAAGTCAAATGTATCTAATCAAATTAGAACTATACATATTTGTATAGTAATAGAATATTTTATTGAACTATACATATTTGTATAGTAATAGAACCTCTATTTTACTGAGAAAGAAATGTTACACAGAATAAATATTAGCTAGAATGTTGAAGAGTATATCCTTAGTCACTGCGGAGCTATTTTTACAATAAAACCTGCACTTTGTCTAACAAGTTCCCTTGGGAATTAAGAAAAAACACATTGAAATGGAAAAAATGCAGTTGGAAATTTCAGCCTAACAACTAGCTTCACGTTTAGGGTAAACATTCTCAACCTATTTTTAATGCCCTAAGTCTTAAGGTAATGAAATAGAAGAAATTATTCAACTCTTAATTATATCTGTAAAATAAAATTCATGTAAAAATCAGTTACTTGAAAAGCAAGTGTAGATTAGCAAAATGTGAGCCTGATCCTTTTAAGAAAATAGGAATGGATTTACTGATCTTAATTCAATTTAATTCAATTCAATTTAATTAATTTAATTAATTCAATTTAATTAATTCAAAATTTAATTTTGCATAAAAATAACTTATTTTATGAACTCTATTTTACCTCAAAAATAAACATTTTCATGATTCAGAGAATACATTATTCTGATTACCAGAAGTGTTCCCCTCACCTACTTAGTGATTCATATAGACAGACTCACTGTTTAAATACACAGAAAAAGGCATTTATAGAATGACCATATCAATAAGAAATAAAGCAAGCCACACTATTATTTGACTCTAAACATATGACACTGCAATGAGATGTTACAACTCAGTCTTTAAAGAAACAACTGTAATTATGGGAAGAGCATCCTCTAAATTCTTCAATACTTGAGATTTTGTTTACATCCATGTTTTAATATTTTACCATGATTAAGGATAGTACTTTAAAAAAGAAGGACTCAGGATACAATTTGAAATGGAAAACTTGGGATGCTTGGGTGGCTCAGTTGGTTAAGGGTCTGCCTTCAACTCAGGGTCCTGGGATAGAGTCCGTGTTAGGCTCCTGCTCCGTGGGAAGCCTGCTTCTCCTTCTCCCACTCCCCCTACTTGTATTTCCTCTCTTGCTGTCTCTCTCTCTCAGACACATAAATAAAATCTTTAAAAGAAAACAAAAAAAAAGGAAAACTCATATAAAATAACATAAAATGTCAAATGAGTAAAATATTATATGGGTATTATATACACACACATATATAGGCATATATACATGTATAAATACATATTTTATTGTATCTAATTATATATATATTATATATTTTATTATGTATATTATATTAGATATATAAACTGGAAGGAAATTCTTTGAATTCTGGGCTATTAATAGCAACACTTCCTGAGCCAGTTTTTATCACTTCTTCATAATTGTTTTTAAATTTTTGACACTGAAATGAAAATTACAAAAAAAAAAATAATAATAATAATCCATGCTTCTCCATTTGTCACACATTAAGCTATACATATTTTTCTGTCTTCAGAGTTGCACTTGTCATTTCTTCAGTCCGGTATGTCAGAAGCTCAAGAGGAATCATGATTCCCACTGTTTTCACAATTGTTTCTACCTTTGTAATTGTATTGAACTCACTCAGAATGGCTAAAAGCTTCTAGTTATGGCAGGTTTTCTTGTTAAAACCTTGTCCCTGATACATTATAAATGTTTTACATCCTTCTCTGCCCCTTTCAAGTAAGTCACATGGCTCCACTGTTACAAAAAGAATCCACTCTGAAACCATGTCCATAACTAACTGGAAGCATACGGGTCTGAAGATTTGCAAAGTTAGCATGGAATTGATTATTTTTCAAGGACTAAAGAACATATTTTCAGTAGTTATCAAACTAGAAACAAATACCCTTATCCTAACAGACATTTAATTTACTAATTATTATAGTCCTTGAGTTCTATTTGGTTACAGGTAAATGTATAAAATGAAAATGGCATTTATAAAGGCATTTTTGGTGTACTGGAATGATTAAGAAGCATTAATTTTAATCTCGTATTTAGGGAAATCACAAGGATATGCACTATCATTTCTGCAGCCAAGGGAATCTTAGAAAATGGTGGACTGAATGATTTTCAGTTTGGTTAGCCTTTCAGTTCTCACCGCCCACCTTTGCTGAGAAAGTAGCTGCTGAGAACAGGGAGAGTGAACATAAGGTCCCAATTCTGTCTTCCTCCTGACAAAGATAGTTTCTCTGGACCACAGGTGGATCAGAACAGCAACAGAGAGGCCTAAGACAGGAATTAGATTGCCACAGCAGGCCTGGTCACTGGAGCCCAAACAGTAATTACTAAAGAGGTGGATTGAGACAACCCCCATCTGTTAGACTAAAAGACTAAGAACACAGGCAGCAGAGAAACTCTCTCCTACGTATCCAGGAGATAGTGCTACAACATCAAACCATGTGTACAGAGAACACGGTAACTTACACAGGCTGCCAATAGTGAAGGTACCCAGTAACCAGCATACAAAGAAAAACTGCCACAAGCTCAGTGAGACCCCATCAAGACAAAAGAAGAAATGGAAAAGTAAAATGAGCCCTGAAGGATATGAAAGATTCTGGAAGGGGAGGATAACACCATGATCAAAATTAAATAAGGGCATAAGAGCACAACACATTTAAGAAAAACACAAAACAACTTTCTGGAAATAAAACACATCATTTTCAAGCTAAACAAATATGCCCAAGTAGAGAAAAAGTTACTGATGACATCTGAATTAGTAGAGTAACATGATCTGCACAGTCTTTCCAATAACTTCCCTTTCTATTTAAAATAAAACTGCAATTTCTTACCAGGGCTTGTAAGGTCCATTATAATCTTGCATTTCACTGCTCTCTGACCTAGAATCTAATTTGTCTCCCCATACTGTATTCCAGACACATTTTTTAAATACCGCCTTACACACCATAGCCATGATCATGTCTCCAAGATTTTGCACTAGAGATCCACATGCCTGGTTCCCTCATTTCATTCCAGTCTTTGTTCAACTGTCACCTCATTAGAATATCACTGGTCTCCCTTTCCAAAACTGCTACAGTCATACTCTCTCTAAATACTTATCTATGTTTGTTTATCTTTATAGTACGTATCATCAGCTAGTATACATTTAATTATTCATTTTTTAAAATTTTATCTTTTCTTGAACAAGAATATACTCGAATATACTCTCAAGAGCATGCCTGAATCCCTAGTGCCTAGAATAATACCTGGGACATGGGAGGCACTCAATGAAGTCATTGAATCAGTGAACAAAGAAGTGGATGAGTAAGTGTTGTGAAAGTTTCATTTAAAATATCTTCTCAGGGCACCTGGGTTGTTCAGTCAGTTAAGTGTCTGCCTTCAGCTCAAATCAGGATCCCAGGTTCCTGGGATCCAGACCCCCATCAAGCCTCACCTCGAGCCCTGGATGGGGCTCCACACTCAACAGAGAGTCTGCTTCTCCCTCCCCCTCTTGCCCTCTCCCCTGCTTATATGTGCTCTCTCTCAAATAAATAAATAAAATCTTTTAAAAAATGAAATAAAATATCCTCTCAATGTCCCCCAATGGCTTCAGTTCTTGATCTTTGTTAAAAAGCAATGGAAATGAACTCCCGTATTATTGTGCATGTGCATGACAGTGCTGAAATAATAATGGTAAATACAGCAAAACGCCGTGGCTACTAGGAAAATATTTACTACTGTGGTGAATTGCATTATTTATTCACAGTCACTTGCTTCCTCTTCATCCTCCCCAGGCTGCTTGGTAGTCAGATTATACTTGCATGGCCAGTTGATTAGGGCTTGATTATGTGATTTGTTTTAGCCAATGAAATGTTAATGGATATGCCTTTTGCCGCATGTGGGCAAAGGCTTGAAAAGTAGTGTGAAAGATACATGGGGCTCAGGCAATCCCAGCAGAATTGAAGCCTTCATGCAGCCACATAACATGAATAAGAAATAAATATGCATTGGTATATGCCACGGTAGTGTTGGGGTTGTTCTGCTACACCAATAGATGAACAATAAACTACTTCAGAGATTAATATGTTTGCAAAAATAAAATAAAAGTGATAAGTCTGTGTCTTATTTATTTGCCACTGTATCATCAGTGGCTAGATCAATATCTGGCATATAGTAGGTGCCCAACTAACAGCTGTTAAATAACAAGGGCTACATGAATATCAAATAAATCTTAGCACAATCACCCATGTACAAGCAAGAGTCTGTAAACATTTCAATGAGAGTTTTACCTTGTGAGATCAAACCCTGATGAGTTCTTAGCATGAAACCTGTTTTCTGACTAGCAGACATCTTCCCACATTACTTCATACTTTGAAGTCAGCCACCCACACTTAAGTGATGACACCTAATTGAGCTGACAGCTGAATATGCATCTGAATGAGCACCAGAGTTGGTTAGTATCAATATATTCTTAAATTGGTATTCGAAGTCAGTTTTAATTTGAGTCAACTCTCCCTCCTTGATTTCAGGATGGCTTCATTCTATGTGGCATATTCTTGAATGAAAGAAGTAAATAAGGGAACACTGTGACCATCCCTAGATCCTTTGTCTCCAATTTTTTTTTTAAGATTTTATTTATTTTTTTGACAGAGAGAGATCACAAACGGGGGGCGGGGTGGGGGTGTCAGGCAGAGGGAGAAGGGCCTCCCTGCTGGACTCGATCCCAGGATCCTGGGATCATGACCTGAGCCGAAGGCAAACACTTCACTGACTGAGCCACCCAGGTGCCCCTCTCCAAATATTTCTTAATCTTCATCTTCTAGACTCAGTTCAGTTACAGTTCCTGGCTGTTCACAGTTAGGTGGAAACACAACTAGTTAGTAACTTGTTGAGGGGAAGCGACCTGGGTCACTTCTGGGCCAAAGCATGTACTTGCTGGTTTGAGACATTAAGAGTTCTATCATTCTAGCACTATGGTGAAGAGGGCCCCACAAGGCACCTGCTCCCTTAGCTAAAGTCTCTGTGGGATTACAAAGAACAAATCTCCGCCAACCCATCAAAGACATATTGCGCGAATAAGACAACTAAACTCTTGTTTTAAGTCACCGAGACTTTTTATTTTTTTTATTTATTTATTTTTTAATTTATTTATTTGACAGAGAGAGAGAGATCACAAGTAGGCAGAGAGGCAGGCAGAGAGAGAGGAGGAAGCAGGCTCCCCGCCGAGCAGAGAGCCCCATGCGGGGCTCCATGCGGAGCTTGATCCCAGGACCCTGGGACCATGACCTGAGCCAAAGGCAGAGGCTTTAACCCACTGAGCCACCCAGGTGCCCCTATCACTGACACTTTTTAGACTGCTTACTACCATGCTTGTCTTAGTGTAATCTAATGAAATAAAATAAATGAATATATAGATTTGAATATATGTCTTCAGTATGTATGTGCATGCACAACTGGTCTGAAATAATATAAAACTAATTAGTAGTTAAGATGTATAACTATCAATTATAATTAATTAAAATTAGTAGCTATATAATCATTAATTATAAATAAATATTAATTATATAATTGAAAATTATAAAGGGGATTTTAACATTTATACACTTTTATGGGTTCTTTTTAGCAGTGTGCATGCGGTAATAAGTTTTCAAAATAATTCATAACAATAAATACAACCTCTACAACCCTGAGGGGGAAAAAAGAGTATCTTTGAATAGGAAAGGGTAGAAACAAGGTAAGGAGCTCTGTTTGGAATAAAGAACCAGAGCGGAATCTCAGGTCAAGGATCAGCTTCCTGCCTATGATTTCACTTTCATTTAGTATCTGGGAGTGAAGAAACAAGACTCCTGTTCCATCAGCATCTATTTCCTATAAACTGTTCAAACTTATAGTGGTTAGGTAGAAAGAATGTACATGAGTTGAAACTTGGGCCCCTCATTCATTCAACATTAATACTGGTATGGCTGAAGAACAGTAGCTAAATCTGAATCAATTCAGAGTCTTAGAGGTAAAGTTTAAGTTAACCTCAGACTACAAACATGCAGCACAGCTGAAAGGAGCTGGATTTTTTCTGCCTTTGTCCATACTCTTTCTCTTTACTTTGCATTAAATCTGACCCTCCCAATGCAGCCATTTTAGCCATCTTTCTAAATTACTATGCTTCTCCATTTTTTTCTCTTTAATAGCCACTGCATTGTTTCCATCATAGCATTTATCATAATTTGCAATTGTTATTTTTTATTTGCATATTGACTGTATTCCCCCCTATGACATGTGTTCCATGAGGGCAGAGGCCATATCTATCCCTTTTAATATTTTATCCCTAGTTTCAGAAAGTGCTAGACACATAGTACACTCAATAAATATTTATTTCATAAATAAGTTTTTAAACAAATCATCATTATTCCATATACAAAATAAGTCTCATGTAACAAACAGGGATAAAATATGAAAATAATGATAGTCCTACTATTACTTCCCATTGCAGGAATTATCTTAGACAAAATGATTCATTTTTAATGAGCTCTTTGGTTATCACATGCCAAGTAAATGAGATTGTCTTTTTTCCTTCTAGATTTCAGCAAAATATTTATGTTCATTTTGTGGAATTTCACTGGATTACGGACAGAAAAAAGATATGAGGAACCTGTCCTTGAAATTTCCATAAAAGTTCAAGATTGTTTAAAGATTTTTGGAATTTTACCAAAAGTAGATCAAAGTATACACTTAAAGAATTTGTTTAAACCATCAATTTCTCAAGTTTTTCTTCAAAGACATGCCTTTTGAAAGAATTGATTCTGATAGCATGAGACTGTTTCTTAGCAAGTTGTTTTGAATACCTCTACAAACTAGCCTATTCTTATTTGAAACTTTAATTGGAAATCTCAAGGAATTGCTGGTATTTCTAATTTGATTATACAAAGAATAACTCAGGAAAGGGGCATTTTATGTGTGGATTATTTAAAACTCTAATTAAAAATGAATTTAAAAACCATCCCCTGAGAACTGTTAAAAGAAAGACCTGAATTCGTGTAATTTAGATCCTGCAGCAATTAGATACCCTTAAGTATCTGAAAAATACTGTCAAGACATTTTTTAAATTTACAAAAAAAGTTTAAGTTTGACTCGTATTTTAAACTAGGTCTTAAGGGGCGCCTGGGTGGCTCAGTGGGTTAAGCCGCTGCCTTCGGCTGGGGTCATGATCTCGGAGTCCGGGGATCGAGCCCCGCATCGGGTTCTCTGCTCTCGGGGAGCCTGCTTCCTCCTCTCTCTCTGCCTGCCTCTCTGCCTGCTTGTGATCTCTCTGTCAAATTTAAAAAAAAAAAAAAAAAGAAGAAAAAAATTTAAACTAGGTCTTAATCTGTTTCAGAAAAAGTTCATCTTTAATTACTTTCCTATGGCCAAATTTTCTTACATAGAATTCTCTCTTGTTCAAAAATACTTTCACAATAACTATTTGTTAGTTATTTTTAACATTAGGGCTAAACAAATTTAACTCAGTCCCCTTACTGGATTAGTGCTTCATCACCACCATATTAAATGTGGATCATGAGACCATGTCCTGTTTTGGTTATCAAAAAGAACATTTTACTGGACAATCTTCAGTG
The DNA here is from genome assembly GCF_902655055.1 of Lutra lutra. Classification (NCBI taxonomy): domain Eukaryota; kingdom Metazoa; phylum Chordata; class Mammalia; order Carnivora; family Mustelidae; genus Lutra; species Lutra lutra. The sequence goes on from NC_062282.1 coordinate 53,772,629, forward strand.
TTGCTATTACTGCTGCCTCTATAAATGCATTCATTGTATTCACTGTAATCATGAATTCAATGACAAACTGGTTGACCTTCTAAAATTTCTGATGCAAATTAATATTCATGAGCAAAGATTATGAGTCTGCTATTTATATTGCTAAAAACTGTCATGGCCAATAGCATTTCTAAAAACTGCTGATCAAACAGCCTGATTCTCCTTGTGCAACTGAGAGAAAAGTGGACTTGAGCCTGAATTATCTAGATAAGTCTTAATTCTGGTAGGACCAATTTGAATGTAACGTCTTTGTCCACAATGTACGTATTAGTTGTTATTGTTTCTCCCAGACAGCATCTGGTAGTCTACATTGAGGTGGAGTTGATGACTAACTAAAGGAAATACGAAAATAGGTCACTCCAGAACTGTGGTTTTCAGTGTGTAGTCCCTGGACCAGCAATATCAGCATTATCTGGGAACTTAATAGAAAGGCTACCCTTAGGCCTACCTCAGACCTACTAAATCAGAAAATCCTAGATATGGACCCAGCAATCGGTGCTCTAATAGGAGCTCTAGTTGATTCTGATGCTAAGATTTGAAAACCACTACATTTGCATCTTCTGCAATAGTCCAGTAGATTCTTACATGCTGGCATTTCCCCCTTGCTATGGGAAAGTTCAGAGTTTCTCTGACTTAGAGAGGTTTTCCCTCCACATGGGCTTTCTGGGCCCTGTGCTTTAGGTTCACCTCCCTAAGGAATGAAGGAGATGTTGGCTAGCTGCAGGTTGTTGACTAGCTACATTTATAACCTTAACCACCTCATACCTGTGACAAAGCTCAGTTTCCAAGTGGAAGGTAAATTAAATGAAAGCTGGTTTGATCCTAATGAGAGTTGACATCACTGCCAGTCCTCAAATCCAGAACATTTTGTGTTCAAGTCCAGCTCAGTGATTCAGTGATTGCCTGAAAAAAGCAAACAAATCAACTGTTGAAGAGTCCTTCCTGGAACTAACCATGTGACTGATGGTCCATGAGGAATCTCTAAATAATCTGATCTCTAGAAAATGAGATCTGGACTTTGTTGTTGTTTTTTTGTTTAGTTTTGTATGTTTTGTTTTATACAGAGTATAGGCAGGCTCAAGTGGGAGTTGGAGAGGCAGAGGAAGACAGAGAATCTTAAGCAGGCTCCATGCCCAGCATGGACCCAGGAATGGAGCCAATCTCATGACCCTGAGATTATGACCTGAGCCTAAATCAAGAGTCAAACACTTAACTGACTGAGCCACCCAGGTGCCCCTGGACTTTGCATTCTCATCTGAATAATTCACTTTCAATATTTAATAAGGTGCAACCCCTCACTGATGTTTCACCAAAACCAACATTTTCTGCACTTGTTTTGAGATTTTAGGTGTTGCTTTTATTCTGATCAGTAAATATAGGAAATAAGCATATGGTCCAGGATGGTTTGCCTTTCTGAAAGAGCCATTAAATAAAGTTTGAGAATTGCTGTATGAAATCATCATATATTCTAAATAACATTGCCTACATATGTCTAAATTCAATTTCTGTGCCACCTTCTGGAATAGCTACCTACTTCATACCACCATTATTCTTGTACAAATGTAATGTTCCAGAGAGCAAAAGGGCTATGCTGAGAAAACATTAGTGCTATTTCAAACTCTGAAAATATTTAACATAAATCCGAAATGGTACTAATGCCAGAGACATTCAACACTGCTTCTAAATGGTCAAATGTAAATGTGAGCTGCAAATGTGACTGAAGAGAAATGACAATTTCCATGACCAAAGTCAAAAACAGAATTAAAAACATTTCCCCCAAACTCTCCTCATTCTCTATGTGTAAATACAAACTCCTGATAACACTTTCCACGAGGTAGGCTTTCATTCCCCAATGATTAGGTTAACACATGGGTGGTAGTGTTAATTGCATTTCCATCTTCAATTGTACTTTGACTACTTAAGTAGAATGTGACTGCCATTTTATACCTTTGACAGAATCTTAAAGGTGAGTTTTCAGTCTCAAAAGATGATAGATAGATAGACAGGTAGATATATAGATATATGCGTACATATAGTACCCAAGTGGCACAAGACAATGTGGAATTTTGGAAGTCTGATCTTGCCTAAATTTCACATTGCAAGGATCTCCTAATTTCTGAACTGAACCTTAGGAAACTAAGCTTCTTACCTAAAGTTGCATGGTTCCCTAGAGCCAAAGTGAACATTGGAAAAAATTTCTCTCTCTTCTTCTTTTGCTCTCTCTCTTAAAAAGAAACATGCATTACCAATTTGTTTATAGAATTCTTTTTTTTTTTTTTTAGATTTACATATTTGAGAGAGACAGCCAGCAGATAGAGAGAGATAGAGAGAGAGCACACAGGCAGTGCAGAGGGACAGAGGGAGAGGAAGAAGCAGATGCCCCACTGAGCAGGGAGCCCAAAACCAGAAAATCCCAGAACCCTGGGAACAGGAACTTAGCTGAAGACAGATGCTTAACCAACTGAGCCACCCAAGTGCCCATTTGAAGAATTCTTAAAATTATCCTCAAATTATGTTCAAACATCCAATTTTTTTAAAAAATGTGCATGTGTGTTTTATTCTGCTAACATAAATAAAACAGCCAAGTAAAAGCCATCTGGCCACCCCCTCCCAAGAAAAAGCAATGTTACTTAACCATTTAGAACTACACTGCTCAGTACAGCAGTCATGGTGCTAGTAAGTACTCAACACATGGCAAATCCATGTTGAATGTGCTGCATAAAATACTGATTTTAATGATTTAACATGTAAAAAGGAATATAAAATATCTTATTAATAATTTTAGATGGATTAAGTATTCAAAATAATATTTTGGATATACCAACTTACATACAATTTATTAATTTCATCTTTCTACTTTTTTAACATGTCTACTGTAAATTTTTAAATTACATATGTAGTTCACATTATATATGTGTTCACATCAATATTTCTGCTGGATAGTGCTATTCTAGAAGTTCTCATTAGTGAATTCAGCAAAGTGAATATAAATGACTTGGTGGAGCACAAAATTTTTGTCAACTTTTTTCACAATCCTCTGATAATCATGACCCTATTCTAGTTCTCTACATCATCTTGTATCATTTATTATAATTTATACTTTATAAGAAAAAAGCTCACTTCAGGGTCTTTGAACAGCATATATAATATCGTCATAAATGTCTGTTTTTCTATAGACTACTAGTTATATTCCTAATGTTAAAGTGTGTATTTTGGGAATTTCTCCTTTTATACTTTATTTGGGAATATACTTTATTATTTTTATTGCTTTTCTATAGTCTACTTTGAGTTTCTCCTTTTACATTTATTAATGTCTTTTGTTCAATGTAATTTTGCAAATTTCTAAAATTCAAATCTTTTTCTTGTTCAACAATTAAAAAAATCAATAAAAATTTAGGGGCGCCTGGGTGGCTCAGTGGTTTAAGCCTCTGCCTTCAGCTCAGGTCATGATCTCGGAGTCCTGGGATCGAGCCCCACATCGGGCTCTCTGCTCAGCGGGGAGCCTGCTTCTCACTCTCTCTCTGCCTGCCTCTCTGCCTACTTGTGATCTGTCTCTCTCTGTGTCAAAGAAATAAATAAAATCTTTAAAAAAAATTTAAATGATATAAGCCAGTGTGATAAGTAATGCATCAGCAATTCCTCAGATGTAGAACACATATGCCCAGATTAACTCCAAATCATTTTCCTCATCCTTTATCTATCAGTCAAGTTCCTCCAGAATACCTACTGGGCACATTTCAAAGGTGAAGCTAACTAGATCATGTCTTCCTCTCCCTCTAATTTCTTACAATTCAGTTATATGTGACACTTCTCCTAGCAATATAATACAATGGAGGCTCCATAGTGAGACAACAGAATTGTCAGTGGGTTATTTGTGTAATTCAGCCTTCCTTGAATCCTTAATTCTACTTACTTTCAGCATTAGCTCTTCTCATTTGTACAAGTGAAAGAATAAAAATGTTTCTATAGTTCTGCAGTTTCCTGTCAGTTTTCTTGAAACTCCACAAACTTTTCTTCATGTAGGATCATCTCTAAAACAGTGGGTCTGGATCCACTCAACTATTGTGCCTGCCCAAAATAATTTCTCTTGAAATGAGCCCTCTCTTTTAGAACCTTTAAAAGGCTCCTAGATAGGTTATTAAAGACAGAAATCCCAAAATTAAATTTCAATGCTTCTAATTATGTTTTAGTTGCTACTAAATGTATTGTCATCTTATAAGATAACTGACTTTCATGGCTTCATATTGCAGATTATATTTTCCAAAGATATCTGCAACAACATCACTCATACCACGTGATTTTCATACCATGTGACATTGAGAATCCTTCCACCAAGAGGTGACAATGATGTCTCACTAAACCTGGGTGGGCTGTGACTATAATAGATATGGCATTATATAACTTAGGAGGCTAGTTCATAAAAGGAGATACAACTTTTAACCTCGATATTTTGAGATGTGTGGTTTTGGAATCTAGCCATCATGTTGTGAGGAAGCTCAAGCAGCCACACTGAGAGACTGCATGTACTGTCCAAGCTCCCAGCTGAATTCCCAGCTAACAAGCAGTATGACACACAGACATGTGAGTCACAGACATGTGAGTAACGAAGACTTCAGATGTTTCCTGTCCACAATTGTTGGGTCACGTACAACTTCCAAGTCTCTCCAGATCAGTTCTTCAGACATTATGGGGTAGAGATAAGCTGTCCCACTGAACTGCTTCTTAATTCCTGATTATAGAATTCATGAACCTGATGAAATGTTTGTTTTTAGGCCACTAAGTCTGGGGCACTTGGTACCCAGCAATAGAAAACTGTTGTACTTTCTCTCCTCTTTAACAACCCATTCACTTCTGATTGACAATATACACGCAATATAAATTGTCTCTGCTCTCCTCTTATTTTTAACTAACTTTCTAACTTTAGAATAATTTTAGACTTAACAAAAAATTATAAAGAGAATATAGAGAGTTACGATACACTTACCTAGTTCGCTTAGTATTAGCATCTTAATATATTTCTCACAATTAATGAACCAATAAAGATACATTATTATTACCTAAAATCTATACTTTATTCATACTACCTTATTTTTTTCATAATGTCTTTTTTAAGATTTTTTTTTTTTATTTGACAGACAGAGATCACAAGTAGGCAGAGAAGCAGGCAGAGAGAGAGAGAGGAGGAAGCAGGCTCCCCGCTGAGCAGAGAGCCCGATGCGGGGCTTGATCCCAAGACCCTGGGATCATGACCTGAGCCAAAGGCAGAGGCTTTAACCCACTGAGCCACCCAGGCGCCCCCATAATGTCTTTTTTGAATCTAGGATTCCATCCAGGATACCACATTATGTTTATTTATTATGTCTCTTAGTCTCTACTTGGTTAAGAGTTTTCTTGTTATTTGACCATGTTGAACGTTTTCAACAAACTAGTCAGGGAGTCTGTGGAATGTTCCTCACTTGGGATTTATCTGATATTTCACATGGCTAGACTAGAGTTATGGAATTTGGGCAGGAAGATCACAGAAATAAAGTGCCATTTTTGTCATACCATATTAAGATACATACTATCAAGAGGATTCACAATTGCTGATATTAACCTTGATCACCTAGCTGAGATAGCATTTGCCAGTTTTCTCCACTGTAAAGTGATTTTTTATTTTGCCATCTCCACATTATATCCTTTGGATGGAAGTTATTAATCACAATCCACAAATAAGTAGTTGATAGTTATACTCCATCTCCCTAAGGGTGCAGTGTCTATATAAAGTTATTCAAAATGCTTCTTCATAGGAGATTTGTGTATTCTCCCCCATTTATTTGTTTATTCAATCAGTTATATCAGTATAGACTCATAGATGTTTAATTTACACTTTGAATTAAAATCCAATATTTTGTTGTTGTTGTTGCTCAAATTATTTCTGTTTTGCCACTGGGAGCACTTTCATTTGGCTTCTGTGTCCCTTTGATATACTCCCATTTCTGTTGTGTTGTTGTTGTTGTGGTTAGCACTTCCCTACTTTCTGGCATGAAAAGAGGCTCCAGATTCACCTTATATATTTCCTGCCACAGTCCTAGAATCAGCCTTTTCTCCAAGAACTCTGGTACCTTCTAAGACAAATGGTACTGGAAACCAATATGGATAGTTTGAGCATTAGGCGTGTTTATCGTAACTAGGGTGTCCTTAACATCTAAGCTTTTTCAGCTGACAGGGTAAGAAAGTTCAAGTGTATATACTAACCCATGCATTTCAGGCATTGCAACAAATACATTTATTACATAGAGTTACAGATATGTGTAAATACATGGGTTAGCATACATTCCAACAATGAGAAACATGGCTCCCATCAACTGTCATCTACTTAATTGTTCAATTCCACTGTACATGTATAAAAATATGAAAATGTCATAGCCCATGGAAAATAACTTTAACAATTACAATACAGTGTTTATGTATTATTTGTTTAGCCTTTTGTCTTACAGACTAAGTATTTCTCAATTTGCTTATGTCCACACTTCCCTCCCCCCTACACCTCTCCATTGAGATTGATATATTTGTAGCAAAGTTAAATTGCTTACTCATATTCTGCATTCCTTCCTGGGATCCCCTGACCTACTAAATGATATTTTACCAATGCAAACAAACTAAGTTTCATTCTTTGTGCTGCAAAGGTTTTGACTAATACATAGTATTCTGTAACCACCATTAAAGTACCATGCATAATTTTACCACCATAAAAATTTCCCTGAGCTTCATCTATTTCACCCTGACCAACTCTTCACAAACAATTAGCAAGTAATGATCTTTCTGTAATCTCTGTAGTTTGCCTTTTCTTGAATGTAATAAAATTAAAATAATACAGTATACAGTCTTTCTGACTCCCTTCATTTAGCCATATGCACTATATCATTTTGTGATTTGATAGTTGATTTCTTCTTATAGCTGACTAATATTCACTTGCATGAATGTATCCAAATTTGTTTATTCAAGAAGTGAAAGAAATCTTGGTTGCTTCAAGCTTTTGGCAGTTATGAATGAAGCTTCTATAAACATTTGCATGCAGGTTTTTCAGTGGAAATGTTTTCAAATTAATTGAATAAATAGATGCACCATTGCCAGATTGTATGGCCTGTCTTATGTGTGTTTGCCCAGTATATCCTTGACCATTTTTTATTTTTAAACTTTGTATAGTTTGAGATATATCTCCATGTAAGAAATAATATATAATAATAGTGTATATTTGAAGATGGCTTTTTTAACCCAAAATAAAATCTTTGAATTTTAATAAGTTAAATATATATATGCATATATATATATTCTGAAATTTGATAGCTACCTTTATATATATATATCTACATACTATTCTTTGAAACTACCAAGAAAGAGACAGCATCTAGTGAACACTTCCTCTGAAAACTGAGAAATTAAGCATACTTTCTTAAGTTTCTATCTTTTAAAGTTGTAGATATGATCTAAAACAGTGAATTTAAACCTTTTAGTAGTAGAAACTTGTCTTCAAATTTTGCAAGAACACACACACATAAAGCAGTGAAACAGTGCAGCTGTTCTAGCTGAGTCACAGTTATTTCTTCCTCAGTTCTTTTTGATCCTTCTGAGGTTTAAAGATGCTCTTTGTTTGACAATAGTATTTCTTTACCATCTCATTTAAATGTGTCAAACTCATCTAGCAAAGTGTAGGCAGGCCTTCAGAAGCAATGTATGTTTTCTCTGTATTATTTTACTGTTACTTCTCATGGAAAGTGATCCTTGTCTCATAAAGATTAATGGTGATACAAGGTCTCCTCCTTAGAAAAATTAATTTAAATAACAGAAGTCAGTTGATTAAAAAATAATAATAACTGCACAAATATTCATGCAGACAATACGACAAAAAATCCCAATGGTAGATAAAGGAATAACATGATTTTAGACAATAATCAAGCCTGGAAGAAGTTGAGTCGAGGAAAAATAAAGTGTTGGCTGAAACTCCAAACAGAGTGAGGGTCTTCCAAAAATTTTGCTTAAATAGCAGAATATTAGGGGAAATGTAATAAAATTAACAGGTTTAGTGAGAATTCACACAAGGCAACCAATATGTGTCAGAGCTGTGCACTGTTTTAGTTTGCGCTCACCTCTGCTCACTTAATTCTTCAGCAAGTAGTCACATTTGTGAAGGAGTAAATAATAATCAGAAAAAAACCACCACAAGACATATCCATGAAAATGCATAAAAAATTATAAACATGGAGTATACACATAATATGTCTGCAGAAGAGTGAAAAAATGCAACAGAAAAAAAGTGTTCAGGATATAATAAAACTTTCCTTAAAATAATGAAAGAAACTTGAGATTTAGATTAAAAGAGCAGCCCATCCATTGATATAGCATTCTAGTGTTATGTTGAGATAATAATGGACTTAAAAAATAAGGAATGAATCTAATATGCATCTAGGCAAGAAAACTAAATAATTTACTAATTAAAAATTGATTTACTTCAGACTACTTTATGGCAATACTCAACGCCAAAGTAAAGTGGGTTAATGTGTGCAGTAGGTTAAGTACTGGTCATCCAAAGACACCAAGTCCTAATACATGAAATGTATAAATGGTATTTTATTTGGAAAAAAAACATGTTGATAAGATTTGACTAAATTCAGAATTTTCAGATGAGATTGCCCTGAATTATCCAGGTGGGTTCTAAATGCCATTATAAGTGTCTGTAACAGGTGGAGATTTCACACAGACAAGAAGGTGCTGTGGAGATGGAAACAGAAACTGGAGTGATATAAATGTAAGCCCAGGAACACTGAAGCAGTCGTCAGGAGGGACAAGAAGCAAAGAACAGATTCCACCCTAGACCCCTAGAGGGAGTATAGCCTTGGTGGATTTCAAGCTTCTAGCCTTCAGCTCTGTGAGAGAATAAATTTCTTTATTTAAGTCACCAGCTCTGGTAATTTGTTAGGACAGCCACAGGAAACTAACAAAATATATAAAATGTTGACGGAAAGTATGATCCCAGAATATTATGCCCAGAACAACATGTACAAGTATGTAAGAAATTAAAAAACAGAGGCTATCTTTAAAAATAAAACGAACTGGGCGCCTGGGTGGCACAGTGGGTTAAAGCCTCTGCCTTCGGCCCAGGTCATGATCTCAGCATCCTGGGATCGAGCCCCGCATCGGGCTCTCTGCTCAGTGGGGAGTCTGCTTCCTCCTCTCTCTCTGCCTGCTTCTCTGCCTACTTGTGCTTTCTCTGTGTGTCAAATAAAAATTTTAAAAAAAAGACATATTTCAAAAAATAAATAAATAAAAATAAAACAAACTCACTTGAGTATGAAATCCAACCAAGACATGAGTTAAATAATTTAGGAAGAGAATGACAATGAATAAGAAGAGGAACAAGTAATAAGTCAATTTGAATATAAAATCAGGTTTAGAAAACTATGCGATTATTTTTATGAACCTTAAAATATATATTAACATAAATATATTTAAACATATAAACCTTAACAACAAGATAATAATAATATAACTAAGATGAATTAAGGGAAAGTAAGATGGGGGAAATAGGGAAAATGAAACTAGGCCAATATGCTACCTTTTATGAAAGACTTTAAAATATTTAAGTAAAAATGTATAATATAAGTATCTAAGAATTTCAATCTATAATTTTTATTATCTTTTTAAGTGTAGTGCCTTTTAGAAACATACAGACTATAGCACTAATTTAACCAAACAAATTTACTAATCTCACTGTTTCTGTTAACGTATTTTGTAGATGTAGTTAACATATATAATCAGTTGACTTTAAGGAGATTACCATTAAAGACCCCTTATTGAACCAAATGAAATCTTATGAACAAAGCCTGAGATTTTCCCAAAAAGAAATTCTGCCTCGATCCTGTAGCATCAAGTCCTACCTGAGTTTCCAACCTACCAATCTGCCCTACAGATTTCAGATTTACCAACAATTGTGTAAACTTAATTCCTTGAAATGAATCTTTTTCTCTCTCCCTTGTTCCCTCCATCCCTTTCTCATTCTCTAACCTATCTATTTACCCATTTATTCTGTTTCTCAGACCCCTGACAGAACAGAAACTTATTCTAATTGATGAAGAAACAGTTATTTTGGTTTTTCTTCAGATTCTTCTTTTAAAAAAAATTAAAAGAAAACTTTAAGTAAAAATATGGCCTGAATAATAGAATGGAACATGTTTCCTCCCTATTTTCCTTATAGCTTTCTTCTTTCTTTTCCTTTTCCCATTGCTTTCACCTTGCTTCCTTCTTTCCTATTTCTGCAGATCTGTATGTACACAAGGAGAAATATCTAGTATAATGTTCATGAACAGATACAAAAGTCATTTCTAACTGGTGAGATTTTTTTTTTTAAACTTTCTTTTTTTGTACTTTTTGGGACACTTGGAAATGTTACAGGTAATTATATGTATTATATTTTTTAAAGCCTTCAAAAAGAAATAACCCTGATATAATCAATCATTTGAAAGAAAATATAGTTGAAACCCTTTCTCTCTTACATATATACATGTATGTACACACATAGAAATTTTACTTTCCCTAAATATTTAAATGCAATAAAAGAAAATAAAGTCCTAATATGAAAACGTAGAAATTATTACTGAATAATTTACCAAATTATTAGAGTGGGACAGTACTTTCACACATAAAACCAAGAAAAAATGAATTACAAAGTATATTCATTATCAGGGTTCTCCAGAGAAATAGAACATGATATACAATATGTATGCATAGTAAAAGAGATTACTATATACTTATATGTGTGCATGTACCCTCATTTTGTTACCTAGAGTTCAGCTTCTACAGATAATGAAAGTTTGCCTTCCTCTTTGCTGATTTGGATGCATTTTATTTCTTTTTGTTGTGTGATTGCTGAGGCAAGGACTTCCAGTACTATTTTAATTAATAGTGGTGAGAATAGACATCCCTGTCGTGTCCCTAACCTTAGAGGAAAAGCTCTCCACTTTTTTTTTTTCTGCATTGAGGATGATAATAGCTGTGGGGGTTTTGTATATGGCCTTTATGGTGTTGAGGTATGTTCCCTCCATCCCTGCTTTGTTGAGGGTTTTTATCATGAACAGATGTATTTTGTCAAATGCTTTTTCTGCATCTATTGAGGGGATCATATGCTTCTTATCCTTTCTTTTATTAATGTGGTGTATCACATTGATTGATTTGTGAATATTGAATTGCCCATGCAACCAGAACTAAATCTCACTTGAAGTAGTGAATGATCCTTTTAATGTACTGTTGGAATCAATTTGCTAGTATTTTGTTAAGAAGTTTTGCATCCATCTTCATCAGGGATATTGGTCTGTAGTTCTCTTTTTTAGTGGAGTCTTTGTCTTGTTTTGGAATCAGATGCAGTGCTGGTCTCAGAATGAATTTGGAAGATTTCCTTCCATTTCTACTTTTTGAAATAGTTTGAGAAGAACACGTATTAACTCTTCTTTAAATGTTTAGTAGACAGAGCACCTGGGTGGCTCAGTCAGTTAAGCATGCAACTCTTGATTTCAGCTTGTGATCTCAGAGTCATGGGATCAAGCCCTACATCAAGCTCTGCACCAGCACGGAGTCTGATTGTCCCTTTCCCTCCCTCGTGCTCGTGTAAACATGTGCTACCTCTCTCTCTCCCTCTGTAAAATAAGTAAAATCATAGGGGCACCTGGGTGGCTTAGTCATTAAGCGTCTGCCTTTGGCTCAGGTCATGATCCCAAGGTCCTGGGATTGAGCCCCACATCAGCTTCCCTGTTCAGTGGGATACTTTCCCACTCCCTTTCCCACTCCCCCTGCTTGTGTTCCCTCTCTTGCTGTGTCTCTCTCTGTCAAATAAGTAAATAAAATCTTAAAAAAATAAATTAACTAAATAAATAAAATCATAGATGAAAGATGATAGGTGATAGATAGATAGGTAGATAGTTAGATAAATGGTAGATTTCCCTGAGAAGCCATCTGGCCCTCGACTTTTGGTCGTTGGAAGATTTTTGATTACAGATTCAATTTCATTGCTGGTGTTAGGTCTGTTCAAGATTTCTATTTCTTCCTCTTTCAGTTTTGGTAGTTTATGTTTCTAGGAATTTATCCATTTCCTCCAGATTGCCCAATTTGTTGGCATGTAATTTTTCATATTATCTTATAATTGTTTGTATTTCTGTGGTGTTGGTTGTGATTTCTCCTCTCTCATTAGTGATTTTATTTATTTGGGTCCTTTCTCTTTTCTTTGTGATAAGTCTGGCTAGGGGTTTGTCAATTAACTTTTTCAAGGAATCAGCTGCTGGTTTCATTGATCTGTTCTACTGTGTGTTTGTTTGTTTCTATATCATTTATTTCTGCTTCATCTTTATTATTTCCCTTCTTCTGATGGCTTTAGGCTTCATTTGTTGTTCTTTTTCTAGCTCCTTTAAGAGTTCAGGTTGTGTATTTGAGATTTTTCTGGCTTCTTGAGGTAGGTCTGTATTACTATATACTTCCCTCTTAAGACCCCTTTCGCTGCATCCCAAAAGTTTGTGTTTGTTTTTTTTTAATTTATTTGTGTTTTCATTTTAATTTGTTTTCATGTATTTTGTTATTTCTTCTTTAATTTCCTGGTGGACCCATTCATTTTTTAGTAGGATTTTCTTTAACCTCCATGTATTTGTGGTCTTCACAAATTTTTTCTTGTGGTTGACTTCAAGTTTCACAGCCCTGTGGTCAGAAAATATGCATGATATGGTCTCAATATTTTGGTATTCATTGAGACCTGATTTATGACCTATTGTATGATCTGTTCTGGAAAGTGTCCCATGTGCAGTAAAAAAGAATGTATATTATCCTGCTTTAGAATGAAATGTTCTGAATATATTTGTTAAGTCTATCTGGTTTAGTGTGCTATTCAAAGCTATTGTTTCCTTGTTGATTTTCTGCTTAGATGATCTGTTCACTGATGTAAGTGGGGTGCTAAAGTCTTCTACCATTATTGTGTTATTTTCAATTCGTTCCTTCATGTTTGCTATTGCTTTATATATCTGGATGCTCCTAAGTTGGGAGGATAAATATTTATAATTGTTAAATCTATTTGTTGGATAGACCCCTTAATTAAGATGTGGTGCCCTTCTTTATCTCTTATTACAGCCTTTGGTTTAAAATCTAGTCTAATAGAAGCAATGCTATTCAGTCTTTCTTTTGACATCATTTGCATGATAACTATTTCTACATCTCTTTACTTTCAATCTGCACATGTCTTTAGATCCAAAATGAGTCTCTTGTAGGCAGCATACAGATGGGTCTTGTTTTTTATTCAATCTGACACCCTATGTCCTTTGATTGGAGCATTGATTCCATTCATATTCAGAGTAATTACGGATATATGAAGTAAATACGGACATAAAATTACGGACACATTTTATTATGTGTTTTGTCATTGTTTCTGGATAATTTATCTATTCCTTTCTAGTCTTTGTCACTTTTGGTCTTTCTTTCCCACTTGAAGACTCCCCTCGACTATTTCTTACAGGGCTACTTTAGTGGTCATGAACTCCATTAGTTTTTGTTTGTCTGGGAAACTATCCCTTCTTCTATTCTGAAAGTTAGTCTTACTGGATAGACTATACTTGGCTGCATATGTTTCCCATTTAGCACACTAAAAATGTCATGCCATTCTCTTCTGACCTGCCATATTTCTGTGGAAAGATCTGCTGCTAAGTTTGTCTTCCCTTGCAAGTTAGGGACTTCCACATAAAATATCATGTCATCTGCAAAGAGTGGGAGTTTGACTACTTCTTTGCCAATTTGAATAGCTTTTATTTCTTTTTGTTGTCTGGTTGCTGAGGCTAGGACTTTTAGTACTATGTTGAACAAAAGTGGTAAGAGTGGGCATCGCTGTCATGTTTCTGACCAAAAGACTGAGAGCTTTTCCCTATTGAGAATGATACTCACTGCATGCTTTTTGTATGCAAGCTGGTATGGGCCACTCTGGAAACAGTACGGAGGTTCCTCAAGAAGTTAAAAATAGAGCTATCCTATGACCCAGCAATTGCACTCTTAGGTATTTATCCCAAAAATAAAAATATAATGATCCAAAGTGGCACATGTTCCCCAGTGTTTAGCAAGCAATGTCCACAATAGCCCAACTATAGAAAGAACCCAGATGTCCATTGACAGATCAATGGATAAAGGAGATGTGGTATATATATACAATGGAATATTACTCAGCCACCAGAAAGTATGAATCCTTACCATTTACAACAAGGAACTGGAGGGTATTATGCTGTACAAGATAAATCAATCAGAGAAAGATAATTATCACATGGTTTCATTCATATATGGAATGTAAGAAAGAGCATAGAGGATGATAGAGGAAGGGATGGAAAACAGAATGGAAAGAAATCAGAGAGGGATAAAAAACCATGAGAAACTTAACTGTATGGGTATTGGGAAGGGCACATGATGCAGTGAACATTGGGTGTTATATGCAACTGATGAATTGCTGAGTTTTCATCTGAAACTAATGTTGCACTATATGCTGGCTAATTGAATTTAAACAAAAAATATACAAATACTTATAAATTGTACCATTAAAAAGATTTAGCTTTGTTCTCATAAAAAATATAATTATTTAACTATTTGTAGAGAATTAGAATAATAACCAGCATGGGTTTACAATGTAAGTATTAATATAAATTTCTCAGTTCCATTACTTACCATTTGTTTGACCCTGAGCAAGCATATAAAGTACTTATCACAGTGTCTTGGGGGGAAATGGAGGGGCTCCATAAAAATATAGCTATTAGGAAGCAGCTCAAAAAATTTTCTATATAGTAATATGAATGTGAAAGGATCAGTGGAAGCACCATAACATAATAAAAGGGAATTCATACCACCAAAAATTATTTTATTACTATTATAAAATAGCCATTCGTGTCTTCTGAAAATAAAATCTTGCTTGAATTACATTTTTTATAGATCTGAAGATTATTATGTTAACAGTGAGCAGAAAGAATGATAGTCTTATTTGCGAATGTGCATTGTTATTATTCAAATTCACAGTTGTATAGGATGAATTACTTCATCTCCCTTTCTATGTTCAAACACAGCTTTATGTTATTTTATGTTATTTATTTTATTTAATTTTATTTTTGCTTTGAGTAGTTTATACAGGAAAAGCAAATAAATAGGGATACTTGGGTTTATCCCAAATGGTTTTAATACTACAATTACTATCTGTTTACCTACATGAAATTGAATCTTTCCTTGCAAAAGTAATTATGTAAGTGATATATATATCACTTTCAGTGACATATAATGTAAGTCTCATAAGAGCATATATGAAAATAATACTCCAAAAAGAATTTCTGTAAGCAAAACCTAACCAAATCCATTGAAAGAAAAGGTTAAATTTCCCTTCATATATTCATAGCCACCTAAAAATTATCAAAAGCAAAAGAACCAGCTGAAAGTAATTTTTATAAGCTGTAAATTGAAAGAATGACATAAGAACTACATAAACAGGGACGCCTGGGTGGTTCAGTTGGTTAAACAGCTGCCTTCGACTCAGGTCGTGATCCCAGTGTCCTGGGATCGAGTCCCACATCGGGCTCCTAGCTTGGCAGGAAGCCTGCTTCTCCCTCTGCCTCTGCCTGCCGCTCTGTCTGCCTGTGCTCGCCCGCGCTGTCTCTCTCTCTCTCTCTGACAAATAAATAAAATCTTAAAAAAAAAAAAAAAAAGAACTACATAAACAGAGCAAGACGAATCAATTTTTCTTCTGCAAAAATAATTTCATAAATATTCTGATGTTAGAAAAAAGTATCACTGCTAACAATATGGATCTCTGTCTTCAGGGTTTACTACAGGCTTAATTATCATTCATTTTAATTTCCTGAAGCTAACCTTGAAGACTTTAGCAGGAATATTCACTCAAATTCTTGAGATTTAGTTATAGTTTGTGGATATAATAATAGTGCATTTTATATAGAGGGACTTTAACAACAAAAACCTTTAAGGTACTTTACAAATGATATTAATTCTATAGATTAGGAAAGTGCAAGATTTAAGTAACCGAGATATGTTTTGTTGCCAACAATGCATATTTGCTAAATCCAATCACCTCCACAATATCTCCCCTGATTACGCTAACTACATTGGTTTCATCTTTATCTCTATTATAATCATCATCAGAGAGCAGCTCAGGGATTAAGGCTAAACTGCATGCTATGATTTTAGTCTGGTTCCATAGCCCAGTTAAAATCCCAGGGAGTGACATCCTCATGATTTTTTTTTTCAATGCATCATATTTCTTGGCTCATTTTACAATGAACTTGCTAAATGTCAAACACTTTCCTAGTGGATTTTACATGTACTGCCTTATTTAATTCACACAATATCCTTGTGAAATGGTATTTTTATCTCAGTTTTTCTAAATGGGGAAACTGAGTGCTCGCTTCGGCAGCACATATACTAAATGGGGAAACTGAGTCATTCAAACCAGTGGTTATTCCTAAGCCATCTGATTCCAAAATATTTCCTCATCTCATTATTGCATATACAATCACACAGTAAACATTCAACAAGTACTTGGAGCAGAAGGAGAAGGCAAGCAGATCTCAGATTTGTTTACTAGTAATTCAATTTTAATGTTTCCTTATTCTGAAAAAGTCATGGTTATAAAATAACTAAAAAGATATAGAAGGTAGTGGAATAAAATTAGTTCTAGTAAAGTTTATTGAAAGTAATTTTAAAGTTAAATTCCTCTATCTGGTATTCAAGTTTCTTTAAAAAAAAAAAAAAAACTTTTATTTTGGAATAATTTTAAACTCAGAACAAGTTGGAAATACAGTACAGAGAGTTCCCAATGTTAATGTCTTATCAAACCATAACACATTATTAAAACCAGGAAACCAGTACTCATAAAATATTATGTTGTTTTTTGATGTTATGTTTTCTGGAAACATATATGCCCCCATTTTCTAAAGTAGCCTGAAACTCACAGATATGCTGAACTGTTGCTAGGGAACCATTTCCTATAGTCAAATTCCCAAAAGAAAGAAAGGATAAGAACTCACAAATACATTTTTGTTTTTATTTTTTTTTTGTTAAGCAGCTAAAACTGTAGAGTTATACAGATGGAAGAAGACATAGTGTCATATTCATGGATCTTCAGACATAGACATGCTCTTAAGGAATTTTTAACATAGTCCTTAATTTTAAGTAATATAAGATGCTAGGAGATTTGTTCACCATCACACACCAGTCAGTGATTTAACCTAGTTTAATACTTGTGTGTTTCCAACTAGCATGTTTTCCATTACACCCCCCTGTCCTTTTTAAGTGGAAAAAAGGAATATGTACTGACTTCTGGAAAGGGGCAGAGAGCCCCACAGGAATCTGACTTCAAAATCAGACTAGATTTAAATTAAACAGGGATTGATAATGTTTAAAGATTAGTGAGAGTTGTCTAATTACACATGACATTAAAAACATAATTTTTCATTTTAGATTTGATAACATTTAAATTAGCTGCTTCATTCCAAGTAATTTCTGATGAGTGAGCTGAGCAGTGAGCTATTATGGATTAGATGTTGGGGATGGGTAGAAAAAAGGAGGATATACAGTCTGATAATATTTGAACCCCATGTGAATCACTGAGATGTGATATGCAGACCCACAGTAAACTGAACCAATCATTTAAAATTTAATAAAATCCATGAAAATTAAACCTGCAAACCTAAATTTATAAGTATCCCATTTTATCCCAAAATACCATTCTTAACCCATTTTAATTCTGATTTCTCTTTGATGCCTGAATGAATTCATATTAATCTAACACTTCTCTGATCTACCCTACTACCAATAATCTGTATCAGATTTTAATAAGTAAAGCTTTTCATATTATTCTTCTATGTTCTCTTACCATTATAAAGCACACTTTGGGAAGCAGCTTATATTTAATGCTTTTCTTTTCCAAGCTGGCCACAGAACAAGTTTTCAGGAAATAAGTCCAAATTTATTTTGATAAAGGCAACACATAGAGGTTTAACATGTTCCAGCAGTAAGAGCATTTTTTCTATATAAATTCTGAAAAATCTTTCTATCAAGACACTGATGGAAAATTAATATTCTGGAAGGAATGGTAAAATAGGGCTAAACATCTGACAATGAATCATCAATTTATTGCATAAATCATCAATTTATTGCATAAATTTATGCACAGGGTAGCATTACAACAGTTAACACTGCACTGCACAATGCTTATCACTTTAGAAGGTTTGTGAGGAAAGCTCTAGAGCAAACTTTAGAGAAACTTGTTTCCAGACTAGACTATTCTTCCAGCAAGATGCATGACCTTGGGGAACATACGTAATCTCTTTGGGCTTCAATTAGAATTGATCTTTAAAATGCTTTAGCTCTAAAACATTAAATTTTATTTAAGTTCTAAAAGCATCCTTACTTATACAGAGGTTAAGAAGAATTTAATTTATAGCAGAGTTTGGAAAATCAAATGTTTTGGATTATCTCAGTTTCAATAAAATATAACCCTTAAATTAATTTGTGAAAAGCTATTTTGGACATAAAAACCAAATAAGGAGAACTCTGATATTTAAAAACAAGAAAAAAAACCTAGTTCCAGCTGACTTGAATTTAAGACTCTGCTTGACTCTTATTACTTTATTGGAACTTGAGGAAACTGCTCTGCTCTGTCTTTGCTTGTTTTCTTGTCTATAAACAGGTGTAGGTTATGGGGGGTTATTATAATAAATATTCTCTAAAAGACCTTCCCACTTTTTTTATTATATTGTAGGGAAATGGTATGGCATTTCAGCACAAGCACTATCTAAAGAAAGAAGGCTAAAGGAAGAAGAGAATTAAATACTATAGTCAAAGGAAAGAGTGTGAATCTGAAGCCGTCAGAGCTTCAGAGGGGAATTGGGGAAAAGGGGGTCCTACAATCCCCAGAGAGATCTACAAGAAGGACCAGTTTACATGAGGGAGCTGGAAAGCACTCCTAGGAAGCATATCTCTTTAAGGAATTTCAACGGAGGCCTTGCTATAGACTGAATGTTTGTGTGCCCTCAAATTCACATATTGAAGCCTTAATCCCCCAATGTGATGGTATTTGGAGTGGGGCCCTTTGGGAGGTAATAAGGTCATGAGGGTGGAGTTCTTTTGGTGGGATTGGTGTCTTTATAAGAGACACTTGGGAGATGATCTCTCTCCCCACCACGTAAAGATAGAGCAAAAAAGCACATGTCTACAAGAGAGCCCTTACCAAAAACCGAATCATGGGTACACTGATCTTGGTCTTCCCAGCTTCCAAAACTCTGAGAAATAAATATTTCTTGTTTAAGCACATAGGCTATGGTGTTTTGTTATAGTAGCTGGAGCTAAGACAGTCCTCCACTGAGATAGCCCTTTTGTTTCGTTTTGTTTTGTTTTTGTTTAACCTAACACTTTTAAATCTAAACCAAATTTTTCTTCTGAAAGGTGGATCCGTATGTCTGTTTTCACTTAGATGTCTCATGGCTATTTCAACCTCAACATGTCCCAAGTCAAGGTACATGATTTGTCCCCTCAGATTTGTTTTTCTAGTGCCACAATTAACCAAGTTTCTCAAACTAGAAAGTCCTGATTCCTCCTTTTTTTCTACCCACCCCCAACATCCAATCTGTAACAGCCCCTCTCAAATGTCATGAATGCATTTACTTTCCCCCATCATCATTGCCATTCCTTAATCAAAATCATTGTCATATTCCATCTGGATTAGTCCAATAGACAGTTTCTATTCCTTTTTTACCCTAGCCACAATCCACTTGCTCCCCATCAGTTGGAATAAATTTTTAAAATACAAATAAGATTGACATTATTATGACTAGACCCTCCAGTGGATTCCCGGTGAACTCTGTTTACTCCACTCTCCAAAACCCTTTATGATTTAGCATGAGCCTCTCTCCATCTTCACCCTGGCCACTTCTACTCCTTGGTCACTTCCCTCTAAGAGCCCTAAATGAATCTCATCTTCCCTTTCAGGCTTTTGCGTAGTCTCCTTCCATTCCCTCTTCCTGGCAGGCTTTTCCCCTTCTTGCTTCTCATTCCTGAACTCAGCTCACTCACCTTCATTTGGCCAGTTCATTTTCCCCCTTAGGGTTCAGGCCAATGCCAGCAAGACAGAGATGCTTTTCCTCACCACCCTACCAAAAATAGCTTCCTTTTAATTATTACCTAAGTCGCTTATTTGTTTTTTTTTTTCATGGCTCTTACAACAATGTACAATTACTTAACCCATCTGCCTGTTTGTTTTGAATCTTTCTTTCCCTCCAGAATATTGAATCCCTGAAGGTGGAGAAAAAAATATCTCATTCACCACTGTTTTGCCAATACTTAATAAAGTGTCTAGACTATGATAGGCATATGATAAATATTTATCAAATAAATACATTGAGTCAGAAAATTTTTCCCTCAGGAGACATCAAAATTTCTTGTAAAAACCAAGAATGAGATTATAGTCATTTTCTCTAGTTTCTTCTTTGCCAGATTCAATCCACAAAGCAGAGGACACCTGAAATAAGATAACTGAGAAACTTGGTTGTGTGTTTCACTGCTGATTTGAACTTACATTTTTATTTTTCATGACTCAGTACTCTGAAATGCATTTCATCTAGATATTAGATCACATTTTATACTTAAAATTTTTGAAGAATCCAACATTAGTATATGCAGTATTCCTTGATGTTTTCCCTTTTTTTTGAAAATATTAAGTTTAGTGGAGTTCAGAGTTGATACAAGTCACCTATCATACTGTGAAAACTCTGAAAATATTACTGAATACTTTGCACATAAATATATATGGTATTGATAGACATAAATAGAACTATGTGCCATTAATATCCCACAGCAATTATCTTCTAACAAGCTAACGTTTACTTTTCTTTAGGATAAAAATAAGTTGTTTAGGGACACAGTGCAATCCAATTAAACTTGCTTTAACTTAAGTGATTTATGTAACTCAATAGAATGGAGTTACCAGCAATAAAAAGTGAAATTTTATCAAACAGTGCTTTGAATAAAGTTGTATCTGCATTTATAAATCATCATAATCCAATTTTAGACAATCATGTTCTCAATGGATCCATTTTTGTATGGAAAAATTAACCCAGTGGTCAAAGGAAGATACATGTGAATATACCTATTGACCTTCGCTTAGTTGATATTTCCTTTGTAACAGGGTTTCAAACTAGGTGATCAGATCTATATAACACTTTCACCTGAATTAAGAGCAAGTGGGGTCCCATACAATTCTGTATGAATTCTCCTAAAACATATCGAACATTTTTTAAAAATCTACCAATTAAAATTAGTACCCCGAGTGAGTTGAAGAAAACCGTTAAGAATTAATTAACTCTTATAGTCTAAGTATGAGCTGAATATGAACTGTAAAAACAGAGTAGAATCTGAAAAACTTGCCTGAGGCACCTCAAATATGAGTGATAATAAGTAGAGAGAGTTTTCTTAAATTAGTCAATTTATATTTGGATTTGGGAAAAAGAATGCATTATTATCTATCATTGTTCTGAGTAATGTCACTATTTTAAAATAGAAGCCAATGCATTTTTAACTCTTTATTGTGAAAGGTATAAAGGTAAAACTTGAGCATAGGTATCCATAAAAAATTCAGATTCTAGAATGTGGCATCAGACTAACTATAATACAAGGTAGAAAGTATTCTCAATGGAGCAGCCACAGTAATCTCTTTAAAACATGAGCCAGATCCTGGCATTCCTCTGCTCAAAATCCTGCCATGCCTTCTCCTTACTCAGAATCAAAGGGAACCTCAGTGCCTTTTGTGATCTGCTCGCCTACAACCTCTCTGTAGCCACAACACTCCACCTGCCCTCTGACCTCACCTCCTATATCACTCCCCAGCATATGGTCTCTTTGCAGTTTCTTGAATGTTACAAGCACACCTGGAGATCTTATCAGCTCTTTCTTCTCCCTAGTGGCAACAAAACATGCTCTTTAAACGGAGGTGAGATTGGGTTTCTATTTCACAAAATACAGGAAGGAGAAAGTTACTGGAGTAACCTCTCCTTGGACACTTTTCTCTCTCTCTCTCTCTCTCTTTTTTAAGATTTATTTATTTTAGAGGGAGAGAGAGCATGCAGGGGTGGTGGAGGGGCAGAGAAAGAGGGGACAGAGAATCTTAAGCAGATTTGGACACTTCTCTTTGATGTGGCAGAGGATGCTCTAGTGCTGTTCTCATCACTATATATATACATGCACACACACATCCACAACATGCTTCTCTGTCACTAGGGGTGCTGGGCACCTTGTAGTCTGGGGGACTGATTAATGTTCTCATCCTGGATTGGGTGAGTCAGCCAGGCTCTGTGATACCTTGGGGGTCACTTAGGTGGGGAAGGAGCTAGAATGGGTGTGGGTCTGTCCTTAGAGTAGGTGTAAACCATTATTGGTGTTAAACAGACCTCTGGTTTAGACTCTTTGAAGCTATTCCTCTGCTCTTGTTTTTTTCTGTACCATAGACCTGGAGCTGTTCCAAAGATGACCTAGGCCTTAGAATGAAAATTCCTCCCCACTTAGCATTGCTGGCCTCTTCAGAATGAGGTTCTGTCCAAGGGAGCCCTTTGTCACAGACTAACGGTGCGTAGGACTAGTGAGAGGCCAATGAAAGCAAGAGAACCACAGGGCCTGTAGGGCTTTGTTCAAGACTAACACCTAGTGGAGGGAGCCTTTGGTCTGGCAAAAGGGTTGTTTCTCATCATTTAAGGAATTTTCTGCCTAAAAACTGTTTAAATTGTCTACGGCCATACCACCCTGAACGCGCCCAATCTCGTCTAAAAACTGTTTAAATTAATTATATTGAGTTTTCTTCTTACTATCTTTAATAAAACCCTATTTAAAAAACAAACAATTCACAAAGCTAATCCTTCATTTCCTTCATACCTTTACATATTCATATGTCACCTTCTCAATGAGGACCATCATAACCACCACATTTGAAGTTACTACCCACTGCCTACATGCTCAATCCCCATTCCTTGCTCTACTTTTTCCTTTAATGATACTTACCACTTTATAATTTATTTATTTTATATTGTATATTAAGTCTGTAGAAAAATATAGCCTGAGCCAAGACTAAAAGCCAAGAAGAATTAGAAAGAATACAGGAAAAACTAAACTAAAAACAAGGTGGGTTAGAGTGTCTGGCCAGTGAAATTCTAGAATGAGGAAGTTAAAAGACTCTGAGTTAGCCAAAGCTAAACTGCTTCTGTATTTCTTTTAATTCATTATCTATATTCTATAATAATCTTTTTGATATCAGGAGGTCAGTAGTAATATTTTTGACACTAAGAAGTATTTTCTGTAAAAGTGGTGCATATGGCTTCTTAGTAAGAGAACAAGAGAAAAATAAAGCCAAATCCATTAGACAACAAACCAGCAATCCGAGTATGAGTGGCAAGAGACCTTCGGGCCAATGAGTTATTGCGAAGCTGTAGTATTTCCCTCACTATTCTAACTTGTGGGATTTCACTGACCATTAAAAACAATTTTTCTTTCATCTAAATTGGTGTTTTATCTAGAATTGGGATTTTGTGTGAAGACTTAAAATATTCTCTTTTTTATTTTTAATTAAAACTGCTGCTCTATCTAAAAATTAACTTTAAACTTTAAAATTAGGATAGACTTAGAGGCTGAGATCTATAATATTCTCTCAAGATGAAAAGTACTCCTTCTATAATCTTTATCAGTGAAGTTTCAGTCTCCTTTTTAAATCTCTATAATAAAAATGAACTAAGGTCCCTAGAAATCTCTTGAATAGAGTAGGCAAGCAATATGAGAAACAAAAGACTAGTAAGCAGGCAAGATTCTATCACTGGTGACAAAATGCAGCTATTCTGGTATTTTGAGAAATTACAGCTTCCTTCACTCAAAATTCCATTCTCTCTTCTGTCATCATTGCTTGTCTAAACCCTTATTTGTACAATGTCTTGCTTATAAATTTATTTACCTACTGACTTTAGGCAAAGAGGTATGTCTGGGAAGTTTTACCTTACAGATTCCAGAAGCTTCCCAGCTTGAATCGATGACTATGTCACTACCTGGGGCCTAATCTAACCAACCAGAAATGGCTACCCATAGTTCTTACTTTCAAATGATTTTTATAAAAAATAAAATTTATTGCTCAAAGTAAGTACAAAATAATGTCTATTACATAGATGGATACCTACATCACGAATTACTCTAAAAACTGGGTGTGAATTTACTACGAATTTTTAAAAAAGATTTTATTTACTTATTCTAGAGAGAGAGACAGAGATAGCAACAGAGCACAAGTGGGGAGGAGAAGGAGAAGCAGGCTCCTCACTGAGCAGGGAGCCAGACGTGGGACTCAATCCCAGGACCCTGGGATCATGACCTGAGCCTGAGCTGAAGGCAGATGCTTAACCGCCTAGCCACCCAGGCACCCCTACTATGAATTTTTCATGGTGACTAATATTTGGAGAAGGCAGAAGATGTCCTGCTCTTTTCTTAAGCAATAACACCAAATGATATCTTCAAATAATATGCAAAAGATTAAATGTTTAATTCAGCCAGTGATAATTCTCTTCCCTTCAGATTTCATAATTGTTAGTACTCAAAATTTATTTGAGAGAGAGCACAAGCAGGGTAAGGGGCAGAGGGAGAAGCAGACTCCCCTCTGAGCAGGGAGACCCAGGCAGGGCTTGATTCTGAGACTCCAAGATTATGACCTGAGCCAAAGGCAGACACAACCAACTGAATCCCAGGCACCCTGTACACACGGTTTCAAACACACAAATTATAACACAACTTTCATTCAACAAAGAATTACTGAAATCTTAGAGGAATACAGGCACTGTGCTATATGCTTAGTGTAAAACGGGGATCAAGATATAGAGAATTTGTCATCAGAAAGCTTAACTTTGTAGTGGGAGAGACGAACTGAATAAACACATGTTAAATTCCAGCTACGAAAAGTGATAAAATAGAGAGAATCAAGGGTGATTGAGTGGCTCAGTTGATTGAGCATCGACTCTCGATTCCAGCTCAGGCAATGATCCCAGGGTTCTGGGAGTCCCGTGCACTGGACTCCATGCTCTGCAGAGAGCTCTGCTTGTTCCTCTGCCCCTTCCCTCACTCATGTGTGTGCTCTCTCTCAAATAAATAAAGAAACAAAATCTTAGAAAAAAATAAAGAGATTCACACCATACAGAAAACATGCAAGTGAGGATTAAGCTTTGTTGATATTTCCAATCACTAGCACGAGAAGCATCCAAATATTTAAGGATGGGGGATTCCTCTCTTGCCCAGGCAGATGTTTGTCCCATTGTTTAGACTTGTTTCTACTACCGCAAAATAATTCCATACCAAGAACAAGATGTATTTATTTACTCTTCCTACATAATCTAGTGCCCTGTCCTTCTATGCAGCAAATGTAATTAGATATAAAATATTGGAGCACTGCCTTCACTTGGATTCTGCAGCAAAAACATTTGTCCGACATGGTTCAATAAAGGGAGGAGGGAAACTCCATGGCAACTGAGGCAATAAAAGAAACTTGATAAAAGAACTGCATGATGACATTTATTTCTGAAAAACATTTATGAAAAGTAAGGGTTATGTTTCTACAGCAACCAGTTTTGTTGGGTCCACTAAGCACTATTAAAAATAAAGAAAGAAACAAGAGAAAGAGGAAAGGGAAGGATAGAGTGGGGTCTAATGGGAAATGGCATATGTGGCAAAAATTAGGAATGTTGAAGTCAATGTCATTGGAAGGGGAACAGAAAAATCCCCAAGCTGATCATGAGTGTTCCTATTCTGGGTCTGTCCCCTCTAACTCACAGATCAGTGGTTGAAAACACAAGTGCCAAGAGGTCAGGTAGGTAATGAAAATAAGTAAAGTGGGCCAGGTGGTAACTTGTATAAATATGAGCATAGGCTTTATCCCAGTGGGTTCTCTGCTACTCAACTCCAAACCAGTGTGGCCAAACAAAAAGAAAAAAAAAAAGTGCGCAGAAACATGAATTTGTCTATATAAGATATCTAGTATTAATTTCCTTTTGTGCCATTAAACAATCACCACAAACTTAGGGCCTTAAAATAACACTCCTTTATTATCTCCTATTTTCTGTGGGTCAGAGATTCAGCTAGAGTGTTTATTCAACTTGGTCCTCTGTTCAGAGTCTTCCAAGGTTGAAATCAAGGTATCGGTAAGTTACATTTCTTTCTAGAGGTTCTGGGGATATACTTACAAGATGGCTTCCAAGCTCATCCAAATTTGGCCAAATTTTATTCCTTATGGTTGTGAAGCTGACGTGCTGTTTCCTTGCTGGTGATGGCCCCTGCTCCTAGAGGCTACTCACATTCCTTCTCACACCTTCCATGTGACTTCCTTCCTGCAACACTGAGCAGAGTGTCTCTAAAGCTTTGACTGTCTCAGATATTGCCAGCTGCCACATCTCTCTGCCTTCCAGGTGGAGAAAGTTCTTTGTCTTTAAGGGTTCATGTAATTAGATTGGGCCCACCTAGATAATCCAGGATAATCTCTTTCTTTAAAGGTTTGGTCCATAACCTTAATTATACCTACAAAGCCCCTTGTGCTCTGTAATGAAATATATTTTTGAATCCTAATTATTAGGCACCCACATCTTTAGGGAGTCATTATTCTGCCTACCACAATCTCATATTTAAAATGTTGACAAATCGGGGCACCTGGGTGGTTCCGTGGGTTAAATCCTCTGCCTTCAGTTTAGGTCATGATCACAGGGTCCTGGGATTGAGCCCCCATTCGAGCCCCCATTCGGGCTCTCTGCTCAGCGGGGAGCCTGCTTCCCTTCCTCTCTCTCTCTACCTGCCTCTCTGCCTACTTGTAATCTCTGTCTATCAAATAAATAAATAAAAATCTTTAAAATGTTGACAAATAATTATTAACACTACTTGGGCCTGGCAAAACCTATCTGTGGTCCCCATTTTGATTCAAGGATGAAAGATATGCTCCCTACTTTATAAGAGAAATGTTATCAACAAGACTAATATTGCATCATACCTTTTAAAATAGAATGTTCCTTCTTAAGTTAACTGGCATGAAGATAAATATATATTAAAAAGAAAATGGATATTTGGCTTTGAAGTCTTTGCTTCCACATGCAGTTGTTAGTACTACCTATAGCCAAGGTCCTTTAGCATGGACTTGGTTAAAATTTGAATAATTAATAATCAATATTTGTTTATAACCTTTCTTTTGCTACACTATTAGAGTCATTACTATTGTGTATACTGGCTTGAAGATAGTTTAAATAGGTCGTTTTCTTGCTAGGTTTGATTTATATAATCTATTAGACTTTTTTTAACAGGGTCAAGAGACAGAATTAATATTACCCACAGAGCAATCTTTCATTTGTGTATTCTCATTAATTCTATAGTAAAATGAACCATGGAACCATATTAAAATATACTGGCATTAAAAGTCTTTTTTAACATTTCGTTTGTAGTCTATGGCTTCAAACTAAATTTCAATGTAATTTTTAAATGCTGATAAAAAATTTTTTAAAAAAGATAAATGCTGATAATGTAAAAAGGAAAACAAACAGTAGGACTAAGGAAGGTTCATGAGAAACGTATACCACCTCCTCATCTCACCACAGATGGTTGCTTCTGAACATGTCTTCATATAATGGGAGATAAGCATCTAGGCTTTGGAGACAACAGAATTTGAGTCCTGAAGAAGGTACAGTCTAGTCTTCTGACTCTGGACAAATTGCTCAGCAAACTGAGCTTCAGTTTTCTCCTCTGTAAAATGATTTATAAAATAATTTTATCTATTTCTCACAGGTTGTTGTGAGGATTGAGACAACTCATGGGAAGTTCTTAGACAATGCACAAAGCATAGTACACTCTCAATAATGTACTAACATAACTCTGGTTTTAACTTGGACAATATGTTTGCTTCATACAGAGTTTACTGCTCAGTTTACTAATTTACCTTCAGGGAATCTCTCTTAATTTATCAATTCTTTTCTAATTTCAAAATTCCTCTTAAAAATTCAACCTGAAATTATTATTATTATTATTGCCATTTTTTTGAAAACTAATATATTTCCAGATACTGACTTCAAAACTTAACATTACTGGGGTGCCTGGGTGGCTCAGTGGGTTAAGCCGCTGCCTTCAGCTCAGGTCATGATCTCAGGGTCCTGGGATCGTGTCCTGCATCAGGCTCTCTGCTCAGCAGGGAGCCTGCTTCCCTTCCTCTCTCTCTGCCTGCCTCTCTGCCTACTTGTGATCTCTCTCTGTCAAATAAATAAATAAAATCTTTAAAAAAAAAAAGCTTAACATTACTGCATTTAGTGTTGCACTACTTAAAAATATTCCATTAGAAAAATAATCATTACAAAGACCAATAAAATTGAAAAAATATATAAAAATACAAGGAGCACCTGGGTAGTGGAGTCAGTTAAGCATGGACCTCTTGGTTTCAGCTCAGGTCATGATCTCCAGGTCATGAGATGGAGCCCCACATAGGGCTCCTTGCTCAGCATGGAGTTGGTTTGAGATTCTCTCTCTCCCCCTCCCTCTGCCCCTCCTGCTCATGCTCTCTCTCTCATAAATCTTTAAAAACATACAAAATTGCATATAAATGCAACTATGTAAAATATACATATGGACTAGACCTACAGCAACTAAAAAAATAATTTTGTTAGGGATTATGGGTGGATTCTTTTTCTTTTTTAGAGGTATGTCATGTTTCACTTAAAACAATCAGTTGCTAAAAATCTTTAAGAGTTGGCAAAAGACTTTTAACTTGTATACACAGTTGCATAATAAATTTGAAAAAGAAATCCTCATTTACAAACAGAATTTTAAAAAGTTGTTTCTATCAACCTTAGAGATCACCCAGTGGAAGTTTTCACACTGTGCACAGCAAGCCCTAAATTGTTCATGGAGGTGCCTTGGGTGTAATTACATGGCGTGGTTGCTATGAAGTATAGAACAAGCAATCAGAGGTCCTGACCTCTTCAGCTGTGCTTCCATTAGTACAGATTCATTCTTATTTTGTGTGTGTGTGTGTGTATGTGTGTATGTGTGTATATATATATATATATATATATATATATATATATATATATATTTCTCATTGTGAAATGAGAATGGTTTATGCTGGTCAAAAAAGCAAATAATCACCATCCCCTTATGTGCAAGATACTGTCATTCACCACATATTCCATTTGTTCCTCCATATTTCTCAGCCCTCTTAGTTTGTCTTACTGTTTCTTGCCTATGAAATGTGAGAAATGATATTATTTCTAGAATGGGGCAATAAAATGCTTATACACAGTTCTCCAATCTCTCCTCTAATGATGAGACAACATGGAAAATTGGGAAGACTCACGTTCACAATGACTCAACTCCAAGAGAGGAAAGCCTCCATCAGCTAGTCCCTAAGTGACTGTGTGGATCAAAGCCATCTGCCCACCTACAATGGGGCAGGTGAAATACGTGACAACTTAACTCTTTTGGATTAAACTGTTGAATAAATAGGGTTACTTATTACTTCTGGATAAACTAATGCATCCTTACTAGTGCACCCCATTTTAAAGATGAAGAAACAGGATTGCTAATAATGAAAGTGGGTAGTTCAAGGTCACTGAGATCTGAACTGAAATTCAAGTCTTCTGCCACTCCAAGGCAAAACCCTCATTTACCAATGTATAATGTCTTAGTGACCACAAAAGAATAATAAGCCATAATATTGGGGGTAGGCTTCCAAACTATTCCAAACTTCCCTAAATTCCAGATGACAGAAGTCCATCCAGATGCTGGTTAAAACCAGTGTGGAGATCTTACATTTCCAGCATCAGTCCATTCTTGTTTGATAGTTGTAATTATTAGCAATTGCTTTTCTAAAGATATGTCATTGTAAGTAACATAGCAAGGAGCATGAAGGTTCATTCAACAGTTTTTGAGCCCTCATTAAATGATAAACATAGTAGTTATAGCAAAAACAGGTGTATAAGTATTGATAACATAGATAACATAGACATGATCCCTGCAATCGTGAAGCTTATAGGCCAATAAAGTGGTATGTTTATATATGTATATGAAAATATGCATATCTAATATTCATGAAAGAGTCACAAAGATAAATCTATGATCACAAAGTTTGGTAAGTTCTATGAACAAAAAAATCACACAGTATTACGAGAGCACAAAACAAAGGATCCGATAGTCTGAGGAGTCATAAGGGGTGGAGGAAGAGAGAGAGAGCAAGGGAACACACATTTCTGTGTTGCCCAACTTGAAAGGTTAGAATGTCATTTGTTGAAATAGAAACAGTGGAAGAAGACCTGGTTTTGGTGTGGAAGTGAGGAAGATGAAGAAACCACGGGTTCAACTTCAAAACATCTGAAGTAAAGGTATCAATGTAATTTCCACCACAGAAATATGGATGAAGATACCAGGCATCTTTGAAGGAATAGCTTTACATAAAATCTTTAAAAAGACAGAGCTGGGGAATGACAGCAGATTCACTCAGCTGGAAGCACAGACCCTCCCTGCCCATTCATTTTCAAGTCACTGGCAACATAGGCAGATGGCTGCAGCTGTTGCTCCTGTCCCCTCTCGTCTGACAAATGCCAGATGGTGTCATTCTGTGGAAGATCTTTATTAGAGAGCAGCCCTGTCAGTTCAGGCCTTAAAGGGATCCCTGAGTCAGGAAGTAGAGGTGGTTGACCTTTCATTCATACCATTTCTTGCCATCCCTTAGGCCAGGTGTGTTCCATTGATAAATAAAGTCCTCCCTTCTGAATTTTAGAATCTGCCAGAGCATTATAATAATAGCCAGCACCATGCAGCAGCATAGCCTTAATGTTTCTGAAGGCCCTTACAAAAACTACTCAGCACTACTATCAATTATTCTTTTCAATTTTTTAAAGAAAAAAAGATTTCAGAGGTTTGTAATTAGAACATTTAGAGGGTAATCTCTGGCCTCTGGAATCTGGATTGACAGGCAAAAATATGAGATTTGACTGTAACAAC
Organism: Lutra lutra; assembly: GCF_902655055.1. Lineage (NCBI taxonomy): Eukaryota > Metazoa > Chordata > Mammalia > Carnivora > Mustelidae > Lutra > Lutra lutra. The sequence goes on from NC_062282.1 coordinate 53,803,742, forward strand.
ATTGTGATGTATGGAAGCTGCCATCAGTGGATAGCTGTGTGGTGATGGGCAAGTGATGTAATCATTCTGGGTCTCGGTGCTATTGTCCATAAAATTGGGCTAATGTCCAATTTGGGGTTGTTGTGGTGACATTAATTAATATAAGGGCTTATTTATGTATGGCAGTTGGAAGCTTTCAACACTTATAATCCATAGTGTTTTATAGATTGACTTTTTTCTGCCTAATACTATAAATAATTAACAGCTGCCATTTCAAACTAAGCGCATAGTATGTACCAGGCACGGTCCTAAGTGCTTTAAGAGTATCAGTTTATCGAACGTTCACAAAAATCTATGAGGTATTTACCATTAGTAATCCTAGGGTTTTTGTTGTTGTTGTTGTTGTTGTTGTTTTTCAGATAAGAACATTGAAGCAGAGAGGCACTTGCTCAAGGGGACGAAGATTACAAATGAGGGCAATAGGATTTGAACCTCAGAGTCCATACCCATGTCCATTAAGCTACAATAGCAAGGATGAAAGATTGGAGTGCAATTATGAGGTACCAGACCTATGTAATAAATATCTCTTTTCTATGGGCAATGTGAATACTTGAAAATGTTTCTATAAAACTGCAAGGGCATCCTTCCTCTATTAGGCTGAATAGGGAGAAACCCATGTTGTATGGCAAGATGGAAGAGGTGAGGCGAGGGTTTGCAGGAGATGAGGCAGGAGGAATATTTTGCTGGCTAAGGACAATCTAATGACCTTGAGGAATAGTTGGAAGCATACTGAACTAGAAGCCAGGAGACCTTTTTCCCTAGCTCCAGCTGTATTACTAACAAGCTGTCTAGTGTTTCATCTCACGTGACCTGTCACAGTACCTTTGTGTCCTCATCTAAAACAAGGACTTAGGTCTAGCATCTAGACCAAATTAATTTAGACTGATAATCTCTAAAGATTGTCCCTGTTCTAATTTAATTTCATTATTATACTAAAATCTAGAAAGAGCATCTTCAGCCTCAAAGACTACCAGCAATATCTTTTCATCTTAGTAATAGGATTTTTTAATTAAATTTTTCATTAATTTTAATGAATGTAGTTATACTACTTAATTCAAGAAAATTGAATAGACAATTTTTATCTGGACTGGGGAACTGAGTACTTGTGTTTCAGTTTGTGACCTGCTGCTGGCTGTAGTCTCTTGGGTAAGTCCATGGTTGAGTATGAAGCTCAGTGTCCTGAACAACAAGGGTAATTTCCACATTCTTTTTTCTCAATACAACATTAATCATGGTCCAGTTTTAACCAAGTTAATAAACTTTTGGAAACAAATTTGTTACACCTATTTATTTTTTGAAAAGCACCTTAAAAAAAAATCCATTGCCTTCTAAAGAGACAAAGCTGTAAGGATCCTCAACTGGTGACTTTATGTAGCACAAATCTACAATTAACAGAAAGCCTCTGGGGATTGCATCTTTTCTAAAGGCACATGGCTAAGTGGTGGCTAAAAGTTCCAGGGTTTTGCCTCATGACTTTCAGATTTGTCTAAGAAACTTTCCACTACTAGTAATTAGCACCCCCTAGACATCTGTTTCTTTGGGGAAAAAAATACATAAGCCACAAAAAGATTAAATCTAATTATTATAATTTCCATTTCTGGGGCAAGGCCTTTTCATAAATAATTATGTCTTAGTGCAAAACTGGCAAATTTTAAGCACTGGCCCTATCATTCATAATAATAAGTAGATTTATAACCCACAAGTTCATTAGCTACAGAAGGCTAATTAGGACTTTAACCAAAAACACCAGCATATGAAACACAGAGGTAATCACAACATTTTAGCTCTGAAAACACCTGCTTTTTACCAAATGAACTCCATATCCAGACCCCAGGGAAAGAATGATGTAGTAAGTACACCACCAGGAAACAGGGGTTTACAGATCTTTAGGAAATTACCCTTGGATAGAGGCAGGTTCTGCTTTCCTAAGGATGTATACATTTAAAACATGTGAAAAAAGATCACAGCAGAATAAAATACTAGAAAGAGCAGTGCACAGACATAAAAAAGACCTCAAGTCTACTTCTGGCTCAAACACTACCCCGTCGTCTCTCAGCTTCATTTCCTCCCACTTGATATGAAAACATTGAACTAAATACATTCTCAAGTCCATTTCTAATCTTCATAAAGCAGAGGCTCATTTCTGTTCCTAGTTAATAAGATGCATTTATTTTATTAAATTCTATTTTTTAAAATTTTACACACACTTATACTCTACTTATATGTGCCAGGCACTGTTCTAAACTCGTTACAGATATTTAATCTTCATAGAAATGCCTTAAAGTAGGGAGTATTATTATCTTACCTTACTGGGTGAAGAAACTGGATCATTGACAGAGGTTAAACAATTGGCCCAAAGTCACACAGTTACTGTTTCTCAATCCATGTACCACAGCATGCTGTGTGCCATAAATTTTTCACAACCAAGTGCTTAATCACAGCCAAAGTCTGATCACAGCTGAACACTGAACCACTGAACAAGATCTTAACTTATTTTAATTACAACCAATATATAGTATACTGAAATGACTGACTGAAGAAGTTACTTGAGTGCCTTTGTAATGCGGTGATTTTTCTTTTTTTTAAAGATAATTGTCTATATTTAAAATTATATTGTGGATATATATTTATTTTCCACCTCCTGCCACTATATATAAACTCCAACTTGGATATTATTCTATCTCCAGAACCTAGAATAAATAAGTAAATAAAGGAAAATCTCTTTTCTCAGTATTTGAAGATAGACTAGACTCGAAGAAACAAATTATGAAGACAGGAGTTAGAAAATACTTAAAATGCCTATAGTATGAATAGAAGTCATATCTCTTTCAGCAAAAAAATCTACATACATGAATTCTTATCGACACCACCATAATTCATTGTCATAATCAGATTCTAAGAAATTTACATATTTGTGTCATCTTTTTTTAAAGATTTTATTTATTTATTTGACAGACAGAGATCACAAGTAGGCAGAGAGGCAGGCAGAGAGAGAGAGGAGGAAGTGGGATCCCCGCTGAGCAGAGAGCTCAGATATGGGGCTCGATCCCAGGACCCTGGGATCATGACCTGACCCAAAGGCAGAGGCTTTTAACCCACTGGGCCACCCAGGTGCCCCATATTTGTGTCATTTTAATAAACCTTATTTGCTATATTGCTTATCATGGTTGACTACTGCTAATCAATGCCACCGCTAATTATTCTTCTAAGCTAATAATGGTAAGCCCAACCATTTTCCAATACTTGGCTCAAGAACAGGCTTCTGGTTCTCTTCAGATATAAGTAGGTAGTTGTCGGGTGAGGTTATAAGAAATACCTCCTCTGTACTTATTGACTGCTGTAAGATGATATATTCTCTCCTCTTTCCTGTTGAGATTAGAGGCCTGGAATCCCTGCCACCATTTTGCAGCAGGAATGGTAGAACAGAGAGATGAAAAGAAAAGGGATTCTAGATGATATCACCGAATCACTGAACATCCTCTGTAGCCTACCCTACCTCAGGATTTCCAGTTATGTCAGATAATAAATTTCCTGACTGATTGAAGCCCTTAGAGTTGATTTTTTTAAATATGTACCAAATTCATTTAGACAACCCTGCAAGAGAATGTTTCTTCAAAATTACCAGTTATCCAATGCACTTTTCCCCATGATAACAGTTAAGATCAAAAGAGAATTGCTTCCCTCTCCTGAGCCAGTCCTCTGTAGCTTTCACTATTAACTTTCATGGCATAGGGCCATGAATTTCCTTCTGACATTTTCCCATCAACCACCAGGGAGTCCTACTTCCTCTATTTTCGTCAGTCTTATGTTCTTAGATGGTCATTAAATCTCGATATTTTTAATTCTCTTTGACCATTTGGTACAACTCTGATCTTTACCACATTTAGATTGTTTCACTCACTAATAATAGTGTTGGCATTCGATGTTTGGTGAGAGAATCTAAAACTTCACTCTGTAGTGGCTATTTGCTACAGTTGCTTCTTTGATGTTCTCAGTATGTCCTTTCAGACCCAAATTGGTCATAATAGGAAATTAGAGGTGGAAAGTCAAGATGATATTATGGAATTACATGAAAAAATGGAAAAAATGTAAAATATTGTCCATTAAATCATGAGCATCTGCACTCATTATATTCATCCCAAACCAAGCAATTTAGTTGAATTTAGCAATATGGCAGACGCCAAATACTTCAAACTTCAAGGTTTTCCAATAAAAGTTATTTTTCTCCTTATCTCCTCCTAAGAAATTTACTTTTTGATTATGTGCCAAAGCTGTTTCTGACTTCCTGATAACCTCTTGCTAACTCCTAACTATGCTCTTTAACATGGTCTCCTTCCCATGTAAAAAAAAACTTTGTCTTATCTTTTCATAAATCCAGGATATAACTCTCTCTGAATCCAGTTGATGATTAATAAGATGAAATGAGGTAATATGAACAATACTGGAAAACTGGAAACAATGAATACATCCAGCAGATGAGAATACCTAGCTATGGAATATGCAGTTTGTGAACCAATATGCAACTAGCAAAGGTATACTGGAGAAGAGTATGCATGATACATTCATACGTGAAAAAAGAGGTCCAAACATTATAAATTCATCAACTGACAATATTCAGTAGACTCTCTCTGTCTGTGCCACCTACTTGTAATATAATTATGAGCCAACTGTACTTACTGCCCACATTTCACATTATAGTAAGAGTGCAATTAGTAGTTAAGTAATTACATGATATAAAGGAGAACTACAGGGACATATATCTAAGTGTAATAAGGATACTTAACCCAACTGAAGATCCAAGGATGAAGCAGAGATCTGAAAGATGCTCTGTGGTTAACTTGATAAAGGAAAAAAGACTACTTCAAGAGGAAAAAGAAGCAAGAAGAAAAGTCCTTATAGTAAAAAAGTAGACACATTTGAGAGCATAAAATAAGGGCAGGAACTGAAGAGCAAAAAAAGGGGGAGTGGGGTGGGAAGCAGTGTTTCCCATGAATATGTTAATTTTGATACTGCAGAAGCTTCATCAAGTGGACTAAAATATGTCAAGCGCTTCCTGGAGTTATGCAGTGCACAACATACACAACTATATATAGTAGCCTTGAGGGACACTGTGATGCGAGATGAAGCTTAAAAAGCAAGACGTTACAGCATCTTAAAATCTACAAGAAGGAGCTTTCTCTTTATCTGAAGTGTAATGGAAACCCTTGAACAGTTTAAGGATCAAAGGTGTGGTTCACAAAGATCAGTCTGGCAACAGTGTGCAAAACAGTTTGGAGAAAGAAGTGTGGATGGGTATCAGACCAGTTGGAAGATAATTGCAGCAGTCCAGATAAAACACAATGGTAAGTTGGCTACTGGTGGTCATAGTTACAGTATAGCTGAAAATAACTCACTGGATCTGGGAGATTGTTTTGGCAAAAAAATTAAAAACTTATCACTAGGACTTGGTAGATTCTATATGAGGACAGAGGAAAAAAGAGATGTTAAAAATGACTCCATGTTCTGCTTATGTAACTGGAATAAGCTAGATGAAAATGTTGCATTTACAGAGATGGGAAAGAGTTGAAAAAAGAGTTGGAGCTGAGAAATTATATGATGTTATAACATACTATATTATCCTATGTTTATAAAAGAACCAAAATACAAGCTCAGAGAGGGACACAATTTTGAAGAAAATAAAGCCAAATAGTAATACTTTTATTTATTTATTAAACATTTTATTCATTTATTTGACAGAGAGAGATCACAAATAGGCAGAGAGGCAGGCAGAGAGAGAGAGGAGGAAGCAGGCTCTCCACGGAGCAGAGAGCCCGATGCGGTGCTCGATCCCAGGACTCTGGGATCCTGACCTGAGCCGAAGGCAGAGGCTTTAACCCACTGAGCCACCCAGGCACCCCAATATTAATACTTTTAAAATATGCCCAGTGATAACAGAGACCACCAAATTATTATCTTCCCTTTTTTTGTATACTTAATGTATTTCAAAATTTTTAAAAGGCTTTTGAAAAGGATGTCATCCTAGTCTTTGTGTTATACCCACCCTACCAATTACTACTCTGCGACTTCCCTTCCCCTCTGATATCATGTACTTTCCTTTTGAAGAATTCATAAATTCTACACTTTCTAAGCCTTTGCTGTGTCCCTGATGCCCTAATTTGCCACAAGCCCCTGCTGGGGAAAAACTAGTTTCTCCTGGCCTCTTGCAGCTTCCCCAACAGAGCCTACCTCAGAGCTTGCCATTCAGAAACCCTCCATGCATTACTGCACATCGGCTTTTTATCTACTTCCACAGTTTCCCTGGGAACATTTGTAAGGGATTGTTCTAGCTCCATCAAGGGAACAGCCCGTGCAATTTAATTTAGCATATCATAAAGTACTCTGCAAAGACAAAAGAGGAAGGGAAAAACTAACAAATGAGGCTTTGGCTGAGAACGGGACAAGTTCATAATTTATGATGTGCCCCAAACCAGAATTTTACTCCCAGGAGGTGAGGAATAGCACACACACACCAACAAATCACCATTCGCTCCCTATATCCTGCCCAGCTCAGAGCAGTCTTCTAATCTACTGTCTTTCACTCAGCTCCACAGTATAATTTGGTAAATTAGCAATAAGGTCTGGCCTAAATGCATTTCACATGTTGTTAGCTGTAATAATGCATATGTTATGCTTCATTTACACAATTTCTTACACCTATTTCCACTGGTTGATTTTCGTTTTCATTATTGTTTCAGTGTTATTTCAGGAGCTAAGATAAGTTGATGCCTTAGCAAACTCACAAAGTGGCCCATATACTTTCTGGGTAGGGCCTCCTTGAACATCCTTTGAACTGCTAAAGGACCAAAGGAAATAATCCCTACCTCTCATATGTCACCTTGCGATAATCATTTTCTCTGTAAATAACTCTATTGAAAACTCCCAGGGTCCTTTTATGATTTTAAAGAAAGCAGAAAAAACAAAAATAAAACAAAACAGCAACAACAAAAGAATGAGAGATTCTAGTGCTTCAAAAATCTGTTCCAAGAGGAGTGGCATCATACTACCATTGAAGTTCTCTTGGGGTGCCTGGGTGGCTCAGTGGGTTAAGCCGCTGCCTTCAGCTCAGGTCATGATCTCGGAGTCCTGGGATCGAGCCCCGCATCAGGCTCTCTGCTCATCGGGGAGCCTGCTTCCTCCTCTCTCTCTGCCTGCCTCTCTGCCTACTTGTGATCTCTCTGTCAAATAAATAAATAAAATCTTTAAAAAAAAAATGTTTGGTAGAATTCACCAGTGAACCCATCTGGGCCTAGTCCTTTCTGTTTTGGAGAGTTATTAATTACTGATGCAATTTAATATGTATAGGCCTATTTAATTTGTCTATTTTTTCTTGTGTGTTTTGGCAAATTGTGTCTTTTTTTTTTTTTTTTTTAGATTTTATTTATTTATTTAAGAGAGAGAGAGAGCATGAGTGGGGGGAGAGGGGCAGAGAGGGACAAGCAGATTTGCCGCTGAGCAGGGAACCCAACACAGGGCTTGATCCCAGGATCGTGAGCTCATGACCTGAACTGAAGGGAGACGCTTAACCCACTGAACACCCAGGAACCCGGGCAAATTGTGTCTAAGAATTATCCATTTCAACTAGGTTATCAAATTTGTGAGCATAGAGTTGTTCATAGTATTCCTTTATTATCTTTATCACGCAAAAGATCTGTAATGATATATTCTCTTACATTTCTGTTTTAGTAATTCATGTCCTTTTTTTTTTTCCTTAGCCTGTCTAGAGGCTTACCAGTTTTATTGGTCTCTTCAAAGAAACAGCTTTTGTTTTATCAGTTTTGTCTATTAATTTATTTTTGCTCAAATATTTATTATTTATTTTCTTCTGCTTACTCTAGCTTTAATTTGCTCTTCTGTTTCTAGTTTCCTAAGGTGGAAGCTTAGATTACTGACTCTATATTTTTCTCATTTTCTTTTTCTTTTTTTTTTTTTAGAGAGAGAGAGAGATCACAAGTAGGCAGAGAGGCAGGCAGAGAGAGGAGGAAGCAGGCTCCCTGCTGAGCAGAGAGCCCGATGCGGGGCTCGATCCCAGGACCCTGAGATCATGACCTGAGCCGAAGGCAGAGGCTTAACCCACTGAGCCACCCAGGTGCCCCTTTTCTCATTTTCTAATATGTATTCAAAGCTATAAATTTTCCTTACAGCACTATTTTCACTATAGCCCACAAATTTCGATAGGTTGTGTTTTCATTTTCACTTAGTTCAAAATATTTTTAGATTTCTTGGTATATCTTGAGACCCTGCGTTACTTAGAAGTGTGCTGCTTAATCTCCACACATTTAACATTATTTTTCTGGTTATGTTTCAGTTATTGATTTCAAGTTTAATTCCATTATGGTCTGAGAGTAGATACTGTATGATTTGTGTTCTTTTAAATTTGCTAAGGTGTGTTTTATGGCTCAGAATATGATCTATCTTGGTGAATACTCCATCTGAGATTGAGATGAGTGTGTTTTCTGCTGTTGCTAGATGAAGTACTCTACAGATGTCAATTATATCCAATTGACTGAGGGATTGTTAAGTTCAAATATGTCCTTACTGATTTTCTCCAGCTGGATCTGTCCATTTTTTTTTTTTTTAGATTTTATTTATTTATTTGACAGAGATCACAAGTAGGCAGAGAAGCAGGCAGAGAGAGAGGAGGAAGCAGGCTCCCTGCTGAGCAGAGAGCCCAATGAGGGGCTCGATCCCAGAACCCTGAGATCATGACCTGAGCCGAAGGCAGAGGCTTTAAACCACCGAGCCACCCAGGCGCTCCGGATCTGTCCATTTTTAATAGAGGACGTTGAAGTCTCCAACTACAAAACTGGACTCACCTATTTTTCCTTACAATTCAATTAAGTCTAGCCTCATGTAGTTTGATACCCTGTGGTTGCATTAAGGATTGTTGTCTCCTTGGAGAACCCATTCTTCCATCATTATGTAATGCCCTTCTTTATCCCAGATAACTTTCCTAGCTTTGAAGTCTTCTTCAGCTGGAATTACTATAGCTACTCCTGCTATTTTTGAATTAGGATCAGCATGGTATATTTTCCTCCATTCATTTTAATCTACATGTGTCATTATATTTTTAATTTACATGTGTCATTTACATTTTAATCTACATGTGTCATTATATTTAAAGTGGGTTTCTTGTAGACACTATAAAGTAGGACTTTTTTTATCAACTCTGACAATCTTTTTTTAAATTTTTTTATTTTCTTATAAATATATAATGTATTTTTAGCGCCAGGGGTACAGGTCTGTGAATCGCCAGGTTTACACACTTTACAGTACTCACCACAGCACACACCCCCACCAATGTCCATAGAATAACCCCACCACCCTCTCCCTACCCCCCCATCCCCCCAGCAACCCTCAGTTTGTTCTGCGAGATTAAGAGTCTCTTATGGTTTGTCTCCCTCCCGATCCCATCTTGTTTCATTTATTCTTTTCCTACCCCCCAAACCCCCCACGTTGCATTTCCACTTCCTCATATCAGGGAGATCATATGACAGTTGTCTTTCTCCAATTGACTTATTTTGATAAGCATAATACCTTCTAGTTCCATCCACGTCATCACAAATGGCAAGATTTCATTTCTTTTGATGGCTGCGTAGTATTCCATTGTATATATATACCACCTCTTCTTTATCCATTCATCTCTTGATGGACATCTAGGTTCTTTCCATACTTTGGCTATTGTGGACATTGCTGCTTTAAACATTCGGGTGCACGTGCCCCTTCGGATCACTACATTTGTATCTTTAGGGTAAATACCCAGTAGTACAATTGCTGGGTCACAGGGTAGCTCTATTTTCAACTTTTTGAGGCACCTCCATGCTGTTTTCCAGAGTGGTTGCACCAGCTTTCATTCCCACCAACAGTGTAGGAGGGTTCCCCTTTCTCCGCATCCTCGCAAGCATCTGTTATTTCCTGACTTATTAATTTTAGTCATCCTGACTGGTGTGAGGTGGTATCTCATTGTGGTTTTGATTTGTATTTCCCTGATGCCAAGTGATTTGGAGCACTTTTTAATGTCTGTTGGCCATCTGAATGTCTTCTTTGCAGAAATGTCTATTCATGTCCTCTGCCCATTTCTTGATTGGATTATTTGTTCTTTGGGTGTTGAATTTGCTAAACTCTTTATAGATTTTGGATACTAGCCCTTTATCTGATATGTCATTTGCAAATATCTTCTCCCATTCTGTCTGACAATCTATCTTTTAATTGGTGAATTTAGACCACTGATAATCCAAATGACTACTGAATAACTGGATTAATACTTACCATATCTATTTTTTATTTGTTGCTGTTGTTCTTTGTTTCTGTTTTTATCTTTCTTTTTCTGCCTTTTGTGGTTTTAATTGAACATTGCATTTTTTTCTCTTTCTTTAGCATATCAATTATATGCTCTTTTCCCCTTTGTTTAATGGTTGTACTAACTTTGCAATATGCATTTGCAGCTAATCCAAATCGAGTTGCAAATAACACTGTACCACTTCATGGGTAGTGTGAGTACCTTATAATAACAAAACTGTTCTAATTCCTCCTTTCTTCCCATTCTATCGCTGTTGTCATAATTTTTTTCCCTTTGGTTTCTTTAGGGATTTTCTCCTTAATTCTGATCTTCTGCAATTTGATAATGATATAGCTATTTATAGTCGGGGTTATTTTTTATGGGTTAGGGGCTAGAGGGCATTTACATGCTTGGTATTCTCTGAGCTTCCGGGATCAGTGGTTTCAAGTGTGACATTAATTTGGGGGAGTTTTTCAGTCACTATTATCTCAAGTATTTCTTTTGTTCATTTCTTTCTTTTTTCTTTTGATATGCCCACTACATATATGTTATAACTTTTATAGTTGTTCCACAGTATCTGGATCCTCTGGGGGGTTTTCTTTGTTCTCTTTGTATTTCAGTTTTCCTTTTTTCTTTTTGAGACAAAGAGAGAGAACAGGGGAGGGGCAGAGGGAGAGGGAGAGAGAATCTCCATTCCCAGCAAGGAACCCAACATGGAGCTCAATTTCCACACACTAAAATCATGACCTGAGCTGAAATCAAGAGTCAGATGCTTAACCAACTGAGCCACCCAGGTATCCCTGTATTTCAGTTTTCAAGGTTTCTAATGACATATCCTCAAGCTCAGAGATTCTTTCTTCAGCTGTGTGTCCAGTCTACAAATAAGCCCATCAAAGGCATTCTTTATTTCTCATATGGTATTTTTGACCTCTAGCATTTCTCTTCAGTTTTTGTCTTATGATTTCCATCTCTCTGCTTACATTGCATAACTGTTCTTGCATCCTATCTACTTTACCCAACAGAGGCCTCAGCAAATCAATCATGGTTGTTTTAAACTTCTGGTCTGGTAATTCCAACAACCCTCTCATGTCTGGTTCTGATGCTTACTCTGTCTCCTCAAATTTTGTTTTTTGCCACTTAGTATGCCTTGTAATTTTTTTCTTGATAGCAGGCAGGATGTATTGGGTAAAGAAACTGCTGTAAACAGGCCATTAGTAATGTGCTGGTAAGGTGTCAGAGGAGGGGATGATCTGTACCCCTATGATTATGTCTTAGTGTTTTAGTAAGCCTACGCTTCTATTTTGTGAATATCAGAGGTGATTCTTAGTTGTTATATTTTTCTCCTCTTCTGGGTGGGAGAGAATGGCTAGAGTGGGCTGGTATTAGATATTTCCTTTCTACCATGTGGAAAGCTGAGGGAATGGGAGTTGGGTATTACCCTTTCCCAAATCAGTTAAGCTCTGGTAATACCTCAGCAGGTTAGGTTCTTGTTAATTAGTTTCTCCTGAAGGTAGGCCTTGTTAAGTGTACAGAGTGCTCTGGTTCCCCCTCCCTCAGACAGAGCAGGAAAAAATATTTATTGTGAGAAACTGGTTGTATTCCTGAAGTAAATGTCACAATATTGTGGCATATTCCCTATACCTGGGTTTCCCTGGTGTTTTTAACTCTCAGAGTTGTCCATACAGAGCCTTCAGAAATTCATCAATTACAGTTCAGGGTTTCCTGCCTCTAAAGGAATTCAGTTTTTCCTTCCTCTGTTTCCTCAGGAATAACCTCCTGTGTGTCTCCTTTACTTTTACATAGAGAACAACTTACTTCTGACACTTCTGGTCACCAAATATGTGGTGTTTTTTCCCAACACCAACAAACAATTCCCAGACACCAGCAGGTGTCCCATGCCCTCTCCAGATGTGCCACTCTCCCAGCACCTCCATGAGTTCACTCAACCAGAAGCTCTCCAAAACCTATACTCTGGGAATTTTATGGAAGCATGACCAATGCCATGTAAGTATGACCAACCATTAACTCCATTTTTACCCTCTCTCCCTTCTTAAGAGAACAGGGGCAGGGTTGAAAATTCCAAGTTTCTAATCATGGTATGGTCTTTCCCGGGACTAGTCTTCATCCAGAAGCTCACCCAAAGTCACCTCATTAGTGCAAAAGACACTCCTATCAACAGGAAATTAACAAGGGTAAAAGGGGGGTCTGTGTCAGGAACAGAGGACGAAAACCAGTATTAGAGAAACACTCTTAAGGTTCTTATCACTTAGAAAATTATAGGAGTTTCAGGAGCTCTGTGCCAGGGATCAGGGACAGACTGAATGTATGTATGTATGTATGTTTGTATTTTTTCCTATTATATCATACTACCTAGCTCTGGTTTCTGCTCTTGAGTCTCTGCTCCAGTAAGTCATGATTCTCTATAGTTCCCTATCTGTCTCTCCAATCTTAGAGGCAATATTGTCAGTGTTTTAGTTTGTTGAGCATTTTATTATTGTTTAGGACAGAGTGGTGACTTTAAGTTCTTTATATGTGGGAATTGAAGCCTCTTTTTCTGAACCATGAGTGCATAGTAGTTAAGAATACAACATCTAGGAGCCCCTGGATGGCTCAGTCATTAAGTGTCTGCCTTCAGCTTGGGTCATGATTCCAGGATCCTGGGATCCAGCCCCACATCAGGCTCCCTGCTTGGCAGGAAGCCTGCTTCTCCCTCTCTCACTTCCCCTGCTGTGTTCCCTCTTTCGCTGTGTCTCTCTGTCAAATAATAAGTAAAATCTTTAAAAAATTACAATATCTACTGTACAGTGCGATGCCACTGTGTTGATTTGTACCAAGGAATCAGCATTTTTATCTGCTATTGTCTTTGTACTGTTATGACAAATTCCAAACACTAAAATAATGAATAATGTCTTAGTATTATTATAAAAATAGTTTTGGCCTTGTGGATCCCTGAATATCAGGATTCTCTAGGGGTCCAGGGATCCTACTTTTTGAGAATCATGACCTTAGAATTTAGCACACATGAAAACTCTTACCCTGCAAACTATCTTAAGATTATAAACAAAGGTGTAATGGTCCATGTCCTATACCTCTTTCTCTAAAAAATGTTTCTGTTCAACAGCATTTTTCTCTAAAAACAAAAATAACTCAAAAGACCCACCTCTCCCACTACTTGATTACCTCTTGCTATCTGAGAAATGAAGCTAGAAATAACCAACACAATTGCCTAATCTGGACTTTTATACATGAGGAAACTGAGACCAAGACAGGAAAATTCACTAGGACAACACTATAATTTTAAGTCTCCTGATTCACAACCAAATTGTGTTTTTTTTATAGATGACTTTCCTCAACCATTTAGTTTTTCCCTCTTTAATATGTTTATTCCTCTCTCTCCCTCTCTGTGCTTCATCTTTTAATGAGACACACTCCTAATCATACACAGCAATGTTATTCGTTTATGCTTTGCTAGTTCAAGCTAAAAGAGCTTTAAAATATTGTCTCTGTGTGGTTTGACTACATTTAAAACTGTGTGCTAGCCCAAAGCAATTAAAAATGGTTTAGTCTAAATTTCTGAATGATAAATTTTAAGGAGAAAACAGAATGCATATAACTCCTAATTATCTTTGCATGAATGTGAAATCTTTCCGAAGGCCAAAATATTGTTTAAATGTAAATAATTGCAGTGGAGAGGAAATGAGTTCACCCTGTAATGCTGTCTCTGAAGATAGCAGTTTACTCCACCCTTCAGTGGCTATAACCTTGCCTAAATTAAATATAATGAGTAAGAAACTACTGAGAAAGGAAAGCAGAAAGCGCAAGAGCAGAAAAATGCAATCGATATTTTCAGTCCTAAATTACAGGTTTACTAATCTAGATGCACCATATCGCAGATGTTTCTTGATCCATTATAAGTGAACCACAGTAAATTACCTCCTACACAAAATAAAATTGTTACCTTAACCCAAAAGAAAAAGATGATGTGAGATGATGTGAACATCTAGCATTGGTTCACAGAATTAAAAATATTCTTATCTGAAATCTATGATGTCTTTAGCTATTAAAATGTGGTTAATAATTCTCTTGTCAGTCATTTAAGTACATTGAGGTCTTGGTAATTGAATTTAAAAGAGTACTTCATCATAGGGAAAGGAAAAATGGGGTTTGAACATCTTTCCCAAATAAATTGTTAAAGGGCCTTTCTATGTCCAGTGTATGGAACAAGCTGGTGGCCTATTTAAACTGAAAATATCTAGAAAGTAAGGTGTCATGTGGATTCTAAGAGCTCAATATATTACTCTGAATGTCAAGGACCCTACCAGAAATTAACCTTGTAAAGCCAAATTTCCATATAAGGCTTAAAAGTTAAGGTTTTTTATCCTTATTTTGAGGATTACACTTCAGCTTTTTCTAGTTTTCATGTAATGCAGATCTAAAGATGGCTCTCGCTTATGCCAACTGAGCATATCATTCAACAGACAGTTCTGGCTTATATTGCAACAAACAAACATGGTGAGCCACATACTTCCTGTCAATCTTTCATGGTCTTTACTGGCTAAAATTTAGTAAGAACACTGCTGTAGATTTCTGTTTGTTCTGTTACAAAGGCAAATTAACTGGGCATGCATGGCTGTAAGCTTAATATATTATCCAGCATTCAGATCTTAGCCGTAGCAAATTGTTAAAAACTGGAACTCATTTTTGCATGATATATTATAAATTGTAGGGATTATCTAAAATTTCAGCATATTTCTGAACCACTGGTTGAAATACATTTTGCAATATCTTTCTATAATTTTACATACATTTCATGTCTAAGTCTAACATTTTTATAGACATTATAGGTCTAAGTCTAACATTCTACAATCTGGAGGTAAAAACTGAAACAGTGAGTATCTGGCCTGTGGGGCTCTTGGTATGTTAGGGTCACTTTAAGGCAATAAAAACAGACCTAAATCCTTACCTGCTATGGGTATGGGCTGAATAGCTTTTGGACAGATGTTGCGAATAGAGGGACTCCTGATGATTAGTTCTTTCAGTCCAGTTTTATTTCATTCCTTTTCTAACTATGGATGGAATAGAATGCTAGCAAATAATTACTAATGAGCCACAGTGAATGATTAAGCAATGCCAAGTCTAACAATTCTATAGGCAAAAGAATCAATCTAAATCCAAGGGAAGGACTAACCAGAATAAATGTGAATGTCTGATATTCACCTTTGCTGAATAAACTGAAAACGATACCCTGGGTATATTACTCCAATCTCACCTATGAATTGGGCATGAAGTTAAACGTGGAAATTGAAAAATATGACAATTTACCTCCATTTTACAAAAAGAAAACATTTTTGGTTCAATTTTCACTGAAAGTGATAGAAGCACAGTATTTTGAGATGAAACTGGTGCAGAGAAGCAAAAAGCTGAGAGGAAGGGGAGGAATTTAAATTTATGTCCAATGTTCTAGGTACATTTCCAGATTATCAAGAGAATATGAGTAATGATAGTGACCACATTTACTGGGTATTTGCTAAAATAATAATTCTGTCCTTTATATGTCAAAATAAGACCAAAGGAAGCATATATTAAAATTCTTCTTTTTCAATTAAAGAAAAGAGTAAATAAAAGAGAGAGAAGAGTAAAATAATAAAAATCACAAAGGGCAAAATACATTCTCAACTCTATAATACTTCAAACTCAGACTCCCCTTGCTGGATTACTTAACCAAACTGTCATTCCAAGAAGGTTGTCAGAATTTTTACTTATCTATTATATATGTTTGATGTTAAATAAGTCTATAGATATATAGAGAGATGAATACATACAGACATATTTATGTACACATGTATAAATAAATATATATACATACATAGATGTATATATAGGGAAACAGACAGATAGAACTAAAGCTTTTGCAAATTTCATCCCAGAGTAAATTTTCCTGAGTCAGAAAAGAAATTGGGCCACAGCTCCTTTTCATTAACATTGCATTTGAACCATTTACCTGGCCTAAATTTGACTATCTTCTTTTCTCAAATGATTTGGGTCCTTACAAAAAATATATAGATTGTCAGCACTAGATTACAACCTTGAATCTACCCTGAGCACCTTTACAAAAAAAAGTGTTAACTGTGTCTGTAGGAATTTTAAAGATATAATATGCTTCCACAAATATAATAAAATTTAGATTCTGTGCCAGTAAGAGGGACAGCAGGGAGGAGAGTTTTGTGGTTCTTAACCATTAATGGTTTGGTACATGCACCTAAAACATGGGCTATTTTGGTCACACTGACCAGAAGCACTTTGTTTAATCAAACCAAACCAGACCCAAGTTGTGCGAGAATTCCATAAGACTGTGTAATGACACTTAAAAACAATTTGAAGTGAACTTAGAAAGAGAATCACAGATACCATAAGATCTCACTTATATGTGGAATCTAAAAAAACTGAACTCATAGAGGCAGAACAGAATAGTTGTTGCCAGGGGTCGGGGATGGGAAGTGGAATGTACATGACAGTGACTATAGTTAACAACACTGCATTGTATATTTGAAAGTTGCTAAGAGTAGATCTTAAAAGTTTTCAATATAAGAAAAAAACTATAACTATAGAAAGATGGGTATTAACTAAACTTTTGTTGTAATCATTTTACAATGGAAACATATCAGATCATTATGTTGTATATGTTAATATAATGTCATATGTCAATTATGTCTCAATAAAAATGGGGGAAAACAGAAGGTTGGCCAATATAAAAGAGTATAAAAAGTTCACCTGTTTGACTTCAAATTCCCTATTGCAGCTAATTTTTAAGAAAACATTGCATGTTGGGGCACTTGTGTGGCTCAGTTGGTTAAGCATCGGAATCTTGATTTCAGCTCACATCATGATCTCAGGGTCATGAAATCAACCCCCTCATCTGGTTTGGTGCTGGGCCAGAAGGCTGCCTAAAATTCTCTATCTCCCTCTCACTTTCTCCTCCCCCTTCTCATATGTTCTTGCTTACTTTCTCTCTCTCTCTAAAAAAAAAAGGAAAAGAAAAGAAACAAGCAAAAAAGAAAAAAAAATCACTTGTTAAATGTTGATACGGTGTTAAAAGAAACCCAAAATTATTTGAAAGAACTACTAAAACATCCCCCCATATTCCAACTATTTAAAATAAAATAAAACAATTTAAACACATGCCAGTTTTAGGAAAAATGAGTAGAAATGAAATGGAATTCATTCACTTGTTTGAGCCTTGGGTGATTTAGAAAGTCCCTGAAATAGGAAACAAAGACTATCTACGATAGTTATTTGAGCTAAAGTAGAAGGACTTCAAAGGCCCTCTCAAGTTTCATATCCACTACATTTCTCACTACTGGGTTATACCCATAATCTCAGTTTGATATGATAATTATGGCCTTCTTAGTTGGTAAAGTAGATATATCAATCCCTGGATTAATTGGAATGAACTTAAAGTGCAAATAATTTTAAAATAAGAATAACTATAGATGTAAAAGTAATTATTGGTGAGGGTTAAATATTCTATTATAAGTAACCGTGGAGGGATTTTTGTTTTAATGTATGTTCAAATTTATCAGAAAATTGTAGTATTTCTAATTATATTTTAAATCAAAGCTATTTATATCCAACAATGCCAATATTTTATTTCAAGTAAAATTCGTAAGAAAAAAAGCACACACTATAACATCAAAATCAGAAAGGAAGACTATCCCAAGAGATTTCTAATTTTCCTTTGAAAATGAAGTATAAGGAGTTTTCAAAGACATGCCTCATTACTTGGCAACAATATCCAGGGACAACAATTATATTTTGATCAAGCTAAGCAATAAGAAATATTCCCAGGTTTATGGAATGAGATATATTTAGTTGTTTGTATGCTACTAAACACATTCTTAGACAATATTATACGTGAGACCATCACTGACTAAAGAAATAAAAAAGAGTAAAACATACTGTGAATATAAAGGAGTAAAGTTCAATACAAATATTGATGTTACCTCCCACTTGGGACAATACTTTTATATGGGACATTTTTGAACACTGATTATAAATGAAGACTGGATATTTTAACACCTTAAGTTTGTTGAATTTAGGAATATAAATTAAACTTCAAACAAAAATCATCTGCAAATAAAGAAGTATTGACCTACAGTACTAACATTTGAAAAGTTTAATCTCCTAGTTACAAACTGTGGGTTATCTTAGAAGTGTTTACAAAAATGAATTTGAGACATTTCCATAATTTTGCACTTCTGCCTGTCCTTGTTAAACCAGTAAACCAGAGATGCTATGCGCATAACAGGAAATTCGTTTGTGTTCATTTATTTACACAACAAATATACATAGTACTAACTATGTATCCAACGTTTGAGATTTCCTGTTAGGAAAAATAATACATGATGCACATGCTTAAATATGTGAGAGTTACTATATTGTTTTTAAAGTTAAAATAAGAGTTAAAATCTATATTCATTCTGAAGTAGAACATAACGTTTTAATGGTGAAGGGTACAACATAGAGTGAAGGTATAACTATAATTTTTCTATGAGCCGAAATAGTAATAAGAAAATACATAGGGTGAAAATATCTGGGTATGAAGAACAAATAGGTATTAGTAGCTAGAAGTTTTAATACAGCTTTCATTCTTTATGTAATTAAAAATAATCAAAAAGAGGACATTAAGAGAAGGAAAAGAAAAGAAAGAAAAGGAGGGGGAAATCGGAGAGGGGGATGAACCATGAGAGACTGGACTCTAAGAAACAAACTAAGGGTTTTAGAGGGGAGGAGAGTGGGAGGAATGGGTGAGCCTGGTGGTGGGTATTAAAGAGGGCACATATTACATGGAGTACTGGGTGTTATACATAAATGATAAATCTTGGAACACTACATCAAAAACTAATGATGGGGGCACCTGGGTGGCTCAGTGGGTTAGCCTCTGCCTTCGGCTCGGGTCATGATCTCAGGGTCCTGGGATCGAGCCCCGCATCGGGCTCGATCTCAGGGTCCTGGGATCGAGCCCCGCATCGGGCTCTCTGCTCAGCGGTGAGCCTGCTTCCTCCTCTCTCTGCCTGCCTCTCTGCCTACTTGTGATCTCTCTCTCTCTCTCTGTCAAATAAATAAATAAAATTTAAAAAAAACTAATGATGTATTGTATGGTGATTAACGTAACACAATAAAAAAAATAAAATAAAACTAAATACCTTAAAAATTACCTAAGAGAGCTAAAGAAAATTAATAAAAATTGACCCTGAACCCAGTAATCTGAAAAAAAAATGTGAATTTTCTTTTCAAGTACCCATGAAACATTAATTAAATTTTATCATATATTTGGCCACAAGGAAAAACTCAACAAATTCTTTAAAATATAAACAGTACACCTCACATTTAAAGACTGCAATCTAATTTAAAAAGCAATAGAAATCAAAAGTAAAAACTATCTCCAGCCCATCAGATACTTAAAACACTTTTCTAAACTTCTTTTGAAGTGAAGAGTAAACAAAAATCTCAAATGCTGAAAAAAATATCAGTAAGAGTAACACTTCAGTTCAAAATTCATGGCATGTGATCAAAGAACACTAATTTGGAAAGAGAAAATGAAATGAGGGCAATCGCTATTTTGTTTTGAGTTGTTACCATAATTTTTAAGGAGAGAGGCAGATGGTGAAAGTAGAACCAGTCAGCCAAGCTGAGAAAAGCACACAGAAAAGTGGTCAAAGATGACCTTGGTCATTATGTTATCATCACTGTAACAGTGCTAAGAGTGTGAGCTCTGAGCTCACTGCCTGGTGTCAGATTCTCTTTCCCCCATGTGCTGGCTCAGTAACTATGGACACATTTCCCCATCTTTAAAATGGGAATAATAAATACTTCTTTCATGAGGTTTTCATAAAAAGTAAATAAGTTATCCAAAGCTAGACAGTACCTGAAACAAAGTAGATTCTCAATAAATGTCCACCAAGTATCAGTGAGGTAAAAAGCCAAAGAACAGGAAGACAAAAGGCTAAGGTATCAAATGTTATAAAAACTGAAAGGGCATTAAAGTTGAGAAGAAATCATTGGATTTGGCTATGTGGATGCCAAATAGAATTACAAGAATGCAACTTGAGAAGAGCAAGGGATGTCAAAGTCAAAGCAACTTTCCCAAATAACATTTGGGAGTTGGGGGGAATTGTCCAGGATTTCCTATAGGCATTTCTAAAGGATAAGTATGTGTGAATCATTTTGCAAGCCTATTTCAGGAAGGAAAGGAAAAGATCATCCCACTTGCTTTCTCTCCTATGTTCTCTGTTGGCATCCTAAAGGCCCACTGGCATTATTTACTCAAACATAAACTCTCTGTATATTTTGTCATAATCATTCTTTAACATGCTTAGCAAATGTCTATTGAGCACCTATGTGCCCCAATCAACACACCAATCTTGGAAAATCAGATTGATTTTCATGATGAGCTAAGAATCCAAATATTTATGTAAAATATACTAATCTTTAAGTATTGGTCAAAAATATTAAGACTACATGAACAAAATAAATAAAGATTGGGTAGGGTTCATGCATGATCACAATGACAATTTAGTTCTTAATATCTAATTTCTCACCTAGTCTCATTTTTAATTTTTTTAATTTTAAAATTTTTTTTAACCTATTCTCATTTTTTATCTCTTCCAGTGTTTCTTGCAAGCTCTATGTCCTTTAACAAAAAGAAGGAGAGGAAGAGGAATAAAAAGAAAGAGAAAGAGTAGAGGGAGGAAGAGGAGGAGAAATTGCTAAGGTGCAAGAGAGGGAGAAATGAAGTTAGAGAAGAGTGCTGGATGCTCCTAGGGCTTTTATTTCACATCTTTAGATCATCTCACTTTATTTCCTTCAAGTTCTGAAGACACCATACTGACCAGATTTCTGATTAAAGGTGGATTTGGGTTCAGCAGAAAGAGAAGCATCTATCAACTGATAAAAATCCTTTTCTGAAATGAAACTAAGGAAATATACTTTCTTTTCAGGTACAACTCTCTCATAAAAGTCAAAGTATTTCCTTAGTACTTAGCAATCCCCCAACCTCTTCACTCCAGGAAGTCTATAAAAGATGATTTTATAATCATTTATTAGAATTGAGTGATCACTGTATTTCAGACATTATGCTAAAATGAATGGCATGAAAAAAAGAGCCATTATCCATTCTTTTTTTTAACAAGTCAGGAACTCACAGAAAATAAACAGTTTACCATGGGTTACATAGCTATAACCAGAGAGGCTGAGACTCAAACCCATAACTATGTGATAATTCTATAAGGACTAGAGAAGATAGCTAAGTTGTAAACAGTAAAAGACCATGGACCATATCTTCTTTATCCACTCATCTATTGAAGGGCATCTTGGCTCCTTCCACAATTTGATGATTGTGGACATTGCTGCTATGAACATTGGGGTACAGATGGCCCTTCTTTTCACTACATCTGTATCTTTGGGGTAAATACCTAGTAGTGCAATTGCAGGGTCATAGGGTAGCTAGATTTTTAATTTCTTAAGGAATCTCCACACTGTTTTCCAAAGTGGTTGCACCAATTTGCATTCCCACCAATAGAGTAAGAGGGTTCCCCTTTCTCCACATCCTCCAACACTTGTTGTTTACTGTCTTGTTAATTTTGGCCATTCTAACTGATGTAAGGTGGTATCTCAGTGTGGTTTTGATTTGAATCTCCCTGATGGCTAATGATGATGAATATTTTTTCATGTGTCTATTATTTGTATGTCTTCTTTGGAGAAGTGCCTGTTGATGTCTTCTGCCCATCTTTTGACATGGTTATCTGTTTTGTGTGTGTTGAGTTTGAGGAGTTCTTTATAGATCTTGGATATCAGCACTTTGTCTATAGTGTCATTTGCAAATATCTTGTTCCATTCTGTGGGTTGCCTCTTTGTTTTGTTGATGGTTTCCTTTGCTGTGCAGAAGCTTTTGATCTTGATGAAGTCCCAAAAGTTGCATTTTTTATTATTTCCTTTGCCTTTGGAGACATGTCTTGAAAGAAGTTGCTGTAGCCTATGTCAAGGATGTTACTGCCTATGTTCTCCTCTAGGATTTTGACAGATTCCTGCCTCACATTGAGGTCTTTCATCCATTTCAATTTTATCTTTGTGAATGGTGTAAGAGAATAGTTGAGTTTCATTCTTCTGTATATAGCTGTCCAATTTTCCCAGCACCATTTATTGAAGAGACTTTTCTCACTAGATATTTTTTCCTGCTTTGTCAAAGATTATTTGACCAAAGAGTTGCAGGTCCATATCTGGGTTCTCCACTCTGTTCCACTGGTCTATGTGTCTGTTTTTGTGCCGGTACCATGCTATCTTGGTGAATCAGGCAACATGGTTCCCCCAGCTTTGTTTTTCTTTTTCAACATTTCCTTAGAGATTCTGGTTCCATACAAATTGTAGGATTGTTTGTTCCAGCACTTTGAAAAATGCCAGTGGAATTTTGATCAGGAAGGCACTGAAAGTATAGATTGCTCTGGGCAGTATAGACATTTTAACAATGTTTATTCTTCTGATCCATGAGCATGGAATGGTTTTCCATTTTTTTTGTATCTTCAATTTCTTTCATGAGTGTTCTGAAGTTCCTTGAGTATAGATCCTTTACCTCTTTGGTTAGGTTTATTCCCCAGTACCTTATGGTTCTTGGTGCTATAATAAATGGAATCCATTCTCTAATTTCCCTTTCTACATTTCTATATACCTATGGATAGGTACCTAATAGACATTTTATTTTTTTTAAAGATTTTATTTATTTATTTGACAGAGAGAGATCACAAGTAGATGGAGAGGCAGGCAGAGAGAGAGAGAGAAGGAAGCAGGCTCCCTGCTGAGCAGAGAGCCTGATGCGGGACTCCATCCCAGGGACCTGAGATCATGACCTGAGCCGAAGGCAGCGGCTTAACCCACTGAGCCACCCAGGTGCCCCTAATAGACATTTTAAACTTAATATTTGCAAAAGTCAACTACTACTTCCAAAAGTCAACTATTCCTTCCAAAAGTCAACTATTCCATCCTTAAGAACCCACTACTCTATCAAATTGCTACTGGTGTAAAAAATGGTCACCATCTACAAAAAAATTAAAAATCTACAAATTATCCCAGATCCCTTGCTTTCCGCCATCATCTCTATGCAACCTTCCAGCAAGCCCTATTTGTTATACCTGTAAAATATTACTCCAAAGTGCCCATTTCTCTCCCTCTCCACTACTACCCACCCTGGTTCAAACTATTGAACAGGTTCAAATAGTTCAAACTATTCAAACAGTTTGCAGTTGCCCAGCAAACTGCAGTAATTTCTGAAAGAGATGACTGTTTTTACTCCTGCCCCTCCCCATCTCATTTTCCAAATAGCATCCAGAACAATCTTTTAAAACAATAAACCAGGGGCGCCTGGGTGGCTCAGTGTGTTAAGCCTCTACCTTCAGCTCAGGTCATGATCTCAGGATCCTGGGATTGAGCCCTGCATTGGGCTCTCTGCTCAGTGGGGAGCCTGCTTTCTCCTCTCTCTCTGCTTGCCTCTGCCTACTTGTGATCTCTCTCTGTCAAATAAATAAATAATTTTTTAAAAAAATAAACCAATTCACGCCACTTTGCTGAACAAAAACCCTGTAGTCACTTCACATTACACTGGGAATATACTCCAAACTCTTTACCTACAAGGCCCTTTATCATCAAATTTCTGCCTTACACTTTGAATCCTCTATATTTATTACTTTTTGTTGTTATTCCCTCTCGAGTATTAACTCAAGAAAGCAATGACTTTTCTGTTCAGTGTGCCTCTGCCTAGCCCTTAGAACAATGGGTGTTATATGGTAGACTCTGAATATATGTTTCTAAAAAGAAAGATTCAGGTTTCTCAAATATGAGTACAAATGTATGTGTGTAAAATGGGGGAGGAGAGAGTTGGTCATTGTGCTACTGAAATAAGGTCATTAAATATACATTTCTGAACTTTTTTTTCCCATTATACAGTAATTTGAGGGATCTTTGCTATTCAGATGGTAGGGCTTTAGTTTCTTCTTTTTAATAGCGCATAATATTGCACTAACTCAAAAATTTTTCTATTAATGGACTTTTTTCACTTTTCGCCATTTTGAATAATGCTATGATATCCCTGAACATATGTCCTTACATAAAGATATATTTATATCTGTAGACTGACTGCCAAAAATAAGACAGTTGGGTCAAAAAAGTTTTTTTAATTTAAGTAAATATTACCAAGAATAAAATTACTAAGATTTTAAGAAGCTATATGTTTTTGTATGTTTGTATTTTTTTAATTTTTTAATTTTGAATTTTATTGTTCTATCATTATCTCCTTATATGTTTTTACAATGCTAAAATACTAAAAATAATTTGTATTTTAAACTATTTTTTTACCTTTTTTTCTTATTGTTATTTTTAGTTTTGTGTTTTTACCCAGGATTAAGAAGGTCTTTCTACCTTAAAATTGTACATATAGTATCCTATATTTTCCTTTAAGATTTTTGTTGTACTATTATTTAAATTTAAAGTTTTAACCCATATGGAATAAACTTGCAAGTATAATAAGAGATGACAGGTCCACTATTATTTTTTCCAGAGCTGTTTTAGAGGTGTCAACACTATCCTATCCTCTCACTGAATTAAACTACCAGTTATATCATATGACAGTATATCATATGTATTCCATGTATCTCCATTCTCAAATATTCTGGGATAAATTCTTGTTCATTGATTTATTTATCTATCCAACATACTACTACCATATTAAATTGGTTGTGGTGGCTTTTTATTATCCTCTCACTGTGGGTATTTGTTAGTATTTACGGTTCCATATAAATTTTAAAATCATCTTAAGTAAAAGTCCATGTGGTATTCTAATTGGAATTGCATTAAATTTATGCAAATCTGGGGACAATCAATTTTAGAAGAAAACTTCACATCTAAGAATATGATTTTCTTATCCATTTACTCAGATTTTATGACTTCCAAACAGATTTTCTAATATAAATCTATCACTTTTGCCTGAATTTATTACTAAGTGCTTTTCAGTGTCCTTTTGCTATAGCTAATTATTGCCATTACAG
The DNA here is from genome assembly GCF_902655055.1 of Lutra lutra. NCBI lineage: Eukaryota > Metazoa > Chordata > Mammalia > Carnivora > Mustelidae > Lutra > Lutra lutra. The sequence goes on from NC_062282.1 coordinate 53,829,185, forward strand.
ATTCACCTATATTTTTTCTAAGTATTGCTAGAGTAGAAAAAAATGGGTTGATTTATGTTAATGTTTATTCCCTCCATTCATATTACACAATTTTTTATGGATATTCTAAAAGTCTTTGTAATTTTTTCTTGGATTGTATGGAAATATAATCCATCAGAAAAAATAGACCATTTTATTCTTGTTTTCCTAGTGTTTATTCAAGACACTGAATGCTCAAGAACTTCTAAGACAATGAATAATAATGTTGACAATAGACATGCCTGTCTAGTTCCTACTTAAATTCAAATAATATTATTTTTAACAGGAGTATTGGTTTAATTTTATATTAAAACTCTTCAAAGGGGCGCCTGGGTGGCTCAGTGGGATAAAGCCTCTGCCTTCGAATCAGGTCATGATCTCATGATCTCAGGGTCCTGGGATTGAGCCCCACAGCAGGGAGCCTGCTACCCCTGCTACCCCCACCCCCACCTCTCTGCCTACTTGTGATCTCTGTCAAATAAATAAATGAAATCTTAAAAAAAAAAACCTCTTCACAAATCATTTAACTAAACACTTTGAACCCACTATAAAATGTGCTCTATGATTAACACGATCTAATTGCCCAAGGTCTGTATATCTATGGGGTTAGTTTTTAAATAACAGTCTATATTATATTTTGTTAGTATTTTGGGGCATATTTTACTATTATAGAGAGTTGTATGTCAAAAACTATAGCTGTTGAATTTTGTCAGATACATTTCACTATTAACATGAATTGTTTATTTTAGTGTGTTAATATAATTAATTATTATTTCTGGATATTAAAATAATTTTGCTGTCCTTAAATAAACTCTACATTTTTTTCTTACCATGGAGCAAAGTCTTTATTTTTTTTTTAATTTTTTTATTTTTTATAAACATATATTTTTATCCCCAGGGGTACAGGTCTGTGAATCGCCAGGTTTACACACTTCACAGCACTCACCATAGCACATACCCTCCCCAATGTCCATAACCCCACCCCCCTTCTCCCAACCCCCTCCCCCCATCAACCCTCAGTTTGTTTTGTGAGATTAAGAGTCACTTATGGTTTGTCTCCCTCCCAATCTCATCTTGTTTCATTTATTCTTCGCATACTCCCTTAACCCCCCCATGTTGCATCACCACTTCCTCATATCAGGGAGATCATATGACAGTTGTCTTTCTCCAATTGACTTATTTCGCTAAGCATGATACCCTCTAGTTCCATCCACGTCGTCGCAAATGGCAAGATTTCATTTCTTTTGATGGCTGCATAGTATTCCATTGTATATATATATATATATACCACCTCTTCTTTATCCATTCATCTGTGGATGGACATCTAGGTTCTTTCCATAGTTTGGCTATTGTAGACATTGCTGCTATAAACATTTGGGTGCACGTGCCCCTTCGGATCACTATGTTTGTATCTTTAGGGTAAATACCCAGTAGTGCAATTGCTGGGTCAGAGGGTAGTTCTATTTTTAACATTTTGAGGAACCTCCATGCTGTTTTCCAGAGTGGTTGCACCAGCTTGCATTCCCACCAACAGTGTAGGAGGGTTCCCCTTTCTCCGCATCCTCGCCAGCATCTGTCATTTCCTGACTTGTTAATTTTAGCCATTCTGACTGGTGTGAGGTGATATCTCATTGTGGTTTTGATTTGTATTTCCCTGATGCTGAGTGATGTGGAGGACTTTTTCATGTGTCTGTTGGCCATCTGGATGTCTTCTTTGCAGAAATGTCTGTTCATGTCTTCTGCCCATTTCTTGATTGGATTGTTTGTTCTTTGGGTGTTGGGTTTGCTAAGCTCTTTATAGATTTTGGACACTAGCCCTTTATCTGATACATCGTTTGCAAATATCTTCTCCCATTCTGTCAGTTGTCTTTTGGTTTTGTTAACTGTTTCCTTTGCTGTGCACAAGCTTTTGATCTTGATGAAATCCCAAAAGTTCATTTTTGCCCTTGTTTCTGTTGCCTTTGGCGATGTTCCTAGGAAGACGTTGCTGCAGCTCAGGTCGAAGAGGTTGCTGCCTGTGTTCTCCTCAAGGATTTTGATGGATTCCTTTCTCACATTGAGGTCCTTCATCCATTTTGAGTCTATTTTCACGTGTGGTGTAAAGAAATGGTCCAGTTTCATTTTTCTGCATGTGGCCATCCAATTTTCCCAACACCATTTATTGAAGAGGCTGTCTTTTTTCCATTGGACATTCTTTTCTGCTTTGTCAAAGATGAGTTGACCATAGAGTTGAGGGTCTATTTCTGGGCTCTCTATTCTGTTCCATTGATCTATGTGTCTGTTTTTGTGCCAGTACCATGCTGTCTTGATGATGACAGCTTTGTAATAGAGCTTGAAGTCCGGAATTGTGATGCCACCAACTTTGGCTTTCTTTTTCAATATTCCTTTGGCTATTCGAGGTCTTTTCTGGTTCCATATAAATTTTAGGATTATTTGTTCCATTTCTTTGAAAAAAATGGATGGTACTTTGATAGGAATTGCATTAAATGTGTAGATTGCTTTAGGTAGCATAGACATTTTCACAATATTTATTCTTCCAATCCAGGAGCATGGAACATTTTTCCATTTCTTTGTGTCTTCCTCAATTTCTTTCATGAGTACTTTATAGTTTTCTGAGTATAGATTCTTAGTCTCTTTGGTTAGGTTTATTCCTAGGTATCTTATAGTTTTGGGTGCAATTGTAAATGGGATGGACTCCTTAATTTCTCTTTCTTCTGTCTTGTTGGTGGTGTAGAGAAATGCAACTGATTTCTGTGCATTGATTTTATATCCTGACACTTTACTGAATTCCTGTACAAGTTCTAGCAGTTTTGGAGTGGAGTCTTTTGGGTTTTCCACATAGAGTATCATATCATCTGCGAAGAGTGATAGTTTGACTTCTTCTTTGCCGATTTGGATGCCTTTAATTTCCTTTTGTTGTCTGATTGCTGAGGCTAGGACTTCTAGTACTATGTTGAATAGCAGTGGTGATAACGGACATCCCTGCCGTGTTCCTGACCTTAGCGGAAAAGCTTTCAGTTTTTCTCCATTGAGAATGATATTTGCGGTGGGTTTTTCATAGATGGCTTTGATAATATTGAGGTATGTGCCCTCTATCCCTACACTTTGAAGAGTTTTGATCAGGAAGGGATGCTGTACTTTGTCAAATGCTTTCTCAGCATCTAATGAGAGTATTATATGGTTCTTGCTCTTTCTTTTATTAATGTGTTGTATCATATTGATTGATTTGTGGATGTTGAACCAACCTTGAAGCCCTGGAATAAATCCCACTTGGTCGTGGTGAATAATCCTTTTAATGTACTGTTGAATCCTATTGGCTAGTATTTTGGTGAGAATTTTCATATCTGTGTTCATTATGGATATTGGTCTATAGTTCTCTTTTTTGATGGGATCCTTGTCTGGTTTTGGGATCAAGGTGATGCTGGCCTCATAAAATGAGTTTGGAAGTTTTCCTTCCATTTCTATTTTTGGAACAGTTTCAGGAGAATAGGAATTAGTTCTTCTTTAAATGTTTGGTAGAATTCCCCCGGGAAGCCATCTGGCCCTAGGCTTTTGTTTGTTTGGAGATTTTTGATGACTGTTTCAATCTCCTTACTGGTTATGGGTCTGTTCAGGTTTTCTATTTCTTCCTGGTTCAGTTGTGGTAGTTTATATGTCTCTAGGAATGCATCCATTTCTTCCAGATTGTCAAATTTGTTGGCGTAGAGTTGCTCATAGTATGTTCTTATAGTTGTCTGTATTTCTTTGGTGTTCGTTGTGATCTCTCCTCTTTCATTCATGATTTTATTTATTTGGGTCCTTTCTCTTTTCTTTTTGATAAGTCTGGCCAGGGGTTTATAAATCTTATTAATTCTTTCAAAGAACCAGCTCCTAGTTTCATTGATTTGTTCTATTGTTTTTTTGGTTTCTATTTCATTGATTTCTGCTCTAATCTTTATGATTTCTCTTCTCCTGCTGGGTTTAGGGTTTCTTTCTTGTTCTTTCTCCAGCTCCTTTAGGTGTAGGGTTAGGTTGTGTACCTGAGACCTTTCTTGTTTCTTGAGAAAGGCTTGTACCGCTATATATTTTCCTCTCAGGACTGCCTTGTTGTATCCCACAGATTCTGAACCGTTGTGTTTTCATTATCATTTGTTTCCATAAATTTTTTCAATTCTTCTTTAATTTACTGGTTGACCCATTCATTCTTTAGAAGGATGCTGTTTAGTCTCCATGTATTTGGGTTCTTTCCAAATTTCCTCTTGTGATTCAGTTCTTGCTTCAGAGCATTGTGTCTGAAAATATGCAGGGAATGATCCCAAACTTTTGATACCGGTTGAGACCTGATTTAGGACCAATGATGTGATCTATTCTGGAGACTGTTCCATGTGCACTAGAGAAGAATGTATATTCTGTTGCTTTGTGATGAAATGTTCTGAATATATCTGTGATGTCCATCTGGTCCAGTGTGTCATTTAAAGCCTTTATTTCCTTGTTGATCTTTTGATTGGATGATCTGTCCATTTCAGAGAGGGGAGTGTTAAAGTCCCCTACTATTATTGTATTATTGTTGTGTTTCTTTGATTTTGTTATTAATTGGTTTATATAGTTGGATGCTCCCACATTAGGGACATAGATATTTAAAATTGTTAGATCTTCTTATTGGACAGATCCTTAGAGTATGATATAGAGTCCTTCCTCATCTCTTATTATAGTCTTTGGCTTAAAATCTAATTGATCTGATATAAGGATTGCCACCCCTGCTTTCTTCTGATGTCCATTAGCATGTAAATTGTTTTCCACCCCCTCACTTTAAATCTGGAGGTGTCTTCAGGTCTAAAATGAGTTTCTTGTAGGCAACATATAGATGGGTTTTGTTTTTTTATCCATTCTGATACCCTGTCTTTTGATTGGGGCATTTAGCCCATTAACATTCAGGGTAACTATTGAGATATATGAATTTAGTGCCATTGTATTGCCTGTAAGGTGACTGTTCCTGTATATTGTCTCTGTTCCTTTCTGATCTACTAGTTTTATGCTCTCTCTTTGCTTAGAGGACCCCTTTCAATATTTCCTGTAGAGCTGGTTTGGTGTTTGCAAATTCTTTCAGTTTTTGTTTGTCCTGGATGCTTTTAATCTCTCCTTCTATTTTCAATGATAGCCTAGCTGGATATAGTATTCTTGGCTGCATGTTTTTCTCGTTTAGCGCTCTGAATATATCATGCCAGCTCTTTCTGGCCTGCCAGGTCTCTGTGGATAAGTCTGCTGCCGATCTAATATTTTTACCATTGTATGTTACAGACTTCTTTTCCCGGGCTGCTTTCAGGATTTTCTCTTTGTCACTAAGACTTGCAAATTTTACTATTAGGTGATGGGGTGTGGACCTATTCTTATTGATTTTAAGGGGGGTTCTCTGCACCTCCTGGATTTTGATGCTTGTTCCCTTTGCCATATTGGGGAAATTCTCTCCAATAATTCTCTCCAATATACCTTCTGCTCCCCTCTCTGTTTCCTCTTCTTCTGGAATCCCAATTATTCTAATGTTGTTTTGTCTTATGGTGTCACTTATCTCTCGAATTCTCCCCTCAAGGTCCAGTAGCTGTTTGTCCCTCTTTTGCTCAGCTTCTTTATTGTCTGTGATTTGGTCCTCTATATCGCTAATTCTTTCTTCTGCCTCATTTATCCTAGCAGTGAGAGCCTCCATTTTTTATTGCATCTCATTAATAGCTTTTTTTTATTTCAACTTGGTTAGATTTTAGTTCTTTTATTTCTCCAGAAAGGGCTTTTATATCTCCCAAGAGGGTTTCTCTAATATCTTCCATGCCTTTTTCGAGTCCGGCTAGAACCTTGAGAATCGTCATTCTGAACTCTAGATCTGACATATTACCAATGTCTGTATTGATTAGGTCCCTAGCCTTTGGTACTGCCTCTTGTTCTTTTTTTTGTGGTGAATTTTTCTGCCTTGTCATTTTGTCCAGATAAGAGTATATGAAGGAGCAAGTAAAATACTAAAAGGGTGGCAAAGACCCCAGGAAAATATGCTTTAACCAAATCAGAAGAGATCCCAAATCTTGGGGGGGGGGGAAGGGGATAAAAAGAGGTTCAGAAAGAAAAAAAGGAAACAGTTTAAAAAAAAGAAAACAATAAAGAAAAAATATAAAAAAGAAATATATATATATATATATATGTATATATATATATTAGATAAACTAGTTTAAAAATGTTTAAAAAGAAAAGGGTAAAAGTTAAAAAAAATTTAGAAGAAGAAAAAAAATTGAAAAAGAAAAAAAATTAAATTAACTGCAAAACTAAAGAATCATGGGGAGAAAGCCATGAGTTCCATGCTTTGCTTTCTCTTCCCCTGGAATTCCGCAGCTCTCCTTGGTATTGAAACTGCACTCCTTGGTAGATGAACTTGGTCCTGGCTGGATTTCTTGTTGATCTTCTGGGGGATGGGCCTGTTGTAGTGATTCTCAAGTGTCTTTGCCCCAGGCAGAATTGCACCCGTCCTTAGCAGGGCTGGGATGAGTAATCCACTCGGGTTTGCTTTCGGGAGCTTTTGTTCCCTGAGCGCTTTCCATAGAGTTCCGGAGGTTGGAATGAAAATGGAGGCCTCCCAGTCTCCAGCCCAGAGGAGCCGAGAGCTCGGGGCCCCACTCTTCAGTGCACCCTCAGAGAATAGCACCCAATTACTCCCGTCTCCCTGGCCTCCATCCGCGCTCCGAGTTCACCGAGGCTGCGACCAGTTCAAGGTAACCCCGAGCTGAGAGCTCACTTCTCGGCTCTGTCTCTGTAGCTGGCTTCCCCGTTCTAATACCTGCAAACTCTGTGACACTCAGACCCCCCCTGATCCTTCTGTGACTCTGCGGGACCTGAGGCCACGCTGACCCCACGTGGGCTTCACCCCGGTTTAGCCTCTGGACTGATGTCCCTCAGCAGAACAGACTTTTAAAAATCCTGATTTTGTGCTCCGTTGCTCCGCCGCTTGCCAGGACCCAGCCCCTCCCCCCGCAGTCTATCTTCCCGTCGCTTTGGATTCACTTCTCCGCCAGTCCTGCCTTTCAGAAAGTGGTTGATTTTCTGTTTCTAGAATTGCTGTTCTTCTTCTCTTCGATCTCCCATTGGATTTGTGGGTGTTTGCAATCTTTAGATAAGCTATCTAGCTGATCTCCTGCTACCTGAAGTAGTCTCAGCCTGCTACTTCTCCACCATCTTGACTCCTCCCAATAAACTCTACATTTTAATGGTATATTATTGCTTGACGCATTTCTGAACCACTGGTCAATATTTTGTCAAGAATTTTGTTCAATATTTAGACGTTAAAGTAATCTATAGTCTCATTTTTATACTACATATTCATATATCTTTTTTACATATCTTAAATAGATAGTTATTAAAGCAATTTTGGTTTTAAAAAATGGATTGGAAAACAATCTTTCTATGCCCTGTACTACTGTAAATGCCATTAGAATATTCTGATCTTTAAACCAAACCTAAATTCAGTGGTGTATCCATTGAGTCCCAACTGTTGATCAGTAATAAATATCAGCAGTGCCTAGGTGCCTCAGTGGGTTGAGCCTTTGCCTTTGGCTCAGGTCATGGTCTCAGGGTCCTGGGATCGAGCCCTGCATTGGGATCTCCCCTCCACAGGGAGTCTACTTCCCCCCCTCTCTCTGCCTGCCTCTCTGCCTGCTTGTGATTTCTCTCTCTGTCAAATAAATAAATAAAATCTTTTAAAAAATAGCAAATATCACTACACACCTACCAAATTGGCTGAAACTTAAAAGACTGACAATATCAAATGTTGGCAAGGGTATGGATTTGTTGGAATTCTCATACACCACTAGTGGGAATGTAAAATGGGTCAACCTAGTCAAACTAGTTTGATAGTTCCTGGAAAAGTGAAATATATCCACCATATAATCCAGACATTCCTATTCAATCCAAGAGAATTGAAAACATATTAATTCCAGGGCAAGTATACAAATGACCATAGCAGCATTATTTCTAATAAGCTCAAAGCTAGAAACAATCCATAGTCCATCACCAAATCAAAGGATAACCAACTGTGATATAAGCATCAAAAGAATACTACTGAGCAAAATAAAGGAATTCTTGATACATGCAAAAGCATGAATGAAACTCAAAATAATTATGCAGATTATAAGAATACAGACAAAATAATCACATACAAAATAACCACATCCATTTATTTAAGTTATAGAAAATGTAAATGAATTTATAGTGAAAGAAAGTAGACCAGGGTTACCTGAGACAACAGAACCAAGGACTGGGGGATGGAAGGAGTAAAAGACACAATAAATCTTTTGGGAATAATATATATGTTCATTATCATTGTTACAGTGATGTTTCCATATATATGTATGAAACACTTCTCAAACTGCACTCTTTAAATATGTGCAGATTATTGTATGTCAGTTATGTCTCAATAAAGCTGTTTTAGAACTCCTTAAGTCCCTCTCTAGTCTGTAAACTAACAAAAGATGAGAGACTTGTAGAGACCAAGATGGGGAGTGTGAGTCCTCAAGTGAGACTGCCATGTGAATCTGGCTTCCTCTCATGTCAAACAGAGGTCTGTCACAGCTGACAAACAAAATCTTATTGCTAAATCTTAAAACTTTCAGTGATACATTATGAAACTAAAGGGCAAAACAAGATAAATAAAAATATTAGAGCAACCATAATACATAAAAATATGAATCAACTGAATTACATACCTTTGACACTGATTGCATTTATGTCATTTAATATGATGATAATCATAATGTACTTGGTGCATATGTACCTTTAAATAAACTCAATTAACAAAGAGCATTCATCAACATTCATTCCAAAAAACCATGTTTAATGATATCCTTAGGAATTAGAAGCTTAAATCTTGTCATTAATTTTTAAAGCAGTGTATATGAATTTGATTAATGAACTCTAGGTACTGATTAAGCTATCTACTTGTGTATGCATTTGTCTACCAAAAACTCATTGTAATTCAGCAACATCATTAACTCTAATGGTTATTGCTGAAAATGAGGGTGTTGTTAATATGGCCATCAGCATTAGCACATTAAAGACACTTTCCCACACAGCTCCCCTCCCCAGCTTTAGTGACTTGATTTTGTTTCGACAAAATGGAGAAGTACTTAATAGGATCTGATTTTGATTTATAGCCGTAGCACTTGAAATAGCAAAGGAAAATTCTTTATTCTCCTATAGAAGAATATATGAATGCATTCCAGAACCTAATTTAGCTATGAAAAAATATTTTATGTATATAAATATGAAAAATTTTCAAGTTATATTGTTAAGTGAAAAAATAAATTAAAGAATGACCCTGTTTTAAAACATAAATCACAAGAGATGCTGAACTCTGGGAAACAAACAGGGCTGCTGGAGGGGAGGTAGGTGGGGGGAAGGGATAATTGGGTGATGGGCATTAAGGAGGGCGTTTGATGTAATGAGTGCTTGGTATTATATACAATTAATGAATCACTAAATTCTACCTGTGAAAATAAATAAATAAATATATATATATATATTTTTTTTTAATTAAAATGTGAACCAAAATCACTCTACAGTACATGCATAAACCTTTTTTTAGAATAGAAATGAAAAAAATTCTTCCCAAAATATCAACATCAGCTACCTTAGGCTGGATGGCAAAGACATAGATTATTTGCCTCCCTTTTATTATTACAGAACATATAATTTACCTTTTTAATTTTTATAAAATCTGAAAAGAAATATTATCCCTCAAAAACACTTAGTTTCAAAAGTCCTAGGAAAAGTCTCCTCTTAAAGTAAAAACATACAATATGCAAATAACATTATTTATTCAAATCAATAAAGTTAGTTTAATGAATTATCAAATACTGAGGAGGCATAAGTATGCTGTCTTACAACACTGCAAGATAAGCTTCGTTATCTTCATTTTGCAGATGAAGAAATGAAGGTTCAGAGAAAATAAAGTTTATTTTCAAAGTCACATATTTACCTAACATAGAAGCTAATTCAAACCCAAGTCTAGGTCTAAAGGTCAGGTTTTTGAATACGCAATATTACTTCTATACATTCATACCCATTTTGAAACATTTACAAAGCATGTCCAACAATGCAAATTTATAAGGGACTAAATATTATAGAGCAGACTCTCTGCCTCTAAGAAACACTTTATCTTGAGAGAGAGATAAGGCACAGCCAAGTGAAAAACAATATAGCAATCATTAACCAAATCATGATGGAAGAGGTTACATCCAGCTCATTCATCTCTGCTTATTTCTATGCCTTCCATTCAGTGGATGCTTATCAAACATTTGTTGAATGAATAATATCTTTCATTGTGTAATATAAATGTATTAAAATGTTTGATAGTATTCAAATGTGTTCTGCCCAAAGCACATGCTAATACTGTGCAAATCCAACATGGACAAAATACAAACCATGATGCATTTCTCTTTGCCTAGAGCATTGATATTACTTCAACCACAGAACCTTATGTGCCCTCTTTTGCCAAGAAGAGAATACATGTATAGGCTACCTGGTTGGGGATATGTGTTGTCCATTGCCCTGACGAGAGAGCTCCCTAGGTAAAGCTTACTGGTATTTTTAGTCGTTTCTCACCTCAGACTCCCAGAAGCACATGCCAATTGAATAAAGTTAATTGGCACTTAGAAACATTTCTAAATATAAGGTATTGGGCCTGAAAATTGAAAATAGACTCAAGTGAAAGAGATAAATTCATGTCTCCCAAGGGATCATTCATTCCCTTTGGAGGAATTTTGCCTGTTTTCCAGACAGCAAGAATAATGTCTGAGTACTCTCACAGGCCAGGTCACTTTCCATGTGACCTATACAGGCTCTTCTACTGGAATTTGTGTTTTATAGTTTCATGCTTGCATGAAAATGATTTTTAAAATGCTTGGATTCCTAAGCGAAAGACTCTGTTAACATTGCATCCACCTGAATATCTGAAACAGGCACTCAGAAAGAATACATAAAATTAGCTAGCAATGGCTTTTTTTAGTAAACATAATCCTAAGTCTTTAATATGGTTGTTTTATGTGCCAAAAAGTATGTATATACACATATATGTATACATATTCATATATATTTGTTGCTAAGAAGTAGCAAGTTCAGATATACAACAAGTCAAATGCCTCCTTCGTTATCCACTATGGGATAATCAATATTTACAATTTTAAATCTATTATTTTTTAATAAGAATTGTATAATATATAATATATGTAATTTGTTAATATATAGTTTGTAAAGTTGGGAAAGACTCCATTTATTCATTCATTCTCTCATTCATTTTTTAACTAAAAATATTTTACTTAATAAAATTGTTTTTATACATTTTATCAACCTCATGTAATAATGGTGTTGCTAGATAAACATGGATTTCACAGCCATTCACACAGATGTGCAAACATTTACTCAAACATTTGTCATTTTCTCACATTCATTCAAATAAAATTATGCTTCTCAAATCCCAGTATATTCTTAGATATTACAATGACTTTTTTTTTTTTTTTAGGAATAAACCTAACAAAAGAGATAAAAGATCTGTACCCTGAAAAACCTAAAACACTGATGAAAGAAATTGAAGAGAGCCCAAAGAAATGGAAAAATATTCCATGCTCATGGATTGGAGGAACAAATATTGTCAAAATGTCTATACTACTCAAGGCAATCTACACATTTGATGCAAACCCTATCAAAATACCACAAGCATTTTTCACAGAGCTAGAAAAAGCAATCCTAAAGTTTGTATGGAATGATAAGAGATCCCAAATAGCCAAAGCAATCTTGAAAAACAAAAGCAAAGCTGGAGACATCACATTTCCAGACTTTAAATTATAAAACAAAGCTCTAGTGATCAAGATAGTAAGGTACTGGCATGAAAACAGACACGTAGGGGCGCCTGGGTGGCTCAGTGGGTTAAGGCCTCTGCCTTGGGCTCGGGTCGTGGTCCCGGGGTCCTGGGATCGAGCCCCACATTGGGCTCTCTGGGCGGCGGGGAGCCTGCTTCCCCTTCTCTCTCTCTCTCTGTCTGCCTCTCTGCCTGCTTGTGATCTCTGTCTGTCAAATAAATAAATAAAATCTTTAAAAAAAAAAAAAAACAGACACGTAGATCACTGGCACAGAATAGAAAACCCAGAAATGAACTCGCAACTATATGGTCAAAGCCTTTGACAAAGCAGGAAAGAATGTCCAAAGGAAAAAAAGACAGTCTCTTCAGCAAATGGTGTTGGGAAAACTGGACAGCAACATACAGAAGAAAGAAACTCAACCCCTTTCTTACACCATACACAAAAATAAATTCAAACTGGATGAAAGACCTAAATATGAGACAGGAATTCATCAAAATCCCAGAGGAGAACACAGGCAGTAAACTTTTTGACATCTTTGACAACTTCTTACTGCATATGTCTTCAGAGGCAAGGGAAACAAAAGCAAAAATGAACTGTTGGGACTTCATTAAGATAAAAATCTTCTTCGGAATGAAGGAAGCAACAAAACTAAAAGGCAACCTACAGAATGGGAGAAAACATTTGCAAATGACATATCCAATAAAGGGTTAGTATCCAAAATCTATAAAGAACTTATTAAACTCAACACCAAAAGAATTAATAACCCAGGGGCGCCTGGGTGGCTCAGTGGGTTAAGCCGCTGCCTTCGGCTCAGGTCATGATCTCAGAGTCCTGGGATCGAGCCCCACATCGGGCTCTCTGCTCAGCGGGGAGCCTGCTTCCTCCTCTCTCTCTGCCTGCCTCTCTGCCTGCCTGTGATCTCTCTGTCAAATAATTAAATAAAAAATCTTAAAAAAAAAATTAATAACCCAGTTAAAAAAGGGCAGAAGACATGAACAGATATTTTTCACTCATTCATTTTTGATTCAAGTAAGTATTAACAACATATTATGTGTAAAGCAACGGGCCAGGCACTGAATTTTCAAAATGTTTTTAAAAATGTTCAGTAATTGTTTTAAATACAATTATTCAAAGTATCAACTGAAGTAACTATAAAAAGTATTTTGATAGCTGGAATAACAATCTGAAGAATCCATGCTTATACACTTCAGTATCTTACACAATATCTGTTAACACTAGTTTTACTATTTTATCAGTTGAATGTACTACTAAATGTTTTTACTTTTCAAAATCATAAATAAATGTTGACAAATGTAAATGGTCATTAGCTGCATTGAAATCTTTCAGACCTGCTATGAAATGTGTTCTCAATGGGATATTAATTAATTTCAGAGACACACATTTCAGTTGATTACCACTGAGCAAGACATAAATGCTACAGGACATCGCTGCTAAAGAGGTGTCTTGCTTTTGGAATAAGTTATAGAATGAACTGGCTTTTCTTTTTTCTTTCCTTTTTTAAAAAAGGAGAGCTATTAGGATACTTTATCTATTCCAATTTTACTTAAAAATAAAAAACAGTCATCAAATAATTAGATCTTCTTTACCTCAGAAATTCTACTTCCATAAATTTTTCTTAAGCAATAATTATGAATTTGCACAAAAAATACTTAACAAAAGTGTGCTTCAAACACTGTTTATAATAAAAAAAACTGGAGAAAAAACTATTAAATGGGAAAATTTATTCATATATAGTGTATATGTCTAAGTCCCTGTATTTTTTTATTCAAATTCAATCAGCCAACATATAGTATATCACTAGTTTTTGATGTATTATTCAGTGATTCATTAGTTGCATATAACACCCAGTGCTCATTACATTATATACAGTATATTTATATACTATATACTATATATGCTTACTTATATATACATATATATGTGTAGTGTATATATATATGTGTGTGTGTGTGTGTATGTATATATAATTTTTTAATTACAAGTGGGTCTAATGATATATGCCAAGAGGCAAATAACAATCTGGGATCAGTAGTGGTAGTTTTCTTTCATCTTTGCTTTAGTATTCAGACTTTTCTTTCTATAGAAGGCTTGTACTGTTCTTATGATGAGAAAAACATTATTTGAAACAAATATATTTTTAAAAAACTTAATACTGAGGTTTTGTAATTCTTAAGCATCAAATATATTCTTCATAAATTAGTCCCTACCCATTTTATAAGCTTCATGAAATGCAAAGTTGATCTCACTGACCTCTACAAATTTTTTTACTGACTCCAATCTTCATGGCTTTCCCATCCCTTCTCAAGCTAAATCCCAAAGACATCTCATATATACCATTGAGAAAGTTCTTTTCTCTGAATCTCGGGTTTTCTTCTCTGTAAAATGAAGGTAGTAAAAGAGCTTCTCTTTGTACATTAACATTTAATACATTTATGATATTCTATGATGGTCTAGGAAATATTACCAATATACCCCTCACTGACTTGGTTAGTTCAGTATATATCTTCATATCCTTACAGGTTAACTTAGTTTATTATTTTCCATTAAACAAAAACATACCCATTAGGCATACATTTTCTCTTCTAGTATACTGAATCTTCTTAAGGCACAATCTTTGTAGTGAACATATATTGTTTTATCTCAACAACCCACCCTTAGTCCATGTGATTTTCATGAAATCATGAACTCAAGAGTGTTCATGTTACCCAGGTCTGTCAATCAATGAACTTCAAGTAAAGGTGTAAGTCCAGAATAGCATGAAAGAAAGGTTCTTACAGTCAATGTGTGAACACTAGGTGGGAGAATTTTATTTATACTGGTAGATACTACGTTATAGCTGGACTTACTTGTCCAGCTTTGATAGTAAACATTCTGTTTTTTCAGAATAATGTAAATCTTATATGTAACAAAAGCATGAAGGCCAAAATGAAGCTAGAGTTGTTGATTACCATTTACCCTGAATGCATAAAAACCATGTAAAAATCAGAAGATGTGGCCAACACACAGAAGGCATCAAAACAGAGAGATGGAAGAAGGAAAAGAAAAATGCTAATGATCTCAGTTACATGTCTGGGCCAATATGTCCCTAAATTGATCCCACATCCTGGACTTAGTATGATAGAACATATTCCTTTTAACTATTTAAACTAATCTGAGCTTCTGGGCCCTGTAATCAGAAGAATCCTGATACATAAGAATTAGGAATTAGCCTATTTATTTTTGGTTTTGTTTTTGTTTTTCTATTTTAGAGCTCTCCCTAATACCCACAAAAAATTCTATACCCTATAGCACTCACAATATTTACTGATTTAAATACATGAGATAATGTTTTCAACCAATTAATTTTTAATCTCCTATCAAGCAACATATAATTTTTTTCATAGATTTCAAAAAGTATAGCCAATAAATTCTGAAACTATTTAGAATACGAAGCTTACATTTCTACTACTCTGGTGTCAAAGTTGGCAGACACTCTGTTCCATGGCAAATCATCACTAAGCAAAAGAAGAAGGAAAACTACTTCTTTCCTATAAAATTACTGTAGGATCAGAATTGGACATGTGCATCACTTCAAATCCTCTCTGCCTCATCCCTTAGTCCAGTTATAGATGTGGCCATAGCCCATCACCTCCAGACTGGATGGGGAACCTCTTGCTTCCTCTGTCCAGGATTCTCTGATGCCCCAGGCTGGAATGCCTGAAGGAATTTGTTCCTCAATAGCAGAAACACAAAGAGAAAATGCAGGAAATGAAACACTTTTTGACTGCTGTGTGGAAACCCAGGCTAAATTAGTTCATTTCATAATAATCTCAAAACTATTCCTCACCATCCCTAAGCATGCTGACCTAATAGAAGGTTACTGGCATGGCCTTCTACATATCTACTGGAAGTGGTCAGTCAGTTTCAAAAAGCTACCAGACCATTTGTAGAAATAATTGATGGACTTTTTTTTTTTCCTTTTTTTTTTTTTCTTTTCCTGAACTGGCTGATGAATGTGATCTTCTAAAAAACAACCCATGACCCAGTAGCTCAACTTAGCCCCTGATGTTTCCATTTTAATTTACATTCTCTTTACTTATAATGAAAATATTTACTTACTTACTTGTAATGACATTGACTTTGACTTAGATTTGGAAGTTATTAATTTTGAGGCTGAGAATTTCCAGCTATGACAAATTATCACATCAAGACTCTTTGGTACATAAAAAACATTTAACAAACTGATCCTTCAACACAGTTCTAACAAATTAAAAACTCAATGGCATTTCTATTGTTGTGTAGTTTGTCCCATCAATAGAAACAATCCTTTTCTTTAATCACCAGACTATTTTTCCTTTCCCAATATTCTTAGCATAAAAATTCACATATCTATCAATTTTCTGGCCGTAAAACATAATTAAATGTCTTGAACTTTTTGCTAAATATTTTAGGGCTCTTTTTACTCACTTACTCATATCATTAATGTTAGCATAAGATTTTATATACCTATTCTCCGTAAATCTATAACTCTACCAGGGAATACCATTCTGTTTAATACTTGTGAGAAAATAGTATCATTTGAAACATGGGCAATTTATGGAGACTTTAAAACATTATAATTTGTTTCCAAAGGTCAGCTTAGCTGCCTTTCCTATACCCTTTATGGATTTTAAACTATAACGGTGTTACTCACATGAAAGAAAATACAAAACAGAATGTGCAGTGGTCTGGCCATCAGGAGACCTTACTCTACTCCAGGTTCTAGTAATCACCAGCCACATGGTATTTTCAAATTATATTTGTCCCTTCTCTTCTCAGAACAAAAAGAATAATAACACTCACTTATTGGAAATAAAATAGAAAAAAATTCTGAAGCATGTCTGAAAAATATATATTCATTTTTACACCTCTACTATTTAAGGTCAATAATAATAATAGCAGCCTTACTAACATTAGTGTATTTATTATCTATTCTATGCCTATTTGCTAAAGCCATTTTTCATTTTTTCATTAAGAGTGAAAATAAAAAATGTTATATTTTGCCCTTCTACAATATGCTAGGAACTAGGCTGAATTTTTTATTTTTTATCTTATGAATTTTAATATTTTAATATAATGATTTCTCCATTCTGTAAATGAAGGTTCAAAAAAGGAGACTATATTTGAAGCCATAACTTTCTGTCTCAAATTCTCAGTCTAAAGAATGGATATAATGTGATAAATCTTAAAAAAGGAAAGATATTGAGTGCTATTGGGGCTTAAGATAGGGAGACCTACTTTAATGCAGAATCTGGAAAATATTCCTAAAGGAACTGTCATTCAAGCAGAACTAAAGAATGAAATTAAGTTAACTAGGAGAAACAGGAATCGGTGGAAACATCCTAGGCATGTGGGGAAATACGGACAAGGCTCTGTGGTTGGCATAAGCATGGAAGAAGACATAACTAAAGGTCAATGAGAATGAAGAAACTGAGGGAATGCCTTCACCACAGAGGTTCTATAGATCATGTTAAGGTTTTTAAGCAAAAGTGAGTTCAGTGTAGGGAGACCTAGCGTTTTGGAAGAAGCTGTTAAAATGTTTTGTTGGTCAGGGTGCCTAGGTAGCTAAGTGGATTGAGTCTCTGCCTTCGTTTAGGGTCATGATCCCGGGGTCCTGGGATCGAGCCCCGCATCGGGCTCTCTGCTCGGCAGGGAGCCTGCTTCTCCCTCTCTCTCTGCCTGCCTCTCTGCCTACTTGTGCTCTTTCTCTGTCAAATAAATAAATAAAAATCCTTTAAAAAAAAATGTTTTGTTGGTCAAAGTCTACACTTTACCAAGACTTTGACTTATCAAGATTCAACCCCATGTAATTGTAAAGATATACCTTTTCTTATTTTATTAGAAAAAAAAAAAAAAACAAAAAAACCTTTCTCAAATTATCAGGGAACTCACAGATACCCAGATATCTGACCACAACTTTTTCTTAGTTTTCTTTGGAAGTCCATACATCATATATATATATATATATATATATATATGTGTGTGTGTGTGTGTATACATATATACATACTTTTTTTTAACTAAGATTTTCTATGTACCACACATCATGCAGGGTATTGTCAATACAGCAGTAAACCTCAGTCTTGCCCTTACTGAGGCTTTTATTTGGCATGATTCTACAAATTATGAGAGTGTAAAGGAAAGGAAAAAAGTATAAATGGGAATGATAAATGGAACCAAATGTATCTCATTTAGATGGGTAGCAAGGACATCCTCCCCAAGGAACAATATTTGAACTGAGATCTGAAAGACATTGGAATGAGGCAGATAAAACAACCAGAATGGGGAGCAGTACTGCAAAAGATATCTAGCCCATGGGAAGACACAGAGTGGGAAATAATTTGATGTGCACAGGAGCAGGAAAAAAAAGCAAGTATTTGAGGGGTATAGTATATAGGAGGAAGACTGGGCCAAGGTACAGGTGAATTAGAAAATAAGGACCAAATCATGGAAGTTCTTCTGGGCTATGATAAGACTGTGTCTTTAATTTGAACTGTAGCACCAGAGTACAGTTCTAGAACCATTCACAGTCTTTTTGGAAAGAGCTCCTAATGGTTATTGGTTATAGCCACCCATGAGTCTTACCTCTTCCTGTTTTGATTCTTCGACACAAGACACTCATATACATGCATATCACAGACTCTGTACTTTCAGAGAAAGAGCAGGCTAAGCCATATTATAAAACCTCCACTAGCTTTGGGACAAAGAGAGGTCCTGAGTTTACATGAGGTCATTCTTTGAGTCAGAGCCCCAATAAAGTTAGATATCCTCCTGGCAAATTTATAGCCTTACCTAAAATTTCCCTCCTTATGGCATACTTACCAGCTCCTAGCCCTGTATCCACTGGTGTGCTGAGTGACCCAAATAAAAAAATACTTAGTGGGCCCTTAATATATACCTATGCATTGAAGAAATTGAAAAACTACAAAAGAACTATACCCTGGTCTTAAGTAGCTTAAATGTACTAGGCATAGAAAATATCTCGAGTTCAAGCCCAGAATACAGCAAAAGTCACAGGATGAGACAAAATAAAATTCAGAGGAGATGAGAATGGAAAGGGATCAGACATTGCTTCTTGGAAGGAATATTTTAACTGCAACCCAACTGTCTCATAGTTTCAACAAAAACTAAGTAATAGTAAATGTTTTAAGAAAACTGGCTAGAAGCTCTTCAAAGCTATAAATGGAAAATAAGACGCATTGGTTGATTTCAATTTCTACTGGTACAGGCCAAGCTCCTGCTTCCCTCTACATGTGCTGAAAACAGTTTGAAAGTTCCCCTTCCCCACATGAGACTACATACACACAATACACTCTGTCATTAAAGTAGTCTGAGTATGGCTTTAGAGCACAGCCAAGCAGGGAAATTAAATTGTACCCAGAAAAACTCAAATTATATAATGCCAAAAATGATGGAAATATTTTACATTTGCAAAGCTTTCAAATATGATTTCAAGAAGCCCAAAGAAAAAAGTTTCATGGACCTCATCACAAAGAGAGAAAAGCTCACTGAAAGTTCTCTGAATGAATAAGTAGCCAAGGATGGTGATCAAGAGGTTCAAACTGGGGGCGCCTGGGTGGCTCAGTGGGTTAAAGCCTCTGCCTTCAGCTCAGGTCATGATCCCAGGGTCCTGGGATCGAGCCTCATGTCGGGCTCTCTGCTCCTCAGGGAGCCGCTTCCTCCCCTCTCTCTCTCTGCCGGCCTCTCTGCCTATTTGTGATTTCTCTCTCTCTGTGTCAAATAGATAAAATCTTAAAAAAAGAAAAGAAAAAAGAGGTTCAAACTGCCTACAGGTCAGTCTCTGTGGTGCTTACAGTATGCTATTACATTTACCCTAAACAAAAGAGGAGACAAGGCTTGAGTTCTTTATATTCAAAAAGCAAAGTGTTTCAGAATGACATTATGACAGGTTAAATTTATCATGCTCTATTTGAAGGAATAATAAGAGAGGTCCCTAACAGAGGAAGAGTTTGGCAACACTGAAAAAAAAAACATTAAAAATTCAGTTCCTCTCATTTATATTTGCTGCAGAATGAGAATGTCTTTCCTTTTCCTAGACTTCCTTGTTTTGCCTCCCCTACATGCTCATTACCCCTCGGTAAGTTTTGGTAATCAGAATAGAGGGGCAGAGAGTCTCTTAGAATAATGACACACCTATTTACTCATTTATTTAATAAATATTTCCTGAGCACTTGTTAAGTGCTGGGAATTCCATAAGGAGCCAACCAAGTCCTGCCCACATGCAGTTATTTTCATGAACATTACTTTCTAGATCTTTCATCAAAAGTATTTTATGAAAAGCTGTATTATCCAAAGAAAAGTTTGTCTTTATATTTTACTCTAAGGAATACCAAAAAGCTGAAGTGTCATTCCCCAACACATGGTAATACCTCTCCAGCATGGAACTGGGACCCCCCGTAAGAAAGAAGAGGACAAAATGAGCAAGGGGTTGTAAAAAAGAGAAAACTATCAGACGAAGAAGGGGAACCTGCAGTACCTATTCAACAAGGTAAAATAAAAATTTTAATCAAAAATTAAAACTTGTATGTACCATTTTCTTTGGGTAATGATTTCTATCAAAACCCTCCCATCCATAAGAATTACCCTAGGGTTTATATTTGAAGAATTCATTTTTTTTCTCTTCCCCTAACCCTTTCACAGAAGAAGGTCTTTATTAGGGCAAAGTAGAGGAGTATCTGACATTAGCAAGAGAAATTTTGTTTCTTACATAAATGCTCCAATCTAAAAAATCTAAGTCCTACTCAATTGATATTCAGGATCCTGACCCTTTAAGAATCAAGTGTGATCTCAGGGAAAGAGCAAATGAGGAAAAAAGTGAGAGGAAGAAGAGAACTCTGAACCATGTACCCTTCCGTTCTCACTATGAAGTGAGCACTGTGTTGGGTCCTCAAGGAGCTTGAGACCTAGTCTCTTTTCACAAAAGGCCCACGTTATGAGGAGGTGTATTATACACCATAGTTCTCACCCATGGGGAACAGCCATAAAAAGAAGACACAAGCTGTAAAAGGAGAGGTTGCTTCTGTTTTGTCAAAAACAGAGAGCAAGCGTCCTATAAACAGAGTTGCAGGAAGAAAATCATGGCTGTGGTAATATCAGCACACACCTAGGTAGAGATACAAAGGATCCCAAAGTATGTTAAAGGTAGAGTCAGCCCTCCAGTCTTGCTGCATTGTTGGATAGCAGTAGAATTTTCTGGGAGTGAGACCAGAAGATAAAATTGGATTTTAAGGTTTGGAAAAGTATGTGAGGAAAGGAAGCACCTTAAATGCCCAGAAGAGAAGCCAGAACTTGCTTGAGCAGGAAATGTAAAATCAACCTAAATTTTGTTATTAGAACAATGATGTCAGGATTAATAATTTCCGTGGGAAGGACAATTTGCTATTTCTAAATTCACTGGGGGTGGAAATAGGAGGACTTTAATCAGAGAAAAACTTACTACCTTTATATAGGTAATCTGAGAAATAATTTTACATTCATTGTTCAGTAACTTCCTCTAGGACTAAATTAGAACATGGTGGGAAAATGTTACTATAGTAAGAACGAAAAAGCTGTTTGTGTTTAATAAGAGCCTGATGCTATTTATCTGAGAATAAAATTTTCCCAAATGAGCTAAGACAAAGTGTAGCAGATCTTTAGCTGTACCATTAGATAAGTCTAAATGACATGAGCAGTTCCTATTAACCAACCCAGCAGGGCAAGGAACTCCTCCTTGAAACCGTATCATGCTAAGAACACAGTCTTTGGAGTAAGAGAGGACTACATGAGTTGTGTGATCTTGGGCAAGCCACTTATTCTCTGAGTGACATGCATTTATTTATTATTATTATTTTTTTAAAGATTCATTTGTTTATTTGACAGACAGCGATCACAAGTAGGCAGAGAGGCAGGCAGAGAGAGAGGCAGAGAGAGAGGGGGAAACAGGCTCCCTGCTGAGCAGAGAGCCCGATGCGGGGCTCGATTCCAGGACCCTGGGATCATGACCTGAGCCGAAGGCACAGGCTTTAACCCACTGAGCCACCCAGGCGCCCCAGTGACATGCATTTAGAAAGACACTTATATATTTACTGAGTTTTAGCTATGAATCGGCAACATGCAAGCTACTAGAATATAAGAAATGGAAAAGATGTCATCCCTAACTTCCTAGAGTTTATACTCTTGTGGGGATGTTTTTTAACATGGGAGTAAACAAACAATGTGTTTTATTAAAAGCAGGTTTTACAAAACCTATATTATACAAAATTTTTGTATAATTATAAAAAATAATTTTATATTTTTATTTTATATTATATACAAAATAATTGTATAAAATAATTGTATAATATAATTATTTACAAAACCTATATTATATTATAGGTTGTCATGAAGATTACACAAAATACTATCTATAAATCCTTTCACTGGCATAGTAATACACACTGAATAAGTCTTAATTATCATTATTAGTGACATTGTAGGCTTCAGGAAGTTGCTTTTATAAAAGCAATGTGCAAATGCAAATTTTTATGGAAGTCTAATAAAGTCAAGTAAAAAATGATTTCAAAAAAATGATTTCAAAGCAATCAGAATCACGGTTTCTAACAGGGATACCATAAGTACAATGGAATGGATACTGTGCAAAAAAAAAAAGAATGTGTTTTGTTATTTTAAAATGGCACTACTATGGCAGATATCATTCCTCTTTTTTTTTTTTTTCAGATATCATTCCTCTTATGTGAGAAAGAGCTTTGCCATCCAATCACAGAATCAAATCTACTTTAATGGTCACTGGCTACTTTGAACAAAAGAAAAGCAACAGTCATGTTGATTGCACTTCAAGGGGATCAGAACATTAAAATAACTGAAGGAGCAATTTACTCTCAGGACAAGAATCCTGTGCTAATAATATTTCACTAACTATGAAAGACATCCATGGGAATGAATCTGTATTAAAGAAAAGACCAGTAAAATTCACAAAGACTCTCTTTTCTGAAAGTATATAATCAGAAGATATATTAAGATAGAGTGGAAAATTTTTTTTTAAAAAACTGCATTTTCCAAAAATGAAAGGAGCAGTTTAAAAGATTTAAAAATTGAGGGAGGAGATGGGTAGGGAGAAGGTGGTAGGGTTATGGACATTGGGGAAGGTATGTGCTATGGTGAGTGCACATACCTGTACCCCTGGGGCTAATAATATGTTATTATATGTTGATAAAAAATAATAATAAATTTTTTTTAAAGATTTAAAAATTGAATAATTTTATTAAACTGAGGACTTCTGGATGTCAAGTCCCAGAACTTCCTTTGTATTCACTGGTCTAGTGTCTATACACAACACAACTTCAGAAAATACTTGCTGGATACCCTGAACTTTCTAGACTTTGTAAGCGCTGCTATATATCTTGACAGGTCAATAACATAGATGAAAACATTGCATAGTCATTCATTATGCAAAGGCCTCACTTGCTACACCAGGGTTTAATTAATAAGCCAAGTATTTCAGCTCAATACCATCTGACATGATACGGAAGTAAGTTTGTACCCCTTCCTCATATTCTTTCCCATTCCTTACTAAACATTTTCCACTGTCAGCTGTTAACACATGAGCCATCACAGAATCCAGTCTGAGCCTCCACTGCAGTTCCCTGTTTCATCTTCAAATGGTGCTTAAAAAATTTGGTTTGACCTCCTGATGGTCTCAGTATCATAGAAGTTCTGCCTGAAAGAGGAAGAGTTCTGAAAGCACAGTTTGCTGAGCAATGTCATAAAAGGAATTGTCACAAAATACATTCAAGAATTGATTAGTTTCCAGACATTTCCACAGAACCCAAAATAATAGTTCTGAGTACATGTTCCACCAGAGTATTTTCACACTGAACACTTAGCACGGTATCTGAAACATAACCTAAGCCACCACCAGCAGTAACTTGGATGATTGCAATAGCCTTTTATTATGGTTTTCTTGCTTCCATTACTGCCTCTACAACTCATTTACCACTCAGTGGCTAGAGTTATCATTATAAAAGTTAAATCAAATGATGCTGCTCCCCTGTGTAAAATGTTCCAATGCTTTCACCGCACTTGAAATTGACTCATAATCCAAACTGTGATCTTCAAAGCCCTATAGGATCTGGTCCACACAGACCTCCTTAATCCAACTCATACTAAGTACTCAGGTTCATGATATGCCTTAATACCAGGCTTCTTTCTATTTGTTTTCACCAAGTGTCTCCCTTCTTTCAAACCTTTGCATCTGCTTTTTCCTCTGACAGGATAACCTGCCCCAAGATTTTTCTGATGAGTATCTTCTTATCACCTCAGTTCTCTGTCACTTGCTCAAAGAGGACTATTGTCAACAACCAATCTAAAGGAGCTGCTACTCCTAGAAGTCACTATCTCATCTCCCTGTCCTATTTCAGTCACATATTTATCACTGTCTAAAATGATTCTCTTAAAGTATTTGCTTGCCTACTGATTAGCTATCTATTTAGTAAGCCCACTCCTATGATTTGTAATGCCCATTAATGTATGTTTAAATGTTTTGAAGTTATAAATCTGCTTAATAAAATATATGTTCTTACCTTGATAAAAATAGTTTAATAATGAAAGGTCAAGTTCAAATTTAGATTTCTGGGATTCCTTGATATTGTCTACCAGAATATGACAGTGTGGAAGAGGGGCTCAAATCTTGGCCCAGGGCCTCCCCTCTTGTCCTTCCAACTCCCTAGCATCGTCTCACTGATTAAAGAGCCTCATGTTCATGTATGAGACACATCAGCCCATTCATCCATGTCCCATTATACTTCCATCTCCTGATGACTTCTCATACATAGAGGGGAGTACCACAGTGTCATAATACTCTGTCTTTAAAAGAATGGATCCAGAAGCAGGCTCATGCACTCTCCAGAAGTGGGTTCAAGGTGATCTGGCCAAGGAATTCAAGATGCCAATTATCTGGATTATAGTCTTGAAATATGGGCAAATGAGCACCTTCCCTAGGCCATTCAGACTCCCTGGTCACTGGGAAGAGATGTATCATATAGGACCAAAATGTGTTCCTCTTACACATAAGGTCAAGTACAGGGACCTGCTTTCCTGGATTTCAGAGAGGTATTGCAGTCTAAACCCTACCCATCCCAATCAGAATGCAAGTACCACAGGAGCGAGTCTATTTTTGTTTTGTGTTTTCTATACAAAACAGTTCCAGTATATGCTAAATAAATACTTGTTGAATAAATACATAATTGGCACTCAAATGTTTATGAAAATGAATATAATGTTTTAATCTCAAAATATTCTTGCAAATGTCTAAATACTTCTACCCTCATCTTTTTTCAGTGCAATAACTTGAGTATAAGCAGGGGAAAAAAGATGAGTTCTGGTTCACATACCAGCTGTCAGAAATAAAAAAAAGAATTCAAAACAGTCAGGTATTTAAGAATAGAGAATTAGTTACTGCTATACACCAGATCTCATTCCACAGAATATAATTTTTTAGTAGACTTAATTTTTTAGAGGCGTTTTAGGTTCACAATTTGAGATAATATAAAATTTTGTGCTCTTCAGGTAACACAGGAGAAAATGAGAAATTTAAGATCCACACCTCTTTACCAACAATGATTGGGAACCCGTATGTCAAAACAGGTCAAGGATAGGAGAACAGATTGTTATCTAGGCTAGTAGGCTAATCCTGGGTCTTCTCTATCAGAGGCCCACTGCTCCTGTTGGAAAACGCAGAATCGACAAAAAGACTGAGATGCTAGAGGCAATTTGAGATCTGCTACTGGACCTCTCAAAGTCTACCAGATGATCTCTTTACACTGGGTGAAAACTTTCCCCCAAAGGTTATGGCTATCAAAAAAAAAAAAAAAATAGAAATACTTATTTTTATTTATTTATTTATTTATTTGTCAGAGAGAGAGAGAGAGAGAGAGCGAGAGTGAGCACAGCAGATAGAGTGGCAGGCAGAGGCAGAGGGAGAAGCAGGCTCTTTGCTGAGCAAGGAGCCCGATGTGGGACTCGATCCCAGGACACTGGGATCATGACCCGAGCTGAAGGCAGCGGCTTAACCCACTGAGCCACCCAGGCGTCCCAAGAAATACTTATTTTTTTTTTTTAAATGATAGTTATCACAGAATAAACTTAGTTTCCCACTGTCATCAAGTTTTTCTAAAAGGAAACAAAAACAAAAAAATTTAAAAAACCATTGCCTCAAATTCAAAAGAATGTCAATGGCCAATCATATGGCAGAAGAACCATAGTAATAACAATAATCATGGTTAACATATATTGATTTCAGTTTCTCAAAGCCAGGAACTCTTGCCTTCCCCAGAGCTTTCTCCCTAACCCAAGATACCATCAGCCCTCACCTGACCCACAGGAGTAGCCTCTTCCTTTAGGTCTTCCAGTATCCACTTATCTTCTTCTCATTGTAACCAGTTAAACAGTTAAAATGCAAACATACTCATCACCAATAATACTCTATCTTTCTTCAAATGTTTCAGTGCTTCCAAAAAATGTGAAAAAAAAATCAGATTCTGTAACATAGTCTAAAAGGCTTTATATAGGGGCACCTGGGTAACTCAGATGATTAAATGGCTCCCTTCAGGTCATGGTCTCAGAGTCCTGGGTTTAAGTCCTGAGGCACCCTGCTCAGCAGGGAATCTGCTTATTCCTTGCTGTCTGCCCCTCATCCCTGCTTATATGCTCTCTCACTCTGCTCTCTCTCAAATAAATAAAATCAATCCTTAAAAAAATAAAAATAAAAATAAAATAAAATACTCTATATATTCACCCTTCTACTAATGTCTCCAGCCTCATCACACATCACTCTTCTCTCATCCTCTGGTCTCCAGTCACACTGGCCTGAACTCTGTTCCTCTGCTCCCTGCTGATACAGCACTTTTGCATGTCTTAATCTTCATCTGGTGAAACCTCTCCTCTCTCCCCATCTTCCTTGGTCAACTTCTACTCATTTATGAGATCTATCTCTAAAGCTATCTTCAAGGAAATTTTCCTGATCTTTTAGACTGACAAATTAATTCAAAGTTACAGAACTGTATTGCTTTATTTTGTAGCCCTTATCACAGTTAAAACTGCATACATATTTTTGTGATTATTTAATTCATTGTCTTCCCAATTAAGTTCACAAATTCCTCAACTCATAGGCTCTATGAAGGAAGAATGTGTGTTTGAGCTCACTCTTCTATTCCTAGAAGTTAAATCCATTCTTGAGTGAGTGACATCAGCAACATAGCTCAATGAGATGCCCCTTATTATAGCCTTCCTCAACGACAACTCGGTATTTATCCACAGCAGTGTCTTTATGGGAGCTAGAGAATCCAGCTTGTGGGAGCTGTAGAATGTAGCACCATTTGCCAAGGGACCCAAGAGGATGAATAGACATGCAGACCTTGGTCCTGGCTGTGGACTCTGCAGTAGCCTGTGAACTAGCTTCAGCCCCTCTCAGCCATGGTCCAGAAGACCATGGAGAACACTCACTTACACAATCACGCAAGGAAGAGAGAGTTTTGTGGAATTTCAGGTTTCCAATACAGAAGTTTCAGCAAGCTGTTGGAGAATACATACATACATACATACATACATACATACATACATAAGTTTGGATGCATTGGGAGAGTTAGAGAAAAAGTTTGACTTTGCTCATCTCATGCCACCCCTCAAGGAGGTACATAACTCTTTGCCAAACAAGACCTTCTAGACCTGTGATTTCTCCTGCAAAGGAAAGTGAGAACATGTAAGAACCTAGATTCCCCAGCTATATGGTAAGTCATCACAGAGTTCATTTCTCTCTTGCCCCATTCAGATAGTCCTGAGTCCTGAGCTACATGAAAATGTATACACACACACACACACACACACATGCACACACTTATATCAGAGAAAGTACACTGTAAACCAAAAACTGTAACAAGAAACAATAAAGGTAATTTTATAATGATAAAGAATTCAATTCATCAGGAAGATATAACTATTAGAATTTGTTTAACATAGTTAGGTATTCTGATGTTGCATGCACATATACTAAAAGATCTGAAGGGGAAAAAGTCACTACAGTAATAGTAGAGGGCCTCTGTACCCCATTTTCCATAATAAAAACATCACCCAGACAGAAAATCATTAAGGAAACTTTACACTTGAACTATATTTTAAACTGAATGGACCTTAGAGACATGTACAGAATCTTGCAGCCAACAGCAGCAGAATACTCATATTCTCAAATGCCCATGGAAAGTTCTTCAGAATAGAGCATATGATAGGTCACAAAACAAGTCTCAGCAAATTTAAGAAGACTGAAATCATACCAAGTATCTTTTTCAACCATAATAGTATGAAACTAGAAATTAGTAACAGGAAGAAAGTTGGAAAATTCACAAGTGTGTGGAAATTAAACAACACACTCCTTAACAACCAATGAGTCAAAGAAAAAATCAAAGAAAATTTTTAAAAAAAATCTTAAAACAAATGAAAATGGAAACAACTGGGGTGCCTGGGTGGCTCAGTGGATTAAGCCTCCACCTTCGGCTCAGGTCATGGTCTTAGGGTCCTGGGATCAAGCCCTGCATTGGGCCCTCTGCTCAGCAAGAAGACTGCTTCCCCCTCTCCCTCTGCCTGCCTCTCTGCCTACTTGTGATTTCTCTCTCTCTCTCTCAAATAAATAAACAAATAAAAAAATTTAAAAAAATAAACAAATAAATAATCTTTTAAAAAAAGAAAATGGAAACAACATACCAAAATATAGGAGATGTTGCCAAAGCAGTATTAACAGGTTTATAACAATAAATGCCATCTTCAAGAAACAAAAAAAAAAAAAAAAAAAAAAAATCTCAAACAGCTTAACCTTATACTTACACTTCATGGAACTAGGGGAAAAAAAGTCCAAAGTTAGTATAGGGAAGAAAATAACAAAGATTAGAGTACAAATAAATAAAAGAGAGACTAAGAAAGGTAATAGAAAAGATCAATGATACTAAGAATTTATTTTTAAAAAGATAAACAAAGCTGACAAATCTTTAGCTAGACAAACCAAGAGGTGGAAAAAAAAGTGAGAAGATTCAAGTAAAACCAGAAAGTAAGGAGGAGACATTGCAACTAATATCAATGAAATACAAAGGACCATAAGAGACTACTATGAACAAGTATATGCCAACAAATTTGAAAACCTAGAACAAAAGGATAAATTTCTATTAACATACAACCTACCATGACTAAATCTTGAAGAAATAGAAAATATGAACAGCAAGTAACAAGTAAGAAAATTGAATCAGGAATCAAAAACCTCCCAACAAAGAAAAACCCAGGACAAGATGGCCTGCCTAATGAATTCTGTCAAATATTTAAATTTACACCAACTCTTCTCAAACTCTTCTAAAATATTGAAAAAGAGGGAATACTCCCTCATCTCATTGTATGAGGCTAGTGTTACCCAAAGGTTAGTGTTACCACGGTCAAATAAAGAGGTTACAAGAAAACTACCAGTTAACAAG